>NC_084887.1:7779375-8145000 GCF_958979055.1 Alnus glutinosa | reverse complement strand
TTCCTAAATTGAGAAGGGAAAAAATAATTAAGATTCAAACACTTGGGTAGAACTATGAATATGAACTGGTGAGAGATCAAAAATATTGGAAACCATAGTAATGGGAAAGAAAAACTGCTACAAGCAACAAACATGGTAAAGGCAAGAAAAAATTTATTATGGTTCAATAAGATTCCATTTGAAATATTTTGTGCAAGCTCTAATTGTATGATGCTCAAAAGAATATGCCTACGAAAGAAAGAAAGAAAAAAAGCTCCTTTCAAAAGAAACTACATCGAGTTCAGTGACAGTTTGTGCTACTAGGGGATCACTCTTTTAGACAAAGTGAGGTCGATTCAACTTACATGGTCACCGTATTATTTTAAAAATTCACAGGCAATTTGTTAGGAAATCCTAATGGAGGTGATAAGTTGTGAGAATAACAATAATGATTTTAGAATTTCTATTAATCTGCAAACAATATTATTATTTAACTTCATGTCCCTTGATAGCACAAGTTGCAAAAAAATCTAAATATCAAGAAACTCTCAGGACACCAATATGGTAATGCTGAGCAATTTGCGGCAGAACTTCCATCTTAAGCATTTCAGGAACCTCACGAGCTTAACCTAACATGGCCATTATTAACAGTCATCAAAGGTTTGAGCTTGACCTAGGACTTAATTGCATTTTCATCTTGAGTAGCATCTGTATACATTCATCTTGACTAATTAGATGACTTTAAAACCAAGCAGCATGCTTATCGAAGAATTTTTTTTTAAATATATATTTAAGTAAAAAGGGAATACATTTATCTAAATCCTGATCACTTTTTAACACATGGACCTAGCAGTCTAATTTTCCAAAGTAATAAAAAGTTCAGAACAGCTACCAACCTTGTCCTGTTCTGTACATTTTTCCGATGACTCGACCTCCATTTCAGCAAAGAATGCCTCCAAGACAAAAGCTACAATCTGAAATTGCATAAAAAACAAACTTCACTTAAGTGTTTTTTTTTTTTTTTTTTGTAACTCATGCATTACAATAAGCAATAACTTGAGATATTACAAGATGGCCACAACAGCAAAGGCTGCTCATGTTTGAGACTCCCAATACAAAGATCCTTAAAATATTAAAAGGAGACTATTAACAATGACCCTGTCCGCAATCACATGTAAAATCTGAAGGATGGAACCAGGGGCCCTCAGCTAACCATACCAAACCAACAAAAACTGGTTGCACAGGTTCAAAGTTATGGGCCATTATAAAGTTACTATTTACTACATGAATTTAGATCAAACAAAATCATAAAGATATATTTCAACTCTGGGTTTAGTCAGTTCAGAAAATATGTTACTGCAGCATGTATTTGAAGAAACAAGTTGCTCTATCCCATAAATTGCAAAACAATCAAATGGAGGGCATTTTGCTTCTGCAACATTAAGATAAGAAGCTAACGAGCTGTAGCTCAAATAGCATCTTCTCTCTTTGTAGTGGGTTCAAAACCCACTGAGTGTCTCTGTAACTTACCTAAAAAGAAAACACAAAGATATATCAAGATGAAAATGATATACTACGCTATTTAATAAAACTTACCAAATTCAAAAGCAGTAACACAGTTATCAAGTAGAAGCTGACAAAATAAGCAACAGTCCACCAAGTTCCTGTTAATTCCTTGTAGCTCTGAAATGGTGAAATGCAATTAATTGATGACTTAAACGTGTAGGTTACAATTACCATTCAACTTTAAATAATCAACCCATAAAAGTAATAGCACAGAATTAAGGATGAACTGCTGAAAACAACTTAAAAATGCTTGAACATCTTATATAGTCCAAATATCAGCTGTATGTACCACAAACGGTTCTCTAACATTTTAAATAATACAGATGTTTTCTAGGGAGAAACTTGTATAAAGCAATGCTTTTTCACTAAGCTAGTAACTTCATTGAACCAAAAGGGATTGCAGCCTTGACACTGGGCCACACACAATATGTGGGTCCTACCAGGTAACCTGAATACTTTAAATGGAGGGGATTCATGTCAGACACAACAGTTTCCTATGATTCCTGGACATGCATGTCACAGATGTGCCAAGAATATGGTCACATCACTGTGACTGACTTTGCGTTGCGTCAGGTTCCCACGATATCAAGTTTCGTACAGTGTAAGTTTCTAAACTTTCTGATACACAGAACCAGACTGTCCATTAGATGGGGCCTACATTAAACCCATGGGTCCTACATGGGATTGACATGCTTGGATGGTCTAGATCCATGCAACATTTTTAATGCAAGGCCAAATCAATAGTCATGGTTTTCAGACTTCCTATTCATATATTTGGGGTAGGTTCACAGAGTTGCCAACCCATTACCAGCTCTCTTACAAATATACCAGTCAAATCTTCTGTCACTACACAGAGAATCGGAAAAGCCCAGATGCTCATAATCACGTGAAAATATACAAGAGAAAAGCAGAAGTTAGAGAAATTCCCTGCTAGTACTCCATCGGGACATATATCATAAGAGAACAGCTACACTGAGAATACCATTGACTATGCAGAAAAAGATGATAACGCAGGACAATATACAAAATTTATAAATAATTGCTCAAAGCAGTCATACCTGCATCCATAGTTGCCAGTTTCCCATGACTACCAAATTGAAAAGTGTCACCATCCCATTTGGGTAGTCATTGAAATTGAAAAGTAAATAGCTCATTTTGTCAAGAAAAGTGAGTGAAGAAATTGAGATTCACCCTTGCAGGAGCAATAAACAAGTTAAAAGATTATCGATATTAAAATCAAATAGAATTTTCCTATAATTAGCCAGTTCATCAATCTCATGCAGAAAGGTATCAGTCATGTGCTGGCTGGATTAAATCAAAATCTAGGAAAGAGTTCCATCAGTTAATAAAGGATACTCATCATTAGCAAGATCTGTTCCTTCCAAAGTGGCATTTCCAGCATTGACAATCCCACCAAAGATCTAGAAATTAAATGGGAAAAAAAAATTGTGAAACATATTGTAACAGTAACATAAAAGGGAAAGGATTCAATTCTATACACATAACAATCAGATGTCTGAAAGATATGCCATGTCAACTGTCAATCTCTAAGATGTAGAAGGCATGAAACCTTTGACACAAGGGCTAAATCAATCATGTATAAGGATGACTCCACACTAGGTATTTATTTTAAATCTGCAAAAATACATAACAAGAACAGATTTGGGACACACACACACCCAAAAAAAAAAAAAAAAGCTCACTACCAAATTTACTGAATGAAGAGAAAATGGGTCACAGTACAGGTTAGAAAATTTTCTTTTACTTCCCATTCCAACAATGGAAGCACAAGTTAACAAAGAAAGAAAGATGGTTGAAAAGGGCATCTTTATATTAATGAATTACTTTCTTTAAGTGAAAGGAGAAAAGATTTACCTGTACGCCAAGAGAGCAATAAATACATAGGACACAAAATAAGGTCCCAAGGTATGGCATCAAACTTGGTATAAGGGTTATGAAAGTGGCAATGAAGGCACGGTAACGCTTTACATACATCAGCAGCCTTATTAACCTTAACAATCTTGCAAGGAGAAGGTAGCGAATCCTGTTGATATTAAAGCAGAAGTACTTGTCAATATGTATTCGTAGATAAAGAAATGCTTAAAAACGTATGACAACCATAAAAGTACAGTATCAAACTTATCATCAACTTCACATTTTATGCACAGCAGAAGAAACAAAAGTGAGTGATGATAAAATAGGGGACCTCATATTTTCATCTGCAAATATAAGTCAAAGCATTCTCATCTAAGATACAAGCTGGTGAATCAACTATTTGTATGATTTCAAATTATAATTGTATTTTTCTTTCATATTCTTCACGCTATAAAATAGAAGGCAGCCAAAAATCTCAGGGTCTAACTTGAAAAAACAATGTGATGAAATGGGGTTGCCTTCATAAATCCTTTTTCAACTAATCAGAGTCGGGCACGTGTATCTTTTTTTGCCATTTTATCCTTTCTAAGATCATATTCTCCGCCAGCTCATTGTTTAGTGCAGTTGAACTAAAGAAATTAGTTAATTAATTAAATGACACCAAGGATGTTAATCTTTTTTACTATGACCTTCAAAGATAGCAAAACTTGAAACCAAACTGATAATGGTTTTGGTTGATTTGAAGGCTTTGGATCAGCCCCACTGGCAACCGCAAAAATATTGGCTTTTGATTCAATTATGAATGCCTGTAGTCGTTTCCCAAGTTCACTCTCAACCAGATTTCAATGTATACAAGTGATTTTTCCTGCCAAAATTGCATAGTATCTGAATCCAGTTTTATCAGCTACATCTAGTCCCAAATGTGGAAACATTGTCTCTAATGCAATATTTAGATGGGTAAATCCACATTAAACTTAGATGATAAAACTTTTTCTTTTCTTTTTTTTCTCTTTTTCTTGAGGATGAAGAAAAACTTCCATTCCAGATAAAACAAGAAGAAAATAAACCTAATTATCCAGATCCAATCCTAAGAGTTTTATCACCAACAAAAGTGCTAGGGTTTCCTTATTTAAGAAATGTGCTTATTTGTAGCAATCCTTTACTTTAGAATAAGAAGCTACCATGTCCCT
Source organism: Alnus glutinosa (assembly GCF_958979055.1). Taxonomy (NCBI): domain Eukaryota; kingdom Viridiplantae; phylum Streptophyta; class Magnoliopsida; order Fagales; family Betulaceae; genus Alnus; species Alnus glutinosa. The sequence continues at coordinate 8,140,390 of NC_084887.1, read as the reverse complement.
TATATTTCCATTAGTCTATCTTTCAACACCATCAACACATCAATTATAGAACTGTAAATATCATTGAGAAGTGTCCTAATGTGAGAGCAATTTGACGAAGACAATGGGGAGGTCATTTAACATTATCCCAATAATCTGTCATCATTCCTAGACTAAGAAATTCCCATTGTTCAAAATATTCTCATATAACTAATAAGCTCAATGCAATTTAGGACAAATGAGGGGAAATAAAGCAATTTCGAGTTATGCAGAACAAAAAAAAAAAAAAACTTTTCCTACCATTCTCCATTGGAAAGAAAAGTTAGTCCTTCAGGGTTCACCAAAGTTAAGGTCTCTACAATAACTGCAGACATAAGAATCATCTGTCACAGCAATGTAAATGCAAGCCAGAATAAAACAAACCAGTAAAGCAAAGGGATCTTGGATCTATATAACAATCATATAAAGGGTCAATTTAGGAATGACAAAAGTAGTTTCTATAAACATTTCCACGTATCAAATACAATGCCTTGTACTTATATAAAAAAAAAAATACAATGCCTTGTGCATTTACCACTTTGCGTGATTCTAATTGAATAGTACTGAAAAAAAGGATGTTATCATCCAATCCAATTACCTATAATCCATGTGACCAGAAAATCAAAGCGGTTTTGGCCATCCCTCCAATAATTCTCAAATCCAAATGAATAGACCTTTAGAGCCATTTCCAGTACATATATCCAACCTGGGGGATAAAATGACAAGAAAAAGAGACCCATTAATTTCAACAGAAACTAAGTGCCAACATATCAGACACTGTTTGACTAGTGAGCCCAAATGCACACAGAGCAAGGAGTTAATAATTAAAACAGTTCTAAAGCAGGCTCATATAGATAACTCAAAAGAAGGGAGCTGATTCAGACATATTTTATCTTATAAGCTCAATCTAGCCGCTATACACAAAAATTTAAGAGTTTCAATTATGGCTAACTTCAACACTGTACCTAAAACTCTCAAATCGTAAAACAGAGTTCTAGCCCAAGTCAAAAACTCTCAATAAAAGTAATTGCATTTCATTTAGCCATCACTGAAGAAGACTGACGAGACAGCTTTGAACACAGGTATTTTGAAAAAAAGGGACAATATTTTCTTTTATTTTCTTTGGAGCGAGTATGCATCAACAAGTCTAAAAGTCAACCAAGCAGCACAAGAAACTGCCAGCAGTGCAATCAACAAGTGTGCTACTACTAGAATGCTAGGATGCTTATGTAAGTGTATGTGTCTAATCTAGTATTTATGTGGTGCGCTCACCCTCACATGCGATATATAAACCCTAAGCATATATTTGGTTCAAATATAATACACTTTCTTCTCTCACGTTTAGTAATTGACAAGGTATCAACATTCAGGAAGGCCATAAATATTGGTTTTAAGCATCAGCGGTGAAGGTTAGAACAGCAATTGACCATCTCAACCATTGGATATATTCATGTTTACAAGTGCTCCAACTCAAAATCCTTCAGTGGATCGTTTCAAGCTCTCACCACTGACATAAATGGCCAATGACACCAATTGCTGGCTTAAAATATTGATCCACTAAAACTTTGTAACACCAGTGAAAATGCACATAGTTATCTGCCAGGAAAACATAGTTGCTCTCTTAATCATTCATTTGACACAATAAACAGCAATTCGGATAAATAACAGCAAACCAAGACTGGTGGTGAAAAAATCCATGTTGCCAATCTTGATTGCCTGAACAATTCCAGATATGACTGCTAGAATTGCATCAACTCAGAAGCTCACCATAAACATCTTTAGACCATAAGTTGTTGGTTAGCAACAATTAACGTGTATAGGTGAAAATAGGTTACTCCTCCGCAACACTTACCAAAAACAAACTCTACCTCTTGCCACACCTTCTGAGCAGAATTATTTTCTATGTCAAGCTGCAATAAAATAAGTATTCCACATTAGCATGATCCATCATGAACGCAGGCAACAACTGAAATGAGCCACCTGGCAATCAATTGTTCAGGAGCCAGTAATCAAGAACACACAAGCATTAAACATAACAATGATATGACCAAATACATGTTGTTTGGAGTAGGAATTTAAGTGTGTGATTCTAGGTTCTTTCAATTTTCTGTATTGTCTAGCAAGAATCTGGACAACTATCTCCACTAAGGGAGCATTGATTAAAAAGGCTTCCTCTTCCCTTTCCAAGAACGTCAGAGGGAAGTATTATGTTTCTTTTTAGTGCCAAAAGAACCTATCATCTATAGATGTAGCTCGTTTAGATTCCCTCCCTGCCTCCCTCCCTCGATCATCTGAAAAGAATGGCCATTAGTATTGTAGTTCGAAATCAAATAGACCAGGTTTCAGATGGTAGATGTATTACTGATTTCCTTAATCTAAAACCTAACTGAAAACACTGAAAGGTGTCTTTGTTAGTTAACAAGAAAAAAATTCCTCTCTTAAGGCTTGATTATGGTGGGATCAGCAGCTTATTAATGCAGAACATCCTTTGGAATATGAATCACTGCTGCATCCACAGCTGACAAAATATGGAAAAAAGAATGACCAACTGCTGTAATCATGAGCAGCTGAAGCAATAATCTAGTCACAAGCTAGGCCAAAAAGGAAGATCTCATACAATTTACAAGACAGTTCTGTTGAAAATTGGTGAGTTTAGTAATTTGAAGACATGACACTCACGTGAAGCTGTGTTCGATACTAGTTTGAACACTTGGATAAAGATTCACCAACAATCTTAAACAATTTGGAGAATTACAAGGGTGTAAAGCATTTTTGCCCAAAAAATAAAACTTACACATTATTATTATGTTGATATTTCTCAGAAACTATGGTTATTCTGCAAGTGTAAAACCCTAGAACATAGATTAATATACATGTCTATTAATAAGATTTCACAAGAACAATGTAGATATCCAAGTCCCCTAGTAAAGATTTTTGGAAGCTGCCATGTCTGACAGCCTTTTTCCATGATGAAAACGATACTTACTGTTGGGAATTGGGCCGGCAATTAAGGCCCAGCCCGTTACCTCTGTGAACAATCACAGTCCACTACCGGGTTTCACCTCTTGAAGCCCATAGCCGATCAATGTCAAGGCTTCAATCCGAGTCTTTGAGCCCGATCGGCAAGAAATCATTCTGTTAGTGAAGTATCCGGGATTCAATCCTATTTCCCGCAAAATCAGGGATCCTGTCGCCAGCTCGCCAGAACTAGAAGTCGAAGGCAATCTCCACGCTATATCCAGAATCCACGACTTGGGGGGTACAGAGATCACATCAGTCGAAGCGACACTCGGACCACACCCTGGATCCCATGATTTGGGGGTATGAATAACATCTCTCCACTAACACGTAACGTTTGGCCAAGCCAGCACCATTCCCCCAATCCCAGGATTTCGGGGGTACGAGGATAAGCTCCATCAACACCGAGCCACTATATTCACCACATACGGTAGAGGTAAAGGGACAGTTTTTTACTATTCGACTCTTAGCAAAAGGTCAATTGTGATATTTTCATTATCCACTTCAAGAGTAAAGCTCTTGTGCCTGATTGTTTTCTCTTTTGCAGATGCGGACACGTCACCAATCAGAAATTGTCCTAACACTTACATTTGTATTTAGAATATAAATTCTTCTTCTCAAATTGGGACGTTAAAGGTCCCATAAGTGCTGCCTCTTGAGAAATGTTCTGAATCCTATTTGAGTGGCTTTTATCCTATTTTATTCTCTACTTTTAGAATACTTAAAGAAGGCCCTCCAGGCATAGGATGGGGGAAGGGAGTGGGAAAAGGCCAATGAAGAACCAAATGTCAAAACCCACAGACAAATAATTATGACCATATGAGATCTGTTTCATTTGAAACATGCAGTGACGGAATAAAATTAATTCTATACCACAAATGATGAGCCTTGACGATGGATTGCATCTAGAAATCACATCCTCATTGAGAAAATGAAAGTTTATTTGTAGCATTATTAGACCAGATATATCTTTATCTCCGGATAAAGATAAATCTAACAATAAGTAGTTCTATTATGTTTCTACTACTACAAGTTGTATAGTTCTCTTATGTTTCTACTACTATAAGTTATATAGTTTAGGTCTCTTATCTAAAGATTGTACAGTCCTATTAAAGGACTTCTCTATGGTTTCAGAATACATTTGTACAGTCCTATCCAAGGACTAACTCTCTTCTTATAAATATAGTCTCTGACCTACGGTTGAAGTAGGAAGAATTATCCAATAAATCTCCAAATTCTACATGGTATCAGAGCCATCTCAAGACTAACGTCCATGGCAATTTCATCTGAAACCGAATCCTCCACCCAAACCTCATCCCCTCGTTCGTCCCATACCCCTTCCACAACCACCATCCCTCTTCAGAATATTCATCACCATATCTCAGAAAAACTCAACCAAGACAACTACATCCTATGGCACTTTCTGATGGTTCCATTCCTAGAGGGCCAAAATCTCTTCGGTTATGTCGATGGAACACATCCACGACCTCCTCAGCTTGTTTCAGACTCAACATCCGGCCTCCTTGTTGCAAATCCAGCCTCTCAACTCTGGTATCATCAAGACAAAATGATCTTTAGCGCCATCATCTCCACTCTCTCAGTTGAAGCTCTACCCCATGTCATTGGTCTTACCACTTCTCGGGAGGTATGGCTAACTTTAGAATCTCTTTTCTCTGCTCAATCTCAGTCCCGGATAATGCAACTCAAGCAACAATTGGCTACCTTAAAGAATGGTGCTCTTACAATCTCCGCTTATTATCAAAAAGCGCAGGGATTCTCACATCTCTTGGCTGCAGTTGGCAAGCCCATTGAAGCTTCGGAACTTGTCTCCGCTATACTTGTTGGTCTTGGTCCAGAATTTGATTCTCTTGTCACCTCTGTGACCACACGACAAGATTCCATCTCCCTCAATGAACTCTATGGGTTTATGCTCTCTTATGAGATGCGCTTGGAGCAACACAAATCAGCCATTGATTTGAACATCTCCACTGCCAACACTGCTCAACGCTAGAACCAGTCATATTCCCGAAACAACCGTGGTTCCAACCCTGGCCCGCGCACCAACAATTATTCTCGCGGTAGAGGCCGTGGCCGTGGCAGAGGACCACCTCAGCAATTCTTTCATCCGGGAACTCCCCCTCTCAGCGACCAACATGTCAAGTATGCCACAAACAAGGCCACACCGCAGCCACATGCTGGTTCAGGTATGAACCAAGCAACCAGCATGACTCCTCCTCGATGCATGTCAACATGGCCTCAGCAACTCTTGCTCTTGACTCCTCCTGGCATCCGGATACTGGCTCCAATGTTCACCTCACCAATGACCTGTCGAATCTCAACTTGAATGCTGCTGAATACACTGGACCTGACACGATTCAAGTCGGAAACGGCCAAGGTTTGAAAATCTTACATTCTGGTCGTGGTCTATTGCCTACACCCTCACACAATTTTCATTTATATTCACTCTTCCATGTTCCTCAAATCCAAAAGAATCTCATATCTGTAAACCAGTTTGCTCGTGACAATCACGTTTTTATTGAATTTCATCCTAATTTTTTCTGTGTTAAGGACCTTCACACCCGCCAGCTGCTCCTCCAAGGCCCGAGTAGATCCGGCCTCTATCCATGGCCTTCATCTCATGCTCCTTCGTCCAAGAACTTTGCTGCCTATTTCGGTGAAAAAGTCCCTTTGGACCAATGGCATCTCCGGATGGGTCATCCAGCTTCTCCAGTTATCACTCAAATCATCAAGTCCAATAAACTGCCCGTGACTTCTTCCAAGTTATCTTCTGTTTGTTCATCCTGTCAGCAGGGCAAGAGTCATCGTCTTCACTTTAGTTATAGTCCTTCTATTTCTAGTCATCCTTTGCAATTACTTTTCATTGATGTATGGGGCCCTGCTCCTATCATCTCTGTAAACAATAATCGTTTCTATCTAAGTATTGTGGATGATTTTAGTAAATATACTTGGTTCTATCCTCTCAAATTAAAATATGATGTTTGTGCTATTTTTCTCCGCTTTAAGCAACTTGTTGAAACATATTTTGGTACCAAAATTATCTCCGTTCAAAGTGACAATGGAGGTGAATTTCGTCCTCTTCAAACCTCTCTAACTAACATGGGAGTGTCCTATCGTCTTAGTTGTCCACATACACATCATCAAATGGGGTCTGTTGAAAGAAAACATCGCCATATTGTCGAAACTGGTCTCTCCCTTCTTGCTACTGCCTCTGTACCTTTCGCCTTTTGGGACTCGGCTTTTGAGACTGCAGTCTATCTCATCAATCGACTCCCTTCCAAAGTTACCAAGCACAAATCTCCTTTTGAATCTTTATTCCAAATCTCACCTGATTACAAGTTCCTAAAAGTCTTTGGCTGTGAGTGTTGGCCTTTTCTTCGTCCGTATAATTCAACCAAACTTGCCTTCCGGTCTCATTCGTGTGTTTTCATTGGGTATAGCAAAAATCATCTTGGATACAAGTGTCTCCATATCCCATCTGGTAGAGTCTACATTGCTCGGCATGTCATCTTTAATGAGCAAAACTTTCCCTTCTCTACATCCATTCCAAACCAATCTTCCAATCCCTCACCCATTCATCCCAGTATCTCTGTCCCTATTATTCAACCATCAAACACCCGAGTTAATGCCACCAGCAGCTTTTCTCTTGAGCCAAATTCCCCTTGTATTCACTCATCCTTACCCTCCACAACCACAGACACTTCACCTACTACTGCTCTAGTTCCTTTTGATTCTTCTCTTGCTTCCCAACCACTTCCCCAACCAAGAGTGCATGGCATGACTACCCGATCACAGAATCAGATTTTTAAACCTACAAAATTTACAGATGGCCGAATTAAATATCCACCTCCTCAAGCACTCATGGCAGTAACTCAGGAACAGGAAATTGAGCCAACTTGCTACACTCAAGCCTCCAAGCATGCTGAATGGTGCAAGGCAATGAATGAAGAGTTTGATGCCCTCCTTAAAAATGGTACTTGGTCTCTTGTTTCACCTTCTCCATCTATGAACATTGTTGGGTGCAAATGGGTTTTCAGAATCAAGAAAAAGGCTGATGGTACAATTGAGCGGTATAAGGCTCGTTTAGTAGCTAAAGGGTTCCATCAACAACCCGGAATTGATTTTTCCGAAACTTATAGCCCCGTTATTAAACCTATAACTATTAGAACAGTGCTCTCCATTGCTGTTTCTGCAGGTTGGGTTATTCATCAAGTTGATGTAAGCAATGCTTTCCTCCATGGCAGCCTTCAAGAAACTGTGTATATGATACAACCGCCCGGGTTCCAGCATCCTTCACATCCTACAGCGGTTTGCAAATTACACAAAGCATTGTATGGCTTAAAACAAGCACCACGGGCATGGTTTTCAAGACTAAGTACAAGGCTTCTAGAATTACATTTCACAAGCTCCAAGGCTGACTCATCTCTTTTTGTCTACAATGCTCATGGGATTAAAATTTTTGTCTTGATTTATGTTGATGATATAATCATCACAAGTTCACACAAAGATGCAATCTCTAGACTTATTTTTGATCTAAACTCATCATTTGCTCTCAAAGATCTTGGACCTCTACATTTCTTTTTAGGTGTTGAAGCTACTTGGTCATCGGATGGACTTCATCTCTCTCAACAAAGATACATCCTTGATATTCTAAAGAAGACCAACATGCATCTTGCAAAACCGATTGCCACTCCAATGTCCTCCTCTACAATTCTAAGCAAGTTTGAAGGTTCTACAATTACAGATCCTACTCTCTATCGCAGTACTATTGGATCACTTCAATACTTGTCTCTCACTCGACCGGACATTGCCTTTGCTGTTAATAAGGTATCTCAGTTTATGCAAGATCCTAGAGACCCTCATTGGTCTGCTGTCAAGCGAATCTTGCGCTACTTAAAGGCTACGGTTGACTACACATTTTGCATCCACAAACTCTCCTCGCGTCAGCTTGTTGCATTCTCAGATGCTGATTGGGCTGGTTGCCCAGATGACAGGAAATCAACGTCTGGATATTGTGTGTTTCTCGGTAAAAACTTGATTTCATGGAGTTCCAAGAAGCAGCCCACTATGTCACGTTCAAGCACGGAGTCCGAGTATAAAGCCCTTGCAAATGCCTCTGCTGAATTGATTTGGATCCAGTCTCTTCTCCGAGAACTTCGTGTTTCTCTTCCCCGAGCACCACTCTTATATTGTGATAACATTGGTGCAACTTATCTCACTTCCAATCCAATCTATCATGCGCGTACAAAGCACATTGAGATAGACTATCATTTTGTTCGAGATCAAGTTGCAGACAAGTATCTAGAGGTCAAGTTTATCTTTGGCAAAGATCAGCTTGCCGATGTCCTGACAAAGGCTCTTCCCTCCAGCCGGTTTCTTCAGCTTAGTTTCAACCTCAACGTCAGACTTTCTACGTCGAGTTTGAGGGGGCGTATTAGACCAGATATATCTTTATCTCCGGATAAAGATAAATCTAACAATAAGTAGTTCTATTATGTTTCTACTACTACAAGTTGTATAGTTCTCTTATGTTTCTACTACTATAAGTTATATAGTTTAGGTCTCTTATCTAAAGATTGTACAGCCTATTAAAGGACTTCTCTATGGTTTCAGAATACATTTGTACAGTCCTATCCAAGGACTAACTCTCTTCTTATAAATATAGTCTCTGACCTACGGTTGAAGTAGGAAGAATTATGCAATAAAACAAGCATTAACATCATACAACTTGTGGCATCCGACAAGAATATCAAAGCTAAATTTGATCCATAAAAATGAGAAAAAATCCAATTCAATTAACCCTATATGTTAATCAGGGCAGCAAAAATAAAACAGTAGTTCTATTTAAATGAAATCTGTACCGTTGTTTCAACAATAACAGTAACTAGATTCAGTATAAGAATGAAGGATACAATGTATCCAAATTTGGCACTCCATACAAAGCTTTTCAACTTTTTGGAGGAGGGTGAATGGTAGAATGAAGGAAATCTTTCAAAGCAAGATGGCTGCAACCAAAATGCACAGTATGTCAGCATCAAGGTTTTATTACAAAGCTCTTTAACCCAAAAAGGAGCTTCCTAATGTTGCAGATCTACAGCAGTTTGGACTTACAGAATCCTCCTTCTGGAACTTAAGAGCAATGGCATTGCAAAGGTCAGCAAATTCATCCAAGTTGATCTACAGGTCAACAAGATGAAGTCAAGGAAATAAATCAGAGAAAGACAAAATAAATAATAGTGACCATACAAATTTCTTTTATAATTTCCATCCCTACAAAAACATAAAAGGACAAGAAAAACCAAAACCAACTTTTTACTAAAGGTTGCATCACTTGTAGTCCTTTTTACTGAAAATAAGCCGAATTACTTGGGAGAGACAGTACTTGGTCAAAAATCATGATTGGCATTCCAGATTCGAGATTGTTGAAGGAATTCAAGCTATAGGATATGAGAACACTGACTCTCAAGAAAAGGCAGAAATAATCATGTAGTGGTAAGCAAATGGTGAACTGATACACTTGATGAAATAGGTTGATAAATCAAACTTATATCACCAAAAAGCTCAGTTATCGCATTGTTCTTTTTATTCTTCCAGCACATCTAGAAGATCAAAGTTCTATATCAAAGTGTGAAAAATATACTTCACAAAAACATCTCTATCTGGTAGGGAGAAAAATAAATGGATTGCCAGTTTTTACTGTTTGGCAGGGGGGAAAAAAGTTAAGGGATAAAAAGCATTTTCAACCAACTCCCACAAATGTATTATCCAACCAGATAATGGAATGAAGAAAAATCTTTGCCATTTTACCAATTTATGAATTGCAACTTCAAAAGATGGACATAGGGTATAAAAGTTCTCTCTCTTTCCTAGATTATCCTATTTCCATCCTATCATCCTTCTCCACTACCCATCAAGGAAATTGTCATCCTTTTTCCATGTGTCCAACTTTCCATCCCTACTACCAGACAAGGGAAAGCAACATCCCTTACTATTAACTATTCTATCCAACATTTTCCATCCTTATACTTTTAAATCCCTACCAACAAAGAGAAAAATTAGGTCCCACCATTAATCAGAAAGAGGGTAGAGATAAATAAGATATAGAGATAGCATTACAGAGCTTTCTACATTGGCAATATTCTTGAAACATGATATGGATAGCAAGTTAGGGCTGATGTGGCACTGTAGCAGCACACCCTAACCCTAGCCGCCGCACTGCAACAACAACCCTAACCTTAGCTGCATTAACCCTAGCCGCCTCTAGCATAATAAGAAGCCTCTAGCTAAATAAGGAGTAGAATACTTCTCCATATTTTCTTTCCCTAAGTGTTTTAGCTAAATAAGGAATATATTTTCCATTCTTAATTTATTTTCCTGCAGTGTGTTATGACGGCTAGACCTAATGGTTAAGTCTTATGACCTAGCCATCATCTATTTAAGTGTAACCCTACTCAATGAATAAACATGCTGAATATTAAATCTAGACCTTTTGGTTGTTTTGGAGATCAAGGCTCTCTCGAAGTAGCTATTGGAGATCAAGGCTCTCTCGAAGTAGCCCATATCTTTTTATTTTGTGTCTTTAATTTATTTGAGCGCATCAAAACAATAGGGGGTAATGAAGCTCTTTCAGGCCAGAATGTATTTGAGGATCACCTTCTTCATTTTTTGGATCTCTAGCTAACTAAATAATAAAAAGAACTAACTTCTTGGAGGTTTTGTTCGAGGAATGCATGAATAGTTTCAACATATGGAGGCAAGTATGTTCTCTTTTTTAAAATGGCACAAAAAGCGGCTTGTTTTGAAATACAAGAAGCACTCTACAACTAAAATGTATTTTCCTTGTATTTAAAAATATTACAAACTAATATGTTTATGTGCATCACAGGGTACTGCATTGCTAACAAACATATCTATGACACCCAAAACATATATGATCAAACTTTTTTTCTTTTGAATGAGTGAGTTTTTGTCCCAAGAGAAAGAGGGGGAGATTGAAACTAGTGACTTCCGTTTCATGAGGCGGGGTCCAAGCCGATGTGCTACCCTAAGGATTTAAAGAATCAAATGTAGAATTATAACAATAAGAACACAATTTTTTGAAAAGTATCGGATTTTTCAAACAAATGGCGAATGGAAAAGAAAATAAAAAATTATAGTTTACAAGAATTTCAACTAATCAAGAGCTTAAGTAAATGAATATACCTTGAAGTCATGACTATCATCCAGCTCATCAAATATCAACTCAAATTCTTCTCTTGATATTGGTGGCAAAGTCCTATATGGAATTTATAAAGACATCCTTCAAGATTCACAAAATCAATATCACAAGCAAGCAGTAGAAATATTGAAAGCTATAATTAATATAAGAGCCTTCATTTCATAATAGAAGCTGATCTCTAGTGGAAAGAGCCGATGAAATATATATAAACCACATGTTAGTAGTTGTTTTGCTAGGCCACAGATCCAATGTCAATAACAGAGACTTAAAATGAAAAGTGGTTCACTGAGCTTCTAATCGGGATGTCATGACTGAAAAGCAACAGCTAATGGTTATGGAATCACTTGCCGAGCTGATGAAATATATATAAACCACATGTTAGTAGTTTCTTTGCTAGACCACAGATCCAATGTCAATAACAGAGGCTTAAAATGAAAAGTGGTTCACTGAGCTTCTAATCGGGATGTCACGACTGAAAAGCAACAGCTAATGATTGTGGAATCACTTGCCTTTAGGCTGCCTCCTGATCCTTTCTCCACTTAGGGTGGTCTCTCACAGCTTCTTATTTTTATAACCAAACTTCATTTATTAGAATATTTTGTTTGAAAAAGGAGTCTGCAAATGGTCAATTTTTTTTTTTATTTTTTGAGATAGGTAAGAAAAGAAATAAAATTAAAAAGCGTAAGGCACCCTTAAGCATACATGGAGTATACAAGAAGGACACCAAAACAAAAGAAAAACAGAAAACAAAGGAAGAAACCCGAAAAAACTCAAAAGACAGAAGAAACCCCCAACCCTACCACAAAAACCCAAAGCCCTCAAAGAACTTGAGCTACTTTACACAACAGCAAGGGCCCACTTGCCTCTAACCCGACTAGAACCAACACCCCTAGCAAATGGTCAAATATAAATCATCCTTACACTTCAAGTGGTTTAAAAAGAAGGCTTCCATGATTGGACAACAGAAAGTCGAGATTGTTTATTTAGAAATTGTGTAAAGTCAATGGATTTATTTTAGAGGATGAAACTGGTAGTATGTAATATACTTGTTTTTATGAATAATAATTTATTAAAAGAAGAGGCCAAGCCCTTGTACACGAAAAGTACACGAGATACAACCACCCTAATGGTGTCTGAAATCTAAAAAGTTAACAATACCTACAAGATTTGAGGAGAAATTAGGAACATAAGCTACAGCCCAATCTAAGAGAGATCTCAAGAATAAGGATTTTAAACAAAGCACATTAGACTCGTAGTCCGCAAATAGGTGCCGATTTGTTTCTCTCCGAATGCTCCACATTAATAGTGCGTGAATAACTTTCCAGATGGCCCCATCTGAATGTCCCCGTCCTTGAGTCTTCCAACAGTGTAGCACCCCTAGGATATTGCTAGGCATGACCCACAAAACTCCAAATAAGTTTAGAACAAGGTACCAAAGATCACTAGTAAACTCACAATTGAGGAGGAGGTGATTTACAATCTCCTCGTTCTTTTCAGGCTGTAACGAGTTATAGTAGTTCTTCACTTGAAAGCCATGATTGCATGTTGGGGTCCACAATCAAGGCTCTGACTGCAAATTTCATTGTGAACACTGCACCAAATCCATAGGGGCGCCATCTCCGCCGTCGGACGGAGAAGAAAGATTGGATCCTCTTCCTTCACAAGAACTTTCCCATCACGAAAACAAGGGATGACCCATCCAGAATTGTGAATAACTTTTTCCGAATTTTAGTGAAAGATTTTTGTTTGTTGTAAATTCAATTGGTGTTGGCGAATATTGAAGGAGTTGGAGATTTAACTCTATTTGGTTGCCGAGAAAACGTTGACAAAAGAAATGAGTGTAAGGTTTTCATGTTGGGATTTTCATTGTTCTCAATCCTGGAGAATGAAACAAAGAGTTTACCGCACTGAGATAGTTGATGTCTTTGGGTTGTTGAGTTTGAATTTTTTTAAAAAAATATTATTATTATTATTATTATTTTATCTTTCATTTGTCTTCAGTTTTCTCAGCGACCAAATAGTTGGTAAGAGTTTTATTATTTTAGTTGGTAAGAGTTTTATTATTTTTATAACTTCTTAGATGTAAAAATTTTGATTCTTTCATGTCTGATGTGGTGCTTTGACATTTCAATTGGATTTAGTTTCTAGATAACTGTGGAACTGAATTTCGTTTGTTCGTTGTTGAAAGTTTCATGGTGGTGTGGGAATCGACTGTGTAGGATGATCATGAGGCTGAACACGAAAAGTATGAGGAGAAATTGAAGAAAGAGGGTTTTTATTTTCTTTTTTGTTTAGGGAAAATGAGGGTATTTTCGACATTTCATCCACTAAAAACCCTAGTGCATAATTTTCTGTCAGAGAAGACAGAAATGCCTAACAGATGGGCAACATTGCAAAAATCAGAAACTTTGTGGGGGTACATTGTTACTTTTTAAACATTGGAGGCAAAATCGAAAAAGTGACCCAACTTCAAGGGAGTAAAATGTATTTTTCCCTAAAAATTTAAAATCCTCCAATAACTACTACTTGGCGCTTTCCTACTCTATTGATAAATTACTTTGAACAAAAAGCATATGAATCCAAGTATTTTCTTTATAAAAACATTGGGACTAACTCATAATACGATCTCAAACATTAATAAGCATATTATACAACATGAAAGCTGAGCAGGCATGCAATGATCCTTGGACCAAATGACATCTCCTTCCCCTACAGGTGGAGGGTGGACCTTTAGATTCAATCCCATGCATATGGGTGAGTTGTATTAAACTACCAGAAAGTTGGCCAAGAGCTACAACCGTCATTTATGGAAAGCAGAGGAGCTTTGAAATATCTCAGGTCAAGTTAATATTTTCTTCTACCTGAATTTAAAAAACCTAATCTATCATCTGTAATTTGAAAAACTGTAGCCTGGAAAATCTAAACAATTATTTGGAAAATAAAAAAATAAAAAGAGTGGGGTTCTTCCTGTTCCTCATTATGAGTTTTCCTTTCTCTGGCAACTCAGAGAGGACAGAACAGTAGATTCAAGAAAAAATTCAGTTCCTATTTACACCTTCAAAAACATTGGGTTATCTACTGCCTACTGACATGCGCTGTGCATTGGTAAATGAGGAAGGAAAACAGTTCCAAGCTGAAGAGTTATTATGCAAAATGTAATTAAGAGGAGAAAAGAAGCATTTTTTTTTAATGGAAACTGGGATGGGAGAACATTTACAAAAACCAAAACCAGACAGCGTACATTCCACTGCCGCATAGGAAGCCATTCTTTGTGATTGTTTCCTAAAACTGTTCTTTGTATTTTTAGGAGAGGAGTCTATTTCGCTTGGCACCAATAAAGAAAGGAGGACACATTAATCCTCACTGTAGCCTTCCATTCTCACCCTTCTATTAACCAACAGGATTTCAAAAAAGACACAACAATGGAATGGTAAAAGAAATAAATCTGAAAGCATGTTAAAGATAGAGCTGCCATTAATACCTGTATTCATTCAGTTCCTCAAACAGTTTAATACATTGCTCTTTATCAATAAATCCACGATTCTGTTAAGCACAAAAAAGGGACTCAAAAATAAATAAATATTTAATGTCCAAAATAACAAATGCAACCATATTTAAATGCCAACGAAATTAAGCTAAATAAGAAAAATAATCATGGTGCCAGGAAGACAAGAATCACTTCTTACTAATAAAATGAACTCTTTACTGGGAAAAAAAGGTTGATAACATGCATGACAACAGAAGGGCTACATTTTTTGGGGGGGTTGGGGAATCATTATACGCACATAAAAATTTGCCCATACATACAGTAAATTCAGAGCGCCAGTATTTTAATGCCTATAGACAGGTCAATGGATCCAACCAGCAGTATCAATTATTTTTTTCATACACAAGCCTGTTAGATAAACATATCCTTCGAAAAAACCATAATTTTTTTTTCCCTATCTTCATCAACTAAAACCACAAACAAAGGGCTCGAAATCAACTCTTAATAATAATAATACCCCCTCCATCTCGCAACACATGAAAGTTTTCAAATGACACGCATTTTAATAAAACAAACACTCTTCCAAAAATTATCTTACATAGGTCCAGAAATGTGAGTGAAATTTGACAAAAATAAATTATTTAACCACAAATAAAGGACTCGAAATCAAATATTATTTTAGATCTTGTTAATGTTTTAGATTTCGTACACCTTTAGGGGGTAGCTTCTCTTGTATACTTTTCACATATGAGGGCATTGCCTTTTCTCTTTAATAAATTATTATTCATAAAAATATAAAAATAAAAAACAAAAAACAAAAAACATAGGCTCGAAATCAACTTTTAATTTAAAAGGCAATACTCCCTCTATCCTGCAACAAACGAAAGTTTTCAAATAACATGCGTTTTAATAAAACAAATGTTCTTTAAATGCACTTAAAAAATGGGTAAAGAAAAATAAAATAAAAATAAAGAACACTTCAAATTTAAGGGCAACATGGTAAGTTAAAAGGATAAAACTTTCATTTTTGGAAACTTTCACTATTTTGGGATGGCCTTAAAAGAAAGGGTTAAATACCTAATTGGTACCTGAGTTTTTAATTTTTTTTTTTTTTAGTACTTAAGTTTTCATTTGTTTCATAGGAAGACCTAAATTCTGGGAAAAAACCAACTTGATACCTCTGTTAACTTTTCCATCCAAATATTAACGGTCTGCCACATGTCGACCATGGAGGTTGACACGTGGCACTATATAAAAAAAAATTAAAAGATAAAAAATAAAAATCTTTAAAAATAATAAAATTTTAAAAATAAATAAATAAATAATTAAAAAAAAAAAAAAAAAGGAGAAGAGGGGTGGTTGAGCCACCCCCCTTGGCCATCATGGAGGTGGCCGGTCATTCCCATTGTGCCCTCCAAACTACCAATTGTGTCAATATCCCTTCTTAAACTACCAAAAAATGTCAATGTCCCCCTAAAACCAATAAAAGACAAAAATAACCCTAAAAAAGTTTCAATAAGACAAATATATCCTTATAAATTGTTTGAGACATATGATATTGTGTTGTGGATGGCCTCTCTCTCTCTCTCTCCCCCCATGAAAACCCTATCCCTCTTCTTTGGAAGGAAGAAGGCATGTGCGAATTCCTTTTGATTAGCTGATAATTTCATGAGTATGTTTTTGTGAAGGTCGGATGTAGTGAGATGGAGAAGAGATTTACTGTGGAGGCGAAGTCTTTTGCTTTCGTGTTTTTGGATGGGGCGTCGGTGCTGAGGGTGGTGGAGAAAAGAAAAAGCTTTTTGGGCGAAGTTGTCCTGAGTATTCAATGCTCAAAATGGCTAGCGGCGACGTTGGAGATGCTGTTGGGTATACCGGAAGAACAAGATTTTATCAAGTCATTCCGAGAAGGCTCGAAAGTTCTGATTGCTCGGACGGGTGGGAACAGAGCTGGGCGCTTCTTAGAGGCGACAACCTTTGGGCTGGGCGGTCGGAAAGGGTTCATCTTCATCCCTGAGGGTCGTGGAAGGAGGGGATGGCAGAAATTCTCCGAAGAGTTGAGTAAGGCTGTCGATTTCCTCTCTGCTACGGTGGGTACAGGGCTAGGTTCCTCGTCTTCGTTGACCAAGAAAGATGCGAAGGTTTTAGGGCCGAGTTTGGGTTTGGTTTCAAAGTGGACGGGACCATCCTTTGCGGAGGTGTTGTGCTCGGTTCTGTCCACCGCTGTGAAAAAGTTGCCCTTCGTGGGGGATCATCGTTCCGGGTTGAGGGCTTCGTTGGAGGAGCCGGATGCTCTTGTTCCCCTCCTGGCGACGAGTCATGCTGAGCAAGTCCTGAGCTCGACGGTGGGTTGTTTCGCCTTGGAGTCTCGTCCTTCTGACCCGTTGGTTAAAGACCGGTCGTTTGAATCGCTGGATAAAAAGCCGTCTCCAAGTTCAAATTCGAATTTCGAATTTTTGATGTTGCGCACGTGGAGCAAGCTAGTCAACGATTTGAAAGTGGTCTTGGGTCGGGCTATTAAGAATTTTTTGGGTTGGTTTGTCGGGTTTGGCCTAGGTCGAAAACGTTCTGGTTTTCGTTTGGCCCGACTCTTGCCGAAACCTAAATCCCGTTCGTCGAGAATCTTGCCGGAGTTGACGCTAGAGTCTTTTTCTGGGTTGTCTCTCATTCGGCCTCCTCCTGGGGGTTTGGTGGTTCCTTCGTCGGGGGAGGGTCTAGTAGCTCCAGGGGTGTCTCCTTTTCCGGCGCCGTCTCTTGCTCTTCTTCAGCCAGAGCCTTCATCGCCGGCTGTTCTAGGGGCTTCTCCGGTTTGGACGTCTTCTCCTGGGTTCTCTCTGGATCGTCATCCTCCTGGGGGTTTGGAGATTCCTTCGCTAGGGGAGGATTTTGCAGCCCCAGGGGGTGTCTCCTGCTCTTTCGGCGCCGGTGCCGGCTGTTCCAAGGGTATTTCCGGTGCCGTTTTCCTTATTGGGGGGAGGGTCTAGCTGTTTGAAGGTAGTTCCTAGCCGGGTTACTGCCCCTAAGCTTTTCGGGTTTCCCCCCTCGCCGGCTCAGGTGTCCCTTCCTCTGCGGTGCAATCCTGATGGTGCTTCTCGGACGGTCTCTCAACTCATGACCCCTCATTCCATTGGAGCCACTGTGTTGGGAGAGAAGTTGCGCTCTTCTTTCCCCGTGGTCTCGAAGCCATTTCAAAGTTATATCAAGAAGGCGAGGATACTTAGGGAAGGGGTTTCGTTGAAGTGGAACGATGTGCTTCTATCAGATTCCCTGAAAGCCTCGAAGTTGGTTGCCGACTTAGCTGTTAATAAGGTTGCGGTTGCAGAGCCTCCAACGAAGAAGGTTGCAGAGCCTCCAGTGAAGACGGGCATTCTTAGAAAGGGGTTTCCTAACCCTCGCCCAAAGATGCCAGCTACTCCTGCTTCGCCTCGGAAGGTCTTCGATGTTGGGATGGTTGGGCCTTCCTCCCCTCCTAGAGGTTGTTCCATTTCTTCACCTGTTGAGGGTAATAGTTTCTCCCAATCTCAGAATTGGCCGATCGGTTTTGATCATAACGGGGAGATTGTGGTTTGGGAGGAGGACGTTGATCTTTGGGATGTTTCGCCTTTGGATTGGGCGTTAGAGGGCGCTTTTGGGGATGATGCGTTGGCCATTCAGGATGCCATGGAAGAAGAATTTCAGCGTGACAAGATGATATCGCGCAAAAAGTCTAAAGGCAAGAGGGAGCTTCTAAACCTGCATAGCTCTATCAACTATGGCGACACTAAATCTTCCGCTAGGCATAAGAAAGGAAAGGGCCTTATGTTGTAGAGTTGTATGCCTTTGTGTGCTTGGGTGGGTTTGTGGGCCATTCCTCAGGTTCGGTTTTTGCTTGGATTATTTTGAGGGGTGTTTCTCTTGGGTTTTTCTCGGGTTCTAGGGTTTTTTTTCTTTTGGGTTTAGGGGGTCTTGTTGGGGGGTTTTTGGGGTTGGTTTGGGTGCTTTTAGGGTTTTTTTTTTTTGTATTCGGGGGTTACTATTGGGGGTTTCTTTTGTTTTGTGAAGGTTTCTATTGTGCTTGTTAGGGGTTTTCTTGTGGTTTACTTGTGGTTTTATTGGGTTTTTTTATGTGGGCTAGTTGAGTTGCTTCTATGTATACATCCTGTATACTTAGGGGCGCCTTACATTTTTTTAATGAAATTCTCTTACTTATCAAAAAAAAATTAAAAAAAAAAAAAAACTAGAAAAAATGAAAATCCAAGGAGGTGGCCCAAACTGTAATAGAACCCAATAACCCTTGCTGTATAATATATTCACCGTGCTCATCTTAGTGAGCTTTGATTGATATATATAGCATTTACAATATGTAAGATTAACTACAACTCTACCTCTTCTATGTCTTCATATTGAAGTATAACTCTTCCTCATTTATACATTGAGTTTGAGTTAGATTACAATGTCTTCCTCTCTCTATCGCTTCATGCTCTTATCTCTTATCTCTTTATCACTAGACTGACGTATAGAATGAGAAGTGTCTTGAGGGATTGAGTCCTTTGATGATAAGTCATGTGCATTAATACCCTCTCGCAAGGTCAACAGGGGAGATCGGACGTTGAGCTTGAAACATAACATTTGAAACCGAGTGGAGACAAGAGGTTTAGTTAGAACATCCGCTAATTAGTCCAAGCTGGGAATGAAGAGAATTTCCAATGATTTATCAGCAACACGATCTCTAACGAAGTGGAAGTCGATTTGCACATGTTTTGTGCATGCATGAAATACAGGATTTACTAACATGTACATAGCCCCAATGTTGTCACACCACAGTTTAGGTGGAGAAGGGAGAGAGACACCGAGTTCAAGAAGAAGAGCTTGAATCCAAAGGAGTTCAGCAATGGTGCTGGCAATCGCTTTAAATTTTGCTTCCGTAGAGGAGCGTGAGACGGTGGGTTGCTTCCTAGAGCTCCATAAAATCAGGTTTGAGCCAAGGAAAACACAGTAGGCTCTTGTGGAGTGTCTACCATCTGGGCAGCCTGCCCAATCTACATCCGAGTAGGCTTGGAGGCTAGTGGATTGCGAGTAGGAGCATAAGTATTAGAGTGAGAATGAGTCACACTTGGTTCTACAGAAGATGAATGGGAAGAAGTAGGTGATAGAGTTATATTTGATGCTGCAGGAGGAGGTGTAGGACAAGTAGGAGTATGTGTTGGAATATGGAGAGGTGGAATAAAGGGAGCAACTTGGGCAGCATAGGACTCAGTGAGTGATGATATGTGAAGGGAAACATAGTTTCATGAAACACCGCATCCCGTGAGATATACATGCGGTCAGCCTCAATGTGATAGCACTTGTAACCTTTGTGGTTTGGACTGTAGCCAATGAAGACATTGTTTGGAACAGAGAGAATTTATGAGAGTTATAGGGGTGAAGATTAGGGAAGCATGCACACCCAAATATTTTAAGGAAAGTATAGTCAGGAGTGCGGCTAAAAAGTTTTTGAAATTGAGACTTATTTTTCAGCCATGGAGTGGGCAACCTATTGATGAGGTAGCAAGAAGTGAGACACGCCTCATCCTCAAAGGTTTTGGGAAGATAACTGTCAGCTAGAAGAGCCAACGTGGTGTCAGTAAGATGACAATGTTTTCGTTCAGCGCATCCTTCTTGTTGATGCGTGTGAGGACATGAAACGCGATGGATGATGCCAATGGATTGAAAATAGGTATGGAGGTTGTGATATTCACCACCCCAATCTGTTTGCACACTTCTAATCTTTGAGTTTTGTAAGCGTTCAAACAAGATGCTGGAGCTCACTGGTAACGTGATGAGTTGCCCCGGTATCGAGGTACCAGTTGTCTTCAGTAGGCAGGGCAGGGGAAGAGTAATAAGCCTGTGGATTGTGCTGAGATTCAGATGGAGATGTCGAATCCTGCCGTTGATAGCACCGAAGGGCAGTGTGGCCCAGCTTGCCACAAATCTAACATGTAGGCCGTGATGAAGAGGCAGTGTCATTGGAGAAGTAGGAGCCACGCCCTCGGTTGCCTGGAGGAAGAACCAAGACCATGATAGTAGTGTCGTCCACCGTAGGAAGATGATGAGCCATCTAAGAATCCGAACGCATCTTAACTGTGGATGTAGGCAAGGAGCTGCATTCTCCAAGTCATGAGATTCCCTTTGGATAGCTTGATATTCAGGGAGTGATTCATGTTAGGGACAGTGAAGCCTACAGACATGGGATTGGTTGGGTGGGGCGGTGAAGCCATGGAAGAGGTGGTTGAGGTAGAGTCAGAGTCAGACATAAGGATCAAAGACGTTGGTCTATATGCTACTCTAATACCATAATAGAACCCAATTGCTGTATAATATATTCAACGTGCTCATCTTAGTGAGCTTTGATTGATATATATAGGAGAGTTATCTATTCATTGCACTCTAATTTTGATTATACAAGGAAGAACACATTAAAAGATATGTAACCACATCCCTCCTCTTGCTATCACTCCTTTCGCCCAATCCCTCTGATTGCTTCAATGTCACTGTGAATGCTGCTGTTGATGTTTTTGATTGTTATTACTCTCTCTCTCTCTCTCTCTCTCTCTCTCTCTCTCTCTCTCTCTCTGTGTGCCTTAGTGGCGGCGCGTGAGAGCGCGTACGTACGTGGCTACATTGATTCGCTTATCAGAGGCCCGGTTGCTGTACGTGGATAGACTATTGAGCATCAGGTGTTTGTGGGTCGCGCTAGTAGCTCGCGTAGGGGCGTTGGCGGTGGGGTTCATTACTGTGTGGCTACTTTTCGCTCGAAAATGTGATCATTCTCTGGGTCGGCCGCTTGGGTTCTGAGTGTTTTTTGAGATGGAGTTAAGCTTTATCGTGGAGTCGAAGACTTTTGTCTTCTCGGTTCTGGAAGGGGCGTCGACGCTGAGGGTGGGGGAGAAGAGAAAAAGCTTCTCCGGCGAAATTTTCATTAGTTCTCCTTGCTCTGAGTGGTTGGCTTCGACATTGGAGCTTCTTGTGGATATTCCGGAAGATCAAGATTTCATCAAATCATTCAGGGAAGGTTTGAGAGTCTTGATTGCTCGAAGAGGGTGTAACCAAGCTGGCCGTTTCTTTGAGGTAGCTTCATTCAGGATGGGTGGCCGGAAAGGGTTTATTCTGATCCCTGAGGGACGTGGAGGGTGGGGTTGGATCAAATTCTCCAAAGAGTTGAGGAAGACCGCTATTTCCTTTTCTGCATCAATGGGCGGGGGGGATGGGTTCTTGCACGAGTCGGTGGAGATTAAGGGGAAGAAAGTAGAGGCTTGGCCGGGTTTGGTTCCTTTCACGAAGGGGCCCTCCTTTGTGGAGGTGTTGAAGGCAGGCTCGGCCGCTGGCGTGAAGAAGGCGCCTTTCGTGGGGGGTCGTTTGTCCAGGAGATTGGTTACGCCAGTGTGTGAGCTTGACCTTCTTCCGGCGGTGAGGGTGATAGATGCAGATCGGAGGTTGGCGTTGAACTGTTCTACCTTGGAGTCTCTTTCGTTTGATCTGTTGGGTAAGGACCAGCCTCACCGTTCGATGGGTAAGACCTTGTTTCCACATGCGAGTTTGAAATTTGAAATTTCAAAGTTGCGCACGTGGAGTAAGCGGGTCATAGGTTTCAACTTGGATTTGGGCCGAGCTGCAAAGATGATTCTGGGCCGGCTTGCTAGAATCGGAAGGAGTCGAAAAGGATTGCGTTTGGGTCGCTTCTTGCGTAAACCTAATTCCTTACGGACGTCGAGCTTCTCGTCGGAGACGACGCTGGTGGCTTCCTCTGGGCCGTGCAATCTCAATCCGTCGGAGTCTCCCGTTGGGGTTCCCTTGTGCGAAGATCGATCTGGGGGTGGGCCGTCTCTGGTTAAGTCGGTTCCTTTGTTCGTCTTCCCACCTCTGCCGACTGTGAAGACGCCGTCGCCGGCGACTTTGGTTGCTCCTCCGGCGTCGACTGGGCTTCTGTGTGGTGCAAAACTCTCTGTCTCTTCTGTTCCTTCACTTTCAGGGGCTTTTGAGTTGGGGAAGAAGATTCGTTCTTCCCCTTCCCCCTTGCTGCCTAGTCGACCATTTCAGCAATACTTCAGGAGGGCTAGGGAGCTCAGGGCAGGGCGTTTAGTGGTCTGGAATGATGGGTTTCTTGCTGACTCATTGGAAGCCTCAAAGCTGTCCACAGAACCTGTTCTTCTTAAGGTTACGGGTGGAGAGGCTCATGCGAAAAAGAAGACAGTATGTCCAGCGAAAAAGGGTCTGTTTAGGAAGGGATTTCTTAATCTTCCTCCGAGTGTTCCAGTCCCTCCCGTTTTGCCGCGGGAGGACAAGGAGGTCGAGGTGGTACGACCTTCCTCTCCTTCGAGTGGCTACATCTGTCCTTGCTCCGTTGAGAGAACTGGATTCTTCGGTTTTGATCACAACGGGGAGATTGTAGTTTGTGAGAAGGAGGAAGATGACTATTGGGATGGATCGCCCTTGGATTGGGCATTGGAAGGGGCTTCAGGGGAGGAGGCCTTGACAATTAGGGAAGCCATGGAAGAAGATTTTCAGCGGGAGAAGATGATTGCGCGCCAAAAGTCTAAAGGAAAAAGGGAGCTACTAAATTTGCATAGCTCCATCAATTATGGTGATGCTGAAGTTCCTTCTAGGAGTAGGAAAGGCAAGGCACACATGATGTAGGTTTGTGTGCTTTGGTGGGTGGGTGGTGGGTTGTTTTGTTCTTAGTTGGTTTCTTCTGTAGTTTGTTTTGGGGTTTTTCTTCGTTTTCGAGGGGTTCGGGTTTTGTTGGTTCTATTGGGTTTTAGTAGGTTAGCTTTGGTTGTTCCTGTGTATACTTCATGTATACTTAGGGGCGCCTTACGCTTTCTTTAATAAAGTATTCTTACTTATTAAAAAAAAAATTGATATTTATAGCATTTACAATATATAAGATTAACTACAACTCTACCGCTTCTATGTCTTCATATTGAAGTATAACTCTTCCTCATCTATACATTGAGTTTGAGTTAGATTACAATGTCTTCCTATCTCTATCTCTTCATGCTCTTATCTCTTATCTCTTATCTCTTTATCACTAGACTCACGTATAGGATGAGAGGTGTCTTGAGTGATTGAGTCATTTGATGATAAGTCATGTGCGTTAATAAACTAAAAATTATATAAAATTTAAAAAATAATAACAATAATAATAAATTTTAAAAAAAAAAAAAAAAAAAAAACCTTAGTTTTTATTTTTTGTTTTGTTTTTCTATAATTTTTATAATTTTGTGAAGGGTACTTTTGTCATTGGAGGGGACATTGACATTGTTTAGTAGTTTAGGGGGGAGACATTAACACAATTGGTAGTTTAGGAGGTACATTGACAATTGAATGGTAATTTAACGGGAATATGTGTAATTTTCCCTCTATTTTTTTGTAAGTAATCAAATCATATATATATATAAAGATTGAGTTCTTCCTTAGAATGGCGACACGTGGCATGAACATACTTTTTAGTGACTAAACCGGTCTTTCAAGTACTGAACCGGTCTTTTAAATAAAATAGAACCGGTCTATTTAATATATGTTAATACGTTTATTTAAAAATCCATATATAGAATCAAGAGTTATATGCATTAATACGGTATTTAAAAACTCATATATAGAATCAAGAGTTATATGTGTTACATAGAATCTCATATATAGGAAAACAAAAACCCCTATATACCAAAAAAAAAACCCATATATACGTTACAATAATTACATATAGTTGTACAACAAAAAATTGGAGCAAAAAAATCCATATATACGTTACCTAAACGCACGGCTCTCTTTCTCTCTCTCTATTGACGCCTTGAAATATAGAAGCGTTTCAGATTTTGCAAAAGCTTGAGATGACAAGCACGTGTCTCTCTCTCTCTCTCTCTCTCTCTCTCTATTAATGCCTTCAAATATAGAAGAGTTTCAGATTTTGGAAAAGCTTGAGACGATTTTTCATTCATCTGGCCAGATGAAGGTATTGTATGGTTTATCAAACAGAACATATGTTACCGTGAAACCAATAGTTTGTGAATTTTTGTCAAACCTTGAGAGTGGGTTAATGACACAAGTAGGACCCTTTTGTGGAGACCGGTGCTTCTTTAGTATTTTAAATTTTGGGTTGAAATCTAAATGTGTTTCCTTTTTGTTTGTGAAATTTTTGGTTAAGCAATTCTTGATTTGAATTTATGAGAATTTTTTTTTTGTTCATTTTCTTTTTCAAATGTTCAGAATTATATAGGATTGAAATATAATAGGTATCACACCGACAATATAAAAAATTCCTGCTAATTTTCTATTTTATGCTTTGATTATCAAAATCACAGTTTTCTTCTTGCTATTTTTCTTCTTAATACTTATTTTCATTCTAAACTACACCTTTATGCTTTGATAATCAAAATCATGGTTTTCTTCTTGCTATTTTTCTTCTTAATACTTATTTTCATTCTAAACTACACCTATGAGAACAAAGATTTTAACATGTTTTAATTTATATAGATTAAACTAAAAATAAGAGTCTTATGTTTTAATTAATTTGAATGTTTTGTGGGATATATTTTTTTCTTTTATGTAGTTTATTCTATTTTCACATATTTTTTTGAAGTGTTATTCTGCTTTTAAAAGCAAAAAAATGCAAAATTTTATTTGATTATTGTGCACAAAAGGAATAGAAATGCTTTCAAAACACAAAAGAGTTAATTAAGCAATAAACCTGATTTGAGATGATTTAATTAATTGCATTAAAAGTTAAGTGAAAGATTTTGTTTTATTTTGTGTTCATTAAAAAAAATGTTTATTTTGTTCAATTTTTTTTTAAAAAAAAATGTTCAGAATAATATGGATTTTATTTTTGTTGAAACAAAATAGGTATCACACTAATAATATCAGAGATTCCTACTATTAATCCTACTATTAATACTTTGATAATCAGAATCTCGATTTTTCTCTTGCTATTTTTTTTTCTTTACACTTCTTTCCATTTTAAACTACACATAGAAATATTTTCAATGTTTTAACTTGTATGGATTAAAACTAAAATTATGGTAATTTTGATAGTAAAATTTTATGTGATTTATATATTCATGCAATGTTCTTTGTGCAATGGAGATGTTTTTAAGTTTTAAAATTAAATTATAATTAATAATCCCGCGCATTGCACGGGTTATGAGCTAGTTTCATTAAAAACTAAATAAAGCACCCAAGTACATAGGAAGTATACAAGAAAAACACCAAACCATAAAAAGATTTTAAAAACAAAAAGTCGTGAAAGCTAGAAATATGCAAACAATCATTAGTCATCTAATGGAAAAAGGGTGTTGAAGAAGAAGGCCTTTAATCCGACACTGTCCTCTCACTATCTTCAATCATTTTTTTTTCTCCAAATACACTACATCAAGCAAAGCGGAATCGTCTTCCAAACAGCTTCACTTTGAAGATTAACAAACTGCCCTCTCCAACAAGGGAAGAGATCTCTCACCCGACGAGACATGACCCACGCTAAACCATACAAACCGAAGATAGAGTTCCATAAGGCACTTGTTGTTTTGCAATGAAGTAAAAGGTGGTCAACGGTTTCCCCACTCTTCTTACCCAAGCAGCACCAATCTGCTACAATAATTTGTTGCTTCCTTAATAGCCCTTTTTTCTAACACCTCCAATATTCTCCAAGCAAGAACATATGAGATTTTCTATATCACTCAAAACAACTCCATGAAACACTTTTTAACATAAATAATGAAATATCCACTCCCAAGGAGGCATTCACACCAATTTTTTCTTCTGTCTTTTTGTTTTAACTAAAATTTTTCAGAAACACTCTCCCAAAGTTCCATCAACTAAATTATCTTATCCTGCGTTTAGTCTATTCATGTCTCTTGGGCATTCAATTTGCCCTTTTGCTGCCTTCAACTTTGATAAAAAAATAAAAAATACTCTTCTATACCAATGCTTTCATAAATCTTGATTGAATATGATAAATTATCTTTAAATGTGTCCCTCATCTTATCCTTAATCTACACTTTATCCCAACAGAGCAGATGGTGCTTTGAAATCCCAACCTCAAATGTTGAGGTACATAGAGAACCAGCAAGGATACCAATAGAGTAAGAGGCGGCTATTGAGAGTTCGAATAAACTGTCGAAAAAAAGAAAAATTTGTATTCCACCCTCAGCATTAGTGTGTATGTGAGTGTAAAACATGGTTGGCCCACTTCCCAATAGTGTAAGCTTTTGAGACTGATGGTTCCAAGGAATTAGAACCTAGTTGTCTTGAAGTCCTTAGTTCGAGTCTTGGTGATCCCTTTCTAATTATTTGCTTCAGTTCTACACATGCAAGGCTCACCCATTTGGTTCACTGTTGACGGGTTAATGCATGTAAGGATTAATGTGTTTGTGACCTAGAGATTCCTTCCTAATGGCTTAAGTTCTTAGGGCCAATCATTCTCCAACACCACTCATTAACATTACAGAAATCACGTATAACCCACGCCCCTGAACACTATGATGCCAGTGGTTTATTAATCACGTATAACCCACGTCCCAGAACACTATGATGCCGGTGGTTTATTTAAAGCTGTAGACATAGGATCAAAGTACTTCTCTCTTGTATCTAAGAAAGATCATTTCTCCCTGGAGTCTAGAAGCAAAAATGTCCTTTAAGATATAACAAGTACTATTAACAAAAGGTTGTCTAAAAGTAAAAACCAAGTTTAGAGATGAAAAATTGAATGACAGTTATAAGGGAGAACTATATCCTTCATGAGGAGCAGATCAAGAATATAATCAAAGACTGTCGCAGAAGGGTAAGAGGAGAGTTAGCCAGTCAGTGACCACCACACTTACCTGTTTATCTATGATATTAAAAGCTTTCTCCAACATTCTTCTTCTCATACAGTCCATCTTAGAAACTTGTTTGGCAAGCTACAACAAACAGGTGTAGTAAACAATATGGAAGCAGCTGAATTGAATAGATGAACACATAAAATAGTTGCATCTTATTTTTCATGCTTACAAGAGCAGCTTCAAAGATGAAGAAAACAATACCTGACTTTTGAAGCTGTCATATACAACAGCAAGAATCAAGTTGGTGACAAAGTAGACCCCCAATAGCACATAGAGAACAAAAAACAGACAATACCATCGCGAAGCCCTTAAAAAAGACAGTACAAATGATGAAACATTAGATCAAGTTTTATATGTCATAAATAGAAATTTCAAGACTCCCAAAAACAGAAATATCAGTGAAGATATATCATGATTCTAGCAACAATGCATGAGGAAGCAAAAGATGTGGCAACCAAAAAAAAAAAAACAAAAGTAAAAGCAATAGTAACTTCAAGAGAAATGTCAATGCACTAAAAGTACTTCTTAAAGAGACAAAGGACAGGCATATTACAGAAAGATTATGGCAGGATTCACCTCAAGGTTCCTAAACAAAAAGGTCTAAAAATTCCAAAAAAGAGTAAAAAGGAGATTGCCCAATGCAGGCAGACAGCCAATCAAACAAAGATCTCAGTGATAAAAGTTTAAGCTTATACCAAGATATCACACCTGAGGGGGGGCGGGGGGGAGAGAGAGAGAGAGAGAGAGAGCTTATCAGATAGCTAGATTGTAATCCGCGACTTTTCTTGGGTGTTATATATATACTCACAGAAGTCTGGCTATTCCCTACTTTCCAAAAGCCTACATAGGACACTGGAAATAGCTTTCTCGATCATTCTATTTTAAAACACCCTTAAAGAAAGAAGCATTTAATTCCACTAATGTCCGCTCACGATCCTCAAAATTCTGATCATTTTTTTACCATCTAGAGACACAACATAAGGCATGACAATATCGTCTTTCATACTGCATCAAAATGAGTCCTACCAACTTGCCCTCTCCAGAATGCAAAGAAGTTTACCACTTGACTAGGCATAACCCAAGCCAGCTCTACACTGTTGAAGATAGCATTCCAAAGAGCACTAGCAATCTCACAATGAAGCAGAAGGTGATCCACCGACTCCCTACTCTTCTTATACATGCAGCACCAATTAACCACAATAATATGCCCCTTCCTAAGGTTGTCAATGGTGAGGATCTTCCCTAATGAAGCCGGCCAAGCAAAGAACACCACTTTCAAGAGAGTCTTATTCCACTTAATACTCTTTCAAGGGAAAGTAGTACTATCACGACAAACAAGTACATTGTAGTATGATCTAACATCAAACCACCATCTCTTGAAATGTACCCAACAAAGCTTTTTTTACCACCCCGTCTCAATCTTAAGGAACACAACAAACTGAAGAACGTAGTAAAGAGATCCACCTCCCAATCATGAGCTGCTCTAAGAAAGTTAAAGAGACACTAGAGAGATCAAAATGGTCTACCATGCAAGCTTCCTTAAATCGGGCCATACTGAACTAGTCTAAGAAAGCAATCTTGAGGGCTTGATCCCCACACCACACGTCATGCCAGAATCTAATTTTGGAGTTGTCACCCACATCAAATCTAGTATGGCTAGAAAACTCTCTCCAGCCCCTTCTGATATTTTTCCAATGCCCTACCCCATACGACATGGACCTCATTAGAACACAAACCACCCTCCATAAGGCCTCTCTCTCATGAGCATAGCACCAAGGCCACTTCCCCAAAAGAGCTCGGTTAAACAAAAGTAAATTCCGCACCCACAACCCTCCTTTAGAAATTGGAGTACACACCTTAATCCAACTAACCAAGTGGAATTTGAACTCTTCGCCAAAGCCATCCCACAAAAAATCCCGCTGCAACTTCTCTACGTGATTGACAACACCAACCAGAAGAAAAAAAGAGACATGAAGTAAGTAGGTAGATTAGATAAAGTGCTTTTAATCAAGGTAACTCTCTCCCCCATTGACAAGTACATCTTCTTCGATCCAACCAAACGGTGTTCTATGTTCTCAATAATGTCGTCCCAAATAGATTTGGCCTTAAACAAAGCTCCCAAGGGAAGGCCTAGATATTTCATAGGCAAAGAAGAAACCTTATAACCCAAGATGCTAGCCATACCTTCAACATTAGTGACAATTCCACCAGGAACTAACTCTGATTTAGACATATGAATCCTCAATACAAAAAAGGACACTGAAGAGATGCAAAAAAACTATCCAATTACACAATTTCTCTCCAAATCCGCACCTCCTCGACAAATACAATAAAAATTCCCAATTGACATGGTCATAGACCTAACTTGCACAACACACTTGGTTCCCCAAATCTGATCCTACTATCAAGGCACTCGTTGGCTATGAGGCCAGAGTCAAGAATCTGCCTATCCTTGATGAAAGCATTATGAGGCTTAGAAATGATCTTCTCCATTACCAATTTGAACCTGTTAGCTAGAACTTTGGCAACAATCTTGTAAACTTCAACCACTAAGCTAATACGACAAAAGTTCTTAATGGCAATGGCCTCAGATTTCTTTGGTATAAGAGCAATGAAGGTGGCATTGAGGCTTTTTTCAAGCATACCTCAAAAAGCATGCAAATCATGGAAAACATTCATTATGTCTATTTTGAGTACCTCCCAACAAGCTTGAAAGAAACCCGTAGTAAAACCGTCGGGCCCCAAGGCCTTGTCACAATTAAGGGCTTTCACCACCATGAAGACCTCTTCTTCCTCGAACGGCCTCTCCAATCAAATGGCCTCCTCCCCCCCTCAATCCAATCAAAAATAAGGCCATCCAACCTTGGCTGCCAACTAAATTGTTCGGTAAACAAATTATCATAGAACTGCAGAATGTGTTCTCTGATCACAGACTAATCTCAAGAAACTGGCTGACAATATTTTACACGACCCTCGAACCCAACACAAAATTAGCAGGTTAGGTTTTGGTATAATCGAGTTTAGGTCAATTTGGGTCGGCCTGATTTAACCCGTTTAATAAACAGGGTCAATCCTGAGTCCATTCGCTTAACATATAGGTTACTCGTATACTAAAATCAGATTTTTTTTAAAAAAAAAAAAAAAAAAAAAAATTTAAAATATAATAATAAAAAATTTAAAAAAAAAAAACAAAAAAAAAACAAAAAAAAAAAAAAAAAAAAAAAAAAAAAACAAAAAAAAAAAAAAACAAAACCTAAAAGTAAAGTAAGTGGGTTATGCGAGTTGGGTCATAACGGGTCATTCATTTATTTGAGTTATTTTTAAAATAACATGTCGTGATAGAGTCAACACAACAGAATCTGTTGTTTATTAAATTTGTTATGTGGGTCGGGTCAACCCAACACGACCTGTTTATCAAACTGGTTAAACAGGTCGTGTTGCATCGTGTCACCCGCTTATTTAAATGGGTCATGTCCAATTATCGCCATAAACTATGGACGCTAGACAATGCCAAGAGTTAGGCACCTCTTGGACTACGCAATGGATAACTTGATCACTTTGTGAAGGGTCTGACACACTTAACTAAACGGGTTGAGTTAGGGTTAACCCTTAACGGGTTGGCGGTTCGATCGACCATATATGCCAACCCAGATTGCCAGGCCTACCTTCTATTCAAACTGGCCATTCGATGAAAGAAATTTGTGCACTTGTCGCCCTCTCTTAACCACAACACCTCCATTTTTGCCTCAAACTCAGCTCTTACAAAAGAGTTGACCATTCAAAATCATTAATCATTGTGCCCTTCCTTGTTTTCTCCTCGCTTAAACCTCTCTCTTCTTCCAAGCCTTCATAAGCTCGTAAATTATCCAAAAGAAGCTTTTTCTCTCTCTACATTGTCAAACACCTCCTCATTCCAAACTATTAAATCATCTTTCAAGGCCAGATGTTTGCGAGCCAAAATATAACTTGAAGCACGCTAAAAGTGATAAGAGGACCACCATTGTTTCACCCTATCTACAAAACCCCCTGATTTTAACCACATGCTCTCGAACTTGAAATATCTTCTAGCTCCAGAAAGGCCTCTGCAATCCATAATGATGGGGAAATGATCCGAGCACAATCTAGGCAACCATTAATTAGTCAAATCAGGGAACTAGGCTTCCCAATAAAAAGAAACAATGAATCTATCAATTCTAGACCACAAAGAAGGGTCCATGTTGCTATACCATGTAAAAGAGCCACCATAAGAGGAATATCCATGAGCTCATACTCAAAAATGAAATCTAAAAACTCCGTCATAGCAGGAGAAAAATGGGTTTCACCTGATCTCTCATTGGGAAAACGAGTGACATTGAAATCTCCCTTATACCCCAGGGTAAGTCCTACCAACTAATCAAACTAGTCAATTCGTCCCATAAAAGCCTCCTATCACAATCAGTGTTAGGGCCATAAACACCTGCAAAAGCCCAAGAGAATTAATCTACGACATTTTTGAAAGAAACGGCAACTGAAAACTCACCCACACACACTTCAATTTTCTCCACCACCCTTCTATCCCACATGAGCAATATACCCCCAGATGCCCCTCTTGAATCTAAGCAACACCAATCTTCCAATCTCAAAGTAAATTTCTCACTCTAAGACGTTTCTCCCCGTCGTTTAACCCTCTTATATTCCACAATAACAATTTAGGCTTCATTGACAAACCAAGAAACCCCTCCCCTTTGCTCTAATTTGGCTAGAATTAATCCTACTAAAACTATTATGATCTAAATAGATATACACGGTTAGAGATAGGTTTGATCTAAACCTAATCTAATCTAAGTCTAACCGTTTACAATTCAAACCTCAAGATTATCTAAAACTCTTATCTTCGGTTGAATCTAAGAGACCTTCAACACTCGGACTCTTGGATTAGAGTCCTTGTGCTTTAACACCCACCAACGAGATCCTTTTCCCACATTTTACCACCATTTCCCAATCCGGAGAAATAGGAGAAGTGTTTCCCTCATCAACAGGGCGGTCCAAGTTGAGAGCATTGAAAGGATTCGCAGTTAAGGTTGCCACTTTTGTCACTAAGCCAAAGACCTACAAAATTACCATCGGAAAACTCACCAACAAGATCTTTTTCCACATTTTACCATCATTGTCCAATCAGGAGAAATAGGAGAAGTGTTTTACTCATCAATAGGGCGGTCCAAGTTGAGAACATCGAAAGGATTCGCCGTTAAGGTCGCCACTTTTGTCACTAAGCCACCCAGACCTACAAGATTACCATCCACGATTGGATTAGCTTCAGGCCCTGACCTCCTATGGACCTTCAACTGTAAAAGATCACCAACACATTTTTAAATTGAGGGTTGCTCGAAGCAATGTAGTTGGGCTACCTCCGGCGATGCCTTAGACAGTGTGCCACCGGCAACATAGTTGACTCTGTCGTCCTCCAAAACTCCCTTCCATTTATCGCTCAACTGCATGACAGTTGCTTTAGAAGCCACCGGCGAGGCACTCGAACCAACCCCACTGGAGCTCGTGCCCACAGAACTCATGTCTGCACCCAGAAGAGCCCCAACCCAAGACTTCGCCATCCACTGAGAAGTGGGTTTAAAACTTGACCTAACTTGGTGCGAGGTCGGGTGTGTTTTACCATTTAGCACATGTTCCTTCTGGGGCATAGATAAAAGGCTTTGGTTTACAACAGGAGGCT
Organism: Alnus glutinosa; assembly: GCF_958979055.1. Classification (NCBI taxonomy): domain Eukaryota; kingdom Viridiplantae; phylum Streptophyta; class Magnoliopsida; order Fagales; family Betulaceae; genus Alnus; species Alnus glutinosa. The sequence goes on along the minus strand of NC_084887.1, from coordinate 8,107,097 downwards.
TAAAAAAGTGTTGGGCCCTCACTTGCATGTGGGGCCTCACCTCGAAACTAACAACTTCTTGCAAAACATCCACTAACCCAAACGACTCCAAGCCCACATCTAATTTTGCAATGGCTTGATCTACTTCCCCTTTCAAATAAACCAGCAACTTTCTCAAGTCATGGAGGGCCACACTGACGTCCCTCACTACCATGTCCCATCCCTTGGCAGGAAAGCAGGCATTCTATGCATGGATGCACACTCCTTGGTCGTTATCCAGTTGTACCTACGGTACAGGTTCTTTAGGCTTGGTGTGGCCCTCTCTAAGAGCCGTACTACCCACCTTACGATGCCCTTGTCCAACCAACACCTCAGCAAAAGACCTATTACCAACAGCCACAAATGACGCTCACTCCACCTTCACCCCTGGCACCAATGGGCGCTCCTTCAAGAGGGAAGATGAAGCTAGCTGGCCGTTGCCAAAGGAGGTCTGAAAGAAAACAACAAACCTTCTTAACTCACAAACAAAACCAAACCATACCTTCGTCCGCCTCCTTCCAGAAAAACCACAGCACCGCTTTCAGCCACCACCGACGTATTTCGAGACGATTACAAAGCCGTCATAGTTGTTCACGCACCTCTGGACCAAAAAAAAAGCTTCAGAACCATCTCTGTAGGACTTCAAAAGCTCCATTGATTCCTCTGCTTCGAGCAAACTCTCCATGGTGGCCAACAACCAGTGTACAATCACTCTGCCAATGGAAATGGAGCGCATAAAGCCCCTACTCCTTTCGAAGAAACGTAAACTGAGACTCCCTCTTCTAGTGCAAACTCAAAGGATTTCGCTTCCACAAAGAACCACCTAGATAAGCCCATAGTCATGCAACAAAAAGGAAACAGAGCAAACACAGTTGTCGAAGTAACCCACAAAATAGCGTAGAGCTTAATACGAATAGAAACCTAGCCATAACCTTGTCAGAAAAATCAAAAGGTTCACCCATAACATCCATGCAAACAACCCAGAGCCCTGAGAATCTATAGACTAGATAAACCAAACACAAGTTCTAAGAAGAAGTGGGACGTGCCTGCACGCGCCGTCGGAAACCAAAGAGTGAGAGAAAAAGACTCACAAAACACACCTCCTCGGGACTCAAAAAAAACATGCAACTCACTTATTATTCATGACGAAGTTGATGTTACAAATAATAACTTATTTAGACTAGACAATTCTAGAATGGAAGCACTTGCAAGATTTCCATAACATTCAATGCACCTTCCCTACTCAACCCTTTCTGAACTCCTATGCTAAACTAATAGATTAAAAGAAATTTCTCAGCAATGAGATAGCCTCCTTGGTACTCTCCTCTAAGAACCCAAAAATAAAAAACATTTCCCATGGGGTGTGGTCAGGCACCCACTGCGGTAGGCAACCTATGGGGAATGAACTTTTTTTATTATTTTTGGGTTCCCAAAAAAATAAAAAATAAAAATAAAAGTTTTTTGGGGAAATCATTTTTAGAACTAGGGTATTTTGGAATTTTTTATTCAATTCGAGTGAGAAAATTTGGTCATTCATGTGTTGTCACCAAATGAAAGAATATGAATGGTCATTATGTTCCAACGTCTTGGATTCCTAGTAATACTCATTCTTATTCCTAACGAATCATCGTTCCAATGTATCGAACGTGCCCTTAGAGTTATTGGGACAAATACTTACTAACGCTCTTCAGAGCTGCATGTGCAATTCCATATCCAAATTCCTATTTTAAAAATCCAACCATCCATAAACCTGTTTCACAACAAATTACAAACAAGATAACTTGAGAAATCCTAATGAAGTGCTAAAAAGCTAAAGATCCCGCACAAGTCAAACAGTCACACTTTCACAAACAGAAAGTGCTGCATGGAAGACCCACGTACAATTGAACCTAATCAAAGTTTCAACAGCTTCAAAATGAGTATGCAATACTTTCATGGAAAGATTGTATAGATGGACAATTCTCAGTTTACCAGTGGCAAGCTAGAAATTGAGCACCACTAGAAAGATTAAAAAATAAAAAGAAACATCTTAATGACTTTTCAAGCTCCCACATACTTGTACGCAGGAATCCAGACATCTGGATTGTTGGATGTGGTGAACAGAACAAACATCTGATACAGGGTGGTTCCATAAGAAGTAAATACTGTTTTCCCCTGTTCGGTATCTTCAAACATGACATAGGCTACCCAACTGGAAAACAAAAGAAACAAAAACCCTAAAGCCTGCAATTGAAGGAAATCAGTCAGCAATAAGCGCAAAAGGTAAAAGCATAATGTAATATGTATTTTCACAACTAAACAATGGATTTAATGGAACAGATGCAATGAAGGTGTACCATCCCTAGAGTTACATGCCAAAAAAGACACATTTTTCTTATAGAAATTTTAAAAGAAAGAGAACCTTAAGTACAGAGACAGAGTAAGAAGAGTCTCCTAAAGAATTACAAGCTAAGGCTTACGATTTCTAAAAATATACTACAGGAATAGAAGTCTTGCCAATAGCAATTGACCACTCATACAGTCAGTCGCAAAAATAAAGATTTTGGCACAACTATAGACGACTAAATACCATTGAATGTATGATTATTTGTTTCTCTGCAAAGCATCATACTGTTAATATTTAGAAACTAAAAAAGATTGCAAACTCAACAACAGCATAGATAAAGGTAAAAATAATAAGATGGTATACATACCAAGACATTTAAGTATGTGCCAAGCATTCCAGCTAGGATGAAGACGGTCGCTCGTAATTCCCTAAGACCAAAGTAGAATGAGAAAACATCAAACTAGTTTAAAAATAAAATAAAATAAAATTGTTTAACAGTAAAAGTACAGTGTAAGAGCACTAGCAGCAGATTCCCAACCATTTTCCCTATATTTAAAGAACAAAACTACTTTTTGCTTCCCTATAAAAAAATACCCCACAATAGATTCTCTTACTTTTCCCTATATCAATTAAATATTATTTTTTTACTCTTATTTTATTCTTTTTCTCTCTTTCCTACTTTTTCTCTCTTCACTATATCAATTAATTATTCTTCTTTTATATTAAAATAATACATAGGGAATGAATAGTAGACATGTATACATTGGGAATCACTATTCATTCCCAACCTCCTCATCTAAATATAGGGCATCTGCTGTGGGAGGTTTTTTGATGTTTTTTATGAAATTTTCCCTAAATATAGGGAAGGGAACCAATATAGGGTAACTGCTACTAGTGCTCTAAGAATGCATGTGCATCACGATGAATAGGTATCTACAGTGATTATGCGAGTTCTAGTCCCCAGAACTTTATCATCACGAATGGCTTACAGGTGATTTAATCAATCTTCAGGCCCTTGGCACATCAAGACCTAATTTATGGCCTCCGAACATGTATCAGTAGCCTACTTTTAGTTGGGCACTCCTGAGGGAAATGGGAAGATTCTGTTTTCCCCACACTTTTAATACTGTGTATATCCCAAACTGAATAAGGTTTTCCTAATAATAAGGTTCAGGTACGGGGCATGATGATGATACAGGGAAAATGCAATTTGTTTAGAATCATCTCACATCAATAATGCTCACTTATGAGGATAAATAGTAACTGTATGATCCAAATTGAACTCTCTAAAATTCTTATAACTCTGTCAAATTGGAAGAAAATTTTTATTTGTTATCCCATGCATCCACTTGTACATGTGAACAGCAATGACTTAAATGAATCAGAGCACTTCCTTGGACAAAATACAACGCTGATCCATTCACCTGAGGTTCACTTTAAATGCAGAGCATGAGCACAAAGTAAGTTCTTTGATTACCCTACCTCAGCACTCAAACTTTTCGAAGACATATGAAGGGAAATCCTTTAACTAATTGCAGACTCATAGAAATCTTAATGATGTGCTTTTATTTTCAAATGACACTCCTGCTAGTTTACCGGGTTACTAACGAACTAAGAAGTATATTACTTGTTAGAATATTAATATTAAATGATTAAATTCATCATTTCGTATTAGCTTAAGCTTTTGAGACAACTGGTGATTTAACATGATATCAGAGCAAAGATCCTGAGTTCAAACTTTGTCTTTACTATTTACATCACATTTCAATTAAACCACATGTTAAGCATCACTAATTGAAGAGGAGTTTGAGCCTACACAGGAGGAGAACTGTTAGAATATTAATTACATGATTAAATTTGTCATTTCCTATTTGTTTAAATTTGTGGGACAACTGGTGATTTAACATTACTAAAGATTGCTACGTCCTTCATGGTTAAGGAAATTTGAGTCTTAGCATATTAACCCTAAAAGTTCTACACGGGAGGGGAACTGTTAGAATATTAATTACATGATTAAATTTTTCATTTCCTATTTGTTTAAATTTTTGGGACAACTGATGATTTAACATTACTAAAGATTGCTACGTCCTTCATGGTTAAGGAAATTTGAGTCTTAGCATATTAACATATCGGTTAGCAAAAGTTCTACAAGGTTCCTACATGTTCTAGGGTTTTCTAGAGCCTATTAATAGTTTGGGTGTAATAGAATCAGCCTTAGTGATAAATAAAAGATGAAGAGTTTTGAAAAAGCTTCTCTTGTCCTTCTCTAACTCCCCTCCTCTTCCCACTCTTCTCTTATATATGTATCATAGACACGGAAGTTGCATTGTTCTATCCTCCTCTCATTTTCATTCTGTTCTCTCTTTCTTTTCTTGCCATGGGAATAAAAAAAAAATAAAAAAAGAAAAAGAAAAAGAGAGAGAGAGAGAGAGAGAGATTTTGTAGATTTATTGTTTTAACTGCAATTATTACGTTTCAAAGCATAAGTTCATAAGACAAACATCTGCCCAATCAGTGTGCATGCCTATGATTCCTTGAGTCTAAATTCTAGACACACACATGGGTAGTTCAAATGAAAAAGAAAACTGTATTTTATCACCCATTACCTAAAGTTCAGCATGAAAAGCACAACTCTGATATATGGTGCAATTCTGAGAGGAAGATAATCAAAGGCCACTGGTGACAAATAGAGAGCATAAACCAGTATATCAGCTACCAAAATTAACAGGCAAGTCACCTGAAAAGCCAAAAAGAGAACTGTTACAATCAGACTGGCGGAAGAAAGTATCATGACATTACACTTTCAGAAGATAAATCAGATATTGTCAGCCGGCTTTTTTCATTCATTTGTATACCAGAATTTTTTCTCTTCTCCAGCTTACATACAAAAGACTGAACATATGAATTGCACATTAAACTGAAAGATCATATAATCTGTAAGATACACTGTTGCTTATTTTGCTCATCTTTATTAATGCTGTTGATGTTTTTATTCTTGATGCTGCTGTAGCTTCTAAAATTCAGACATCAGTGGTAACACACTCTAGGAGGCTCCATTTACTTTCTATAAAGGATATTTCATTACTCACAACCGCATTCCCTTTTCAATAAATTATTCATCTCTATCTCTGCACAGCTTAGAATCCTAGGCAATTTTCAAAGCCATAAAAAATTCAACTGCATACGGATTTTTCATATACTGAAGGCACATTCAGGCTGTCTTACATGATCAATACTTTTACCTTGATTTAACCAACTCCTAAAAGGAACACTTTCTATAAATCCACTTGCTAACCTTTTTTTTTTCAGATTGCATTTAATATGAGTTCAACATCAACCATCAAGTAAAGAAATGAGTTTTTTTTTCTTCTGTAAGTAAAGATCTTATTAAAAGAGGCCATACCAAGTATACAAGAGAAACCCAAAAAAAGTTTGACAACAGTGCGTTAAGGTGCAAAATGGTCACTCAAGAAGCACCATGTACATTTAAAAAATGCAACCAAAATAAGAATGAATATGAAGATGAGTAAGTGGAAATAGAAATACAAGTAACGATGAGGTTAAGTCAGTCAAGATAATATGGACATGGTCAGTGACCCAAAATTGCACCAAGAGCTAGGAGCATTGACAACCAAAGAGAAAATTGGTTAAAGCAACATGAAAAGATAAGTGGTTGATAATCTAAGAACATGACATGAATAAGTAAAAAGGTCAACCCCATGAAAAGATTTACTTTCTTTGGTGAACTTCTCAGCCATATGAGTCAATAATTTAAATCCCTAGCAGAAGCCATAGACAAAACTATCTAACAAACAAAAAGCTTCTTGGTAGTACAAAAATAAAAAAACAGATAACTTGAGTTGTCAGCTTTTTACTTTTTGGAACTTCAAAAAAATCTACACGATAAAGAATGTGGAGGGAAGTACCTTTAACCAATTAAGAGGATTTCTCCAATAGAGATGGTACCCTTCGTATGAAATTGGAAAGAAAGAATGTATCAAAAGTAAGATGAGAGTTATGCCCTGCATAAGAAAGCAAAAAGTTATGCAACTTGCAAAAGACTGGCTATCTAATACATCATACCAAGGAAACATGTGGAAAACCACGATTATATAAGCCAACCCCTTGTGGTAAGGGTTTTGGTCTTTGTGGCAGTCCCATGAGGTCTAAGGTTCGAATCTCTTTGGGTGCAAACAATTCTTTGGGGCCAGCCCGCCGACGAAGCTGGAGTATTACCCAATCCGTATGGAGGGAGTGCTTTACATGGGTCCAAGGTTTACCTAACAAGGGTGGGTACACGAAGTGGCCCAGACTTGGAGGGATTCCTCGTCATCAAAAAAAATATTCCAACAGTGATGATAATGTATGTCTGAACCACATATTTTGGAGGACAACAAACTCCAATCATGTCAAATTTATAACTTAACCACTTGACATATGAAGATAGCAAGTTGAGAGAACAGATGCTAACAGAAGTGGATTGTCAGAAGTGACTTTGTCCTAGTCTCCTAAAAACAGTTTGTTCATTTTATTTGCACTTCCAGCCTTCCATAATACCTTAAATCTTGTGTGTGCGTGTGCACTAAAACTCGCAGTGAATATATTCACAGCATTTCTGGACACAAGGACAGAAAGCATATATATACACACCATTCATGTTTAACTAGCTCCAGTAGAATGTAGAAGAATAAAATTTATTGATACAATAACAACGAATGTCATAAATATTCTACAAGCCATATATAATTTTTCTGACGTACAACTCTTACCTCGTAGATGAGAGACTCTAAACCAGTTAAGTAGGGCAACTCCCCAAGAAAAAAGTACTCCCTATCGTCACAAGAATATGTAGAATAGTTTGTACACCACAAAGGTTTCTGCACAAAGTTAAGCAAGTTAAGAATAAACACATACCCGCCCAAAAAAAAAAAAAGAATAAACAATAAACAAATACCTTGACAGCACTACCCACTATTCTTTTTCGTTTTGCCTAAAGGCCTTATAGCAATGCACAGAATGGAAATGAAAACAATAGCAACCAAAATTAAAGGAAAAAAAAAAAAAAGTACAAACCTCTAAGAAATTTAGGACTATCAATGCAAAGTAAGTGAGGCACCAAACGAAATCAAATCGAATAAATATGAAGTATAACTTTGCAGCATTCTGGAAGTTTGATTGATCAAGAATTTCCTCCGGTAGACCAGTACCATCTTCAGCCTGCAGAATGCATTTTCAAAGCATAACAAGTAATTATTTGTTTGGAAAAAAAAAAAAAAAAAGGAGAATAAGAACATTAATGAAGAAATGAGAAATAAATCTCAGACATTTTATATAGAAGTTCATAGAGGCAGACTAGACATGATTATAGTTTCTATTTATTTCATTTTTAGTTACAATTCACAAGTCTTCCAAATAAAATACAATGGTTAAAAAAAGGGAAAATGTCAGAAGGATGAAAGGAAAGACAAACAGATATACATTAACAACTTTTTTTGGGTTAGTTACATATAAGCAAACTTAATAAAAAGAAACTTTGAAAATCAAGCAAATTTCCACTCACAAAATGAGAAGAAAATATTTTTACAATGAAAAAATAAAACATAGCAATCGAACTGAAAATGTCAAACAGAATACATACACCACCCCTTCTATCAAAATATATTAGAAATATAATTTGAATTCCCATATGAATCTCCTCTCTCTCTCTCTCTTATATTTCTTTGTAACTGCATATAACTTGTCTTCATGGAAACCTAGATCGAAGTTCCAAAGACAAACCCAGTTGGAACGGATACTAAAATTCAGTATTAACAAGAATTTTATTAAATATGGCATAATAAAAACAAGAAAAATATGAGAGGATTGATACATTCTATTGAAAATTTAAGCCCAACACAAGTCAACCAAAAACAGATATACATATACCACCTCCACTATCAGTTGCTTACAATATTAATCTTGAATATCCTAAGATCATTTATTACATTGCCAAGTCAATATGATCAAATAATAATCTATTATAAAACAATACTGTCATTAAACAGTAACCCAGTATGAAATTCATTCAGAAACTAACAAATCACAAATATTTCATTGTAATACACATACAAAATAGCAAAAGCAGTGCAGAAAATTTAATCATTAGGTGACCCGACTGGCCATTCTAGTACTATCAAACAGAAACCCATTATAAAACTCACTTCAAATCAATAAATCAGAGCTAAACCCATAATATTCCACATCCAAAACAACGAAAAAGCAGTCTAATCAACCATCACTAAGATCATTCATTAAATTGAATATATTCTAACACAAATTTGTATCAAAATTCACTTCAGAATCATCAATATACATCTAAATTATCTATAACTCCACATCCAAGACAAACAAAATAAATCTAGATGAACTGTAAGAAAAATCTTTCATTGCACTGCATACACTATGAGACACAAACCAAGTAGAAAATTCAATTCAATATCATCAGATCACATTTCAATTCTCCATAATTTCACATCCAAAACAAACTAAATAAGTATGACCAACCATCGCTAAGATCATCCATTACAGTGCATCCATAATTCCAATCCAAAACAAACAAAATAAGCCAAACAGCTATCACTAAAACCATTCATTACATTGCATATTTTCACCAAACACAAACCCATTACCAAACTCAATTCGAAATCATCAAATCACATCGAAATTCACCCGCCCCCCCCCCCCCCCCAAAAAAAAAAAAAAACCCACCCAAAAAAGTCTAAACAAATATCACTAAGAATCTAAGATCATTCATTACCCTGTATATAATATTATACACAAACCCATTACTGAATTCACCCCAAAATCATCAAGCCACAGCTAAATCCACCATAACTGTCATCGAAAAGCACATAATTCAAATTTGAAGTGAACAGACATTCCTACGAATTATGTATTAGATCACAACATTGCAGGTGAAATGCAGAAACGAACTAACCAGATCAACCAGAGCCCCAGCCTTTTGATAAGCCGAACCATAAGCAATAGCATCAGCGTATTTATAGTGCTCTCTCCGGCGACCTTTACTTCCACTGCTTTCACCGCCCAGCAGAGGCTTCTCCATCTCAGAGAGAACAAAGAAACAGAAACCAAATCACACTTTCTTTCAGCAAAAACGTCGTATAAAAAGAGACAAGATTGAGCGGGAGAGAGGAAAATGGTGATCTGAGTCCCGAAACGTAAAGCGTGAATAATGAAATTACAGTCTCGACGTCTCGTCATTAAGGGAGGTGTGAACGTTTTGAACCTTTCGCTTTACGTTCCCATGAGCTACCCCTCACGGCTACGTCCATGCACTCTCCTCTAAAATTACACATCTTGAAAAATGCTAGGTAATAACGAGACGCACGTTCATCAAGTTTTGACCATTTCATACGAATAAATTCTTATAGATTTAATGGTTGTTTTTTTTAAAAAAAAAAAAAATTGTACAAAAAATATATAAAAAAGTATATATATTTTTTTTAAAACTACCATTCAATTGTCAATGTTCTTCCCAAACTATCAATTATGTCAATGTCTCCCCTCAAATTAAAAACTACAAAAAAAATGTCAATAACAATATCCTTCATAAAATTTAAAAAATATATTATTAAAAAAAATATAAAATAACAAAAAGTTATACAAAATAAATAAAAAATAAAATAAAACTTTTTTATTCGTTTTTTTTTTTAATAATTTTCAGTTGTAAAAAAAAAATTGTTCTTTTTTGGTTTTTTTTTTTTAATTTTCTTTTTTTAAAAAAATCATTTTTTCTTTAATTTTTTAATTTTTTTTTTTTAAATATAATTTTTTTCGTTTTTATTTTTTTGTCTTTCGGCTTTAATTTTTTTTTTCAAATTTATAAATAAATTGTTGTCTTAATCAAAACAGCTGATAGTCATTTTTGTCTTTTTATTGGTCTTAGAGGGGATATTGACATTTTTTTGTAGTTTGAAGAGAAACATTGACACAATTAGTAGTTTAAAAAATATTGACAGTTGAATGATAATTTGATGAGAATTTATATACTTTTCCGAAAAATATATAAGAAATGAAAAAATATAATTTCTCACGAGCCATAAACCTTTGGGTGCAATCAAACGTTAGAGCATGAGAAATCATTCCCTAGAGCATTCACCTCGCCTAATGAAGCTTGAGTGTAAATTTGGGTGATAATATATATACATATATATATATAAAATTAAAATTTAAAAAACAAAAACAAAAAAAAAAAAACAAAATTTGTTGACTCGGATAAGACATAAATCTAGATACTTTAAAAAAGAAATAATATTTAAATAAAATAGTGAAAAATGACCATTAAAATATAAGATGAGATATAAAGCTTTGAAAAAAGTGAGTAGTTATAATTAAATAAAAAAATTGTAATATTTTAATTTTTTAAAAAAAAATCATATAATGCTCTTATACTATTACAAGTCGACAAATATTAGTTTATTATCAATGAAAAAGCAAATAAAGGAAGGTATTCCGGGTATGGTCTCATTTTATTATGATTTTTTTTTTTTTTTTAACGAGAATCCTAATACAATCTTTTATTGGATGATTTCATACTATTCATTCATGAAATGATCTCAGGCTATTAATTCTCCAAAATATGGAAAGAATTCCCCTTTTTGAGAAAGTATGAAGAGGAAGATTCTGGATGCATCCGTTGGACGTTTACAGACGTTCCATGAGGATGGAGTCGGCAAGAACTTGGGCGGCGCCACCACTCACCATCTTATCGTATTCATAAAGATTTATGTAGAATACTTTAAAGATCAAGGATGCTCCTTCTCAAGGTTCCTTGTACTCAAAACAATTTTAGTATTTTGGACAGCATGCCACGTGTCATATCAAGTAATTAGACAACTCAAACTTTATTTGAGCAGGCAAATTCCATATAAGTTTTCTCACGACATACTGTTCAAATTATTAATAAATTGCTGGAGATGTCGATCTGTACTGTAAAGCCCTAACGTCCTCTACAATTAAGGGTGATAATTTGTGTTTGCGTATCGAGACATAGGTATAAGACCATATATGTAATACCGTTGTCACACATTAGGATGAGGAGGAGGAGTCCACGTATAGTGAATGGTTTATAAAGATAGTTATAAGTGTTAAGTCTCACTGTAAGGGATTATAGGGAAACTCTAAATTGACTAGTTATTTTGGAATGATAGCGCAGATGTGTCTAATGCTTTTTTCTAAGTCATTACAAATGGTATCAGAGTCACCTAGTAACGCGCAGGCCATGTGGTATTTGAGCATCGCATGACATGGCCCTAACAAGGACGTCATGGGTTTAAGAGGGGAGTTTGTAAGGACAGAAATTTCTTACAAACCGGTTTGTAGGAAATTTCTTACAACCTACATATAAGATTGGCATGTGTCATTTAGCATATGAAAAGCACATGTTATTTAAATAGCATGTGCTTTTTACATATTTTTTTAATAGCATTAATAAAAAAAACATGTGTTTCTTACATGTTTAAAAGACACGTGTCCTTTTTATATGTGGGTTGTAGGAAATTTCTGTCCAATTTGTAATACCTCGATCACACATTGGGAATATGAGGAATAGCCCATATATAGTTGGTTATGTATAAACAAAGCCACGAGTGTTAAGTCTTACATTGTCTAATTACTAAATAAAATTGAGCTTTATAAAGGATTCTAGAGAAGTTCTGAATTGACTAGTCATTTTTTAGTGATAACACAGGTGTAGCTAGTATTTTTTTCCTGGACTATTACAATACAGGTCAACCATAACTAAACTCATTTAATCAAACGGGTCAAACCCTTCAACTCTAACTCTCTAATGTTGTATTCAATTCATGTCAAGTTCACAGGTCATGTCAAAAATTAAATATCATTATGTTTCGTGTCGAGTTCAGGTCACGTTTAATTAAATTGACCAGATTCCTCAACTCTATCCCTTTAATTTCGTGTTGAGTTCGTATCAAATTTACAAATTATATAAAAAATTGTCGAATCTCTTTCCAACATCTTATTAAAAGGAACTCTCTCATATCTTCCCCTCAAAAGAATCAAAACTTGTATATTATTTTTGGATTTATTCTTAAGCAGTCGCCATAAAGAGGCACAAGGGGTACAAATACAATATCCTGTCGGTCATAACTCTCCAAAAGCAATGTCTTTAATCTCCAATGTCTACTTGCTTTGTATTCTTAAGTTCGTGCAAGTGGTGAAAGAAAAAAATAGTGAATGAGACCATGTAAGTTTATGCAAGGCCCACAGAAAGCCCTTTGCAAAAGGTGAACAAGCAATTGAAATGTCAATTTGCATTCCCTTCACGCTCTTATGGTCCGCGACCCAAAAATAAAAATGAAAAACGATCCGATGGTAGAGATTATTAGAGACCCATTCATAGCTCATAAATAATTTAAAGTGAAAGGTTTTTTTTTATTTTAATGAGAAATTTCTTCAAGGCTATGCCACTTCGTGTACCCACCCCTAAATGTTACCACCACACAAATCAGGTAAGTCAAGACTTTGCCACAAGACGTGGCCTCAAAAAATTGTTTGGCACGTCCAACACGCGATCACCAAAGTTCAAGACCTTCATCATTTGAGCCACTCTTTGGGGTTAAAAGGAAGAGAAAGGTGAGCCAAACCAGATCACAGATTAAGAATGAGTAAACCGATGCTAGCTCAATTTCTGACCAAAGAAAAGCAAATATTCTAACAATCTCAGCAAACTACCACACTATGCTCTATACTCGGTACAGACACTATTCGAAGAGCTATATCTTTCAAAAGATGGAGAATTGTGGGAAAGTGGGAAGTTCAGCACATGTAACCAAGAGCACCCCCTACCAAAATATTACTTTGAAAATGAGAAGAAAAAAATTACTAATTACACTAGTGAAGGGAAGATGAACCCTTCCATGAAGAATGAAATAATATTGTCCTTTACCTCCGGCTAAATTTTTTTTTTCTTTCTTTCTTTTTTAAAGTAACCTCCAGCTGAAATTGAAATGAAATGTAATGGAAGCCCTTTCTGGAATACACACGAGAACCTCCACAAAGCAAAAAAGAAATCAAGCCTCTCAACTTCTGTCGTTCCTCCTCTACACCTCAAACTGACATCAGACCTGCAAAACATGAGGCACTCTCCGAGCAATGGGAAGAAGCTTCATAGGATATATATATATATATCATTTCAAAAAAGAAAAAGAAAAAAGGGTAAACAAAATAAGCAAGGTTTAAATATGTTATAAATATTTATAAATTGCTCCATTAATGATGTGACTAAGTGGACCAAGTAGCATAGTTTTCTTCAACTGAGTTATAGGTGAGAGGTTCGAAACTCCTTCTTTCCAAAGTAACGGTTTTATTCAGTTGTGGCAGTTACTAAAAGAAAATTAGTATTAGGTGCACCTGTGAGTCGAACCATTGTCATACTCTAAAAAGAGGTGCCTTTGAACCACTGCAAACATATTGTCAAATGTTGCTAACTCTATTATTTATATATGTAACCGTCTGCAATTGAAAAGTTATAACTTTTCAATAAATGTCATTCAAAATCTATAAATAGATATATTTTTCCTACGAATTTGATGATCATTTTTCTCGCTCTCTCAAATCAATTACACAATTTTGATAGAGAAACTCTAAAGAACAAACTTCAGAATTGTTGTCTGCAATTGGTGACTTTGATGTATCCTAGAAGTGAATTGCTTGTAACCCGGCAACAAACTCTTTCGAGTATGGGCAATTATCACATTAAAGATAGTGTTCATATACGCCTCAAAGTCGCATTGATTTTTTCTGATTATTGTTTCCGCTCAATTTTTCTTAACAATTTTAAGGTGATAATCCGCAATGGGATCAGAATCTGATATGGCGACTTTCAAAATGATGAATCAAGACTTCGTGAAATTGGACAAATTTGATGGGACGAATTTCACTCGTTGGAAAAATAAGTTGATGTTTTTGCTCACGGCATTGAAGATTTCATATGTTTTGGATCCGAATTTGCCAAAACTTCCAGAACCTGAGCCTGATGAAGATGCACAAAAAAAGGTAGAATGTAAGAAACGTGAAGAAGATGAAGTGGTATGTAGAGGACACTGATAAGTCTTGAATTATTCGATTCAAGACCCCTTAATTTGCATTTGTTAGACCTAGTTTGTGTATATATAACGTTTTGTTGTAGTTTTATGTTATGTCTTCTTTTCAGGTCTTAGTTGAAATCTAATTCAAAACACTTGAATTAGACCTGAAAATACATCAATGGCATTTTAGTCATTTCCGAAGTTCAAGATTTGCTCCTGCCAATTGAAGAATCGGCTAAGGCAAATCGATCGATCGAATATTTCTTCATTAAAGAAATCGATCGATCGCATTATCAGTCGAATAAATTCGATCGATCTAGAATCGATCAATCGATTATTTATGCAGCCACAAAGTCGATTGATCGAACCTGGATATTTTTCGAGAAAATCTTCGGATGTTGACATGTTTTGTGTGGATGACATTAATCCAATTTGAGTGGTTCATAGAGGATGTCGACACTATCTTGTGCGACAAAAAATTGATCTTTGATGTCCCCTTTGTAATTTAAATCTTTATATATATGAAATTAGAATTAAGGTTTAGTTTATGCATCTTTTGGAGGTTTCGATTTTCTCAGGTGTATCTTAGTTAATTTTATTGCTTTTTAAGTTCCTTTGAAGCAACTCTCTGGACCGAAATCCAGAGAGCTTAATTCCTTTGTAATTCTTCTTTCAATTTCAAGTTTTAATTTAGTTTTTCAATTCCTTGTGTAATCCGAATTTTCTTAGTTTAATATAGTTGTTGTTCTTCAATTTTCTAGCTTATTCCTTTACTGTTTTCTTTTGATTTCATGCTTAATTTAGTTTATTTCATGTCTAGCTAAACTCAACCTTAGGGTTTGATCAAAATCTCTTCCAAAACCATGGGATGTTCTAGATGTTCTTAGGGTTTTCTAGATGTGTTTGATGATTGTGAAGGGCTAAAGGATTGCAAAACCCATGCTAAAAGGTTTTGTCTTTAAGATTCCAATCCATTTATTCATGAAAAAGAGTTAAACTTGTCTATAAGTTTTCTTAGATTTTTTGAGTAAAATCAACGTTTTTGAAAGAAAATATGTGTTTTGCAATGGTGCTATTTGACATGATGTGTGTTTACTTATTAGAGTCATCTTATAGGGTATGCTAGGGAGCACCGGTCGTTTCACACCTTTGGTAGTCTAAAATATTTTTCAATTGTAGAGTAACTTTTACGTGAAATAGATCGGTGTGAAACTAAATGCCTTATCATTGTGGCCTAATTAGGGTTTTCATGTATTGTGTATGCTTATTCGGATGTTTTATAGAGTAGTAAGCTATGGAGCATTAACCACCCCACACCTTTTGTAGTGTAAACGTTTTTCAATTATAGATTAATATTTACATGGGGTTGTTTAATGTGAAACTAGGTGCTTTATTATTACATCTTAACGAAAGTGTTTTCATGTCGAGGTCGTCGTAATGGTTGACGCCCATTACGCGCTCATATCATGCATATTAGGAAGATCCGTAGAGAATTAAAGCATTTCATTGGTTGAGGATTTGATGAGGTCATTGATGAGTACCAAATATTGTGTATTTGGACCCCTTAATTTATATTAGTTAAACCTTTAGCTTTGTTATTTTCTAATGCTTTGGTTAGTTTTAGTGTTTTTATATTTTGTAGGACAATAAGAGAGAAATTATACAATTCAAGCAAAATACAAGGAAATTCAGATGCAGCAGACCACTACATTTAGACTGATCATAATAGGACCAAACGATATCCGTTTTGGGAGTTTCTTAGGTCTAAATTGAAGTTCAAGATGCCAGCTTTCCAACGCAACAAGTTTCAGCCAATTTGGAGATGCGTGGAAAAAGATATGGCTGTTTTAATTTCAGTCATCGGATCATCCCGAAAATCCGGAACCATCTCTCTTATTATTTTTCTTTTGCCTCATTCCTTGTCTCCCCAAAGCTAGAGCCAATACACGTTTTTCTCCATATTCTCAGCCACTTAATCATTTTTTTTCCACTCAACATTGATGAGTACCAAATATTGTGTATTTGGACCCCTTAATTTACATTAGTTAAACCTTTAGCTTTGTTATTTTCTAATGCTTTGGTTAGTTTTAGTGTTTTTATATTTTGTAGGACAATAAGAGAGAAATGATACAATTCAAGCAAAATACAAGGAAATTCGGATGCAGCAGACCAGTACATTTAGACTGATCATAACAGGACCAAAAGATATCCGTTTTGGGAGTTTCTTAGGTCTAAATTGAAGTTCAAGATGTCAGCTTTCCAACGCAATAATTTTCAGCCAATTTGGAGATGCGTGGAAAAAGATATGACTGTTTGAATTTCAGTCGTCGGATCATCCCGAAAATCCGGAACCATCTCTCTTATTATTTTTCTTTTGCTTCATCCCTTGTCTCCCCAAAGCTAGAGCCAATACACGTTTTTCTCCACATTCTCAGCCTCTTAATCACTTTTTTTTCCACTCAACATCATTCCATAAAACACTCACCACTCATTCCATAAAACACTCACCACTCATCTCTCCACTCATACACCCACTCACCCATTCCACACAAAACCACTTGGCTATAAAAGGAGACCAAGGCTGAAAATCAAAGGAAGAGGAGAGAGGAGGCATGAGCCTCTTTGTACATAACTTCTTGCTTCTCTTCTTCTTGTAGCTTATTTCTTTCCTTTTGCAACTCTTTGATTTTTATGCTTTTAAGTTAATGTTTTAAGTTGTAGTTATTTTATCATGTGTAGCTAATATTTTCGTTTGGGGTTGAGGATGAAACCTCACCATTGAAGAGAAACCGAGTTTCTTGCTTGTTCATGCTATTTGAGTTTATGGGTTTGATTTCTCATTGTTCTACTTCGATTTTTATGAGATGATGTTTTGATATCTCTTGTGGTTTCCGGATACAAGTGATGATGTGGAATAAGTCTCATTAAAATTGATTGCTTGGTGTTTGATCTATCAAAACATTGGATATTCATTGTGCGTCGTTCGACTAATACATTGTTTTATCGGTTTGAATGATGATATCCATTGTGATTGAATGATACATTGGATGTTTTGATTTCAATTGGTACTCTTTGTGATTTGTGCTATGAACGGAATCATTGAATGTTTCAAATGATTTTTGAAGCAATGTAGAGCATACCTAAGATTTATATGTGACAACCTCAAAATATGTGTGATGAGCATGAGATTAGGTTATTGTGATTTGGTGAGTGTGGATTCCGAAACCCTAGACCCCTTTATCTTCATTATTTTTGTTCATGTTTTCTTTTATCAAAAAACCCCTAAATTTGGAACTAGGTTAAAGTAGGATTAGTTTGAATAGAGATTAATTTTCGCAACACAATTCCCTGTGGGATCGACCTCGCACTTGCAATACGCTATATTGCAAAACGATTCGTGCACTTGCGAGTACTTATTTTAAAACACATCAGTCATTACCCTAAGTCTCTCTTAAGTTTGTTTTCATTTTCCGTTTTTCTTTACTTTACTCTTTGTAGCTTCAATTCTACAACTTTGCTTTGTGTTTTTTTTCCAAAGTTAGATTGAATACGCTATTTGAATATCCCGTTATGCAAAACAACCCCCCAATCTCTATGGTTCGACAACCCTTACTATAGTACAATTGATTTGTACTATTGCGAGTGGTAAACTCATATAAATATAAAATCCACGTAGTCAAGTTGACTATCAATTTTTGGCGCCATTGCCAGAGATTTTAACGGTTGTTTATGGGATATTTAGGATTGCATTTAGTTTAATTTAGCACATATTGTAGATTCTGTCCATAAGCTGTTTTTAGTTCTGTATAAAAACTGTTTTTATTGTTTTTAGTGTTTGAATTCGGTTCTGTCTGTTTTCTGTTGAATTCTGTTTCTGCAGAAAAGTCGATCGATTGAAATAATAATCGATATAATATTAGATCGATCTATTTTTGTTTTGAGCAACACTGCTTTTCTGCTGTCTCTAGACCGAACTTACATTTAATTTCTTATAGTCCTTCGCATATTTATTCTTTAATTTTGTTCATATTTGTTTTTCTGCATTTTTCTTGCATTTTACTTTTCTGCAAAGAATCGATCGATCGACTCTAAAAGTGATCGATCGAAATTTAGATCGATCGACCAAAAAGTAGATTATAGTTTTTTATTTATTATTCTGATTAGAACAACATTGTCATTTTTTTATTATTAGGTTTTCTTTATACTTTGGGATTGGGCCAACTGGCCAAGTGACAAGTTTCAATAGAATTTTTGCCACTCTCAAGTACGTTATTTGTTATTGTTTGTTCTTTTTATTAAGACATTGTTTGTTGATTTGTTAGATTAATAGCTATCGGAATATGCTAATAATTTTATTAGAATATCATTAGAGTATGTGCCATTAGGCCATTAGTTGTTTAGTGTGAAAAGTCTTAACACTAATAGATAAATAAATTTTCAGATTTCCGAAAACTCTTAGATTACAACATGAGCAAGTTAAAAACAATTGATGCATTTTTTAAGAAAAAAAGACGCTGATTCAAATTCTAAAATGTCTTCCTCAATATATAATCTTCAAACTTCAGCTCCTGAGCAAGTTGCTTCTAAGATGCTAAGAATTGAATTTCAAGAAGTTAAGTTAGTTGACATTTCTACTCTACAACATGATCCAGGGTTACGTCCTCAAATGTGGGAATATCCTGTTAATCAACATGATGAAATTAGACATGCTTATCTTAAATACAGTCTATATAGATTCATTCCTTCTAATAGTTTTAGATATTCGTTTTCAGGAAAACGAAAAAATCGTCGAAAATTTCAATCATCTTGGTATAAAATATTTCCTTGGTTAGAATACCCTCCTACAAAAGATGCTACTTAATGTTTACCCTGTTATCTATTTTGTAAAAAGCCAACGGGACGGTTTGGAGCTAATGCATTTACTATTGAAGGATTTTGTAATTGGAAGAAGGTTAATGATGGTACGAATTGTGCTTTTTTGATCCATATGGAAAATGGGCCATGTTTGCCTCATAATAATGCTGTTAAGTATTGTGACACTTTGAAGAACCAATCTCAACATATTGATAAGGTGATAGATAAGCAAACTTCAGAAGAAAAATTGAACAATCGATTGTGATTGAAGACTTCAATCGATTCTATTTGATATTTAATATCTCAAGGATGTGCACTTAGAGGTCATGATGAAGGTCCCGATTCATTAAATCGTGGCAATTTTCTTATATCGATAAAACTTATCTCCATTTATAATGAGGATGTTGCTAAGGTTGTTTTAGAAAATGCTCCACAAAATGCTAAATATACTTTACATCATGTCCAAAAAGAGATTTTATATGTCTTGGCAAAGAGGGTATGAGATGCAATTCGTGACGAAATTGGTAAATCAAAATTTTGCGTTATTGTTGATGAGGCAAGAGATGAGTCTAAGAGAGAATAAATGGCTATTGTTTTGATATTTGTTGACAAAGATGGATTTATACAAGAACGCTTCTTTGATATTGTCCATGTTAAATATACATCTGTGTTGACTTTAAAAAATAAAATATCTGGTGTTCTTTTTCAATATTGTCTTGATATTCAAAGTATTCGTGGACAAGGGTATGATGGTGCTAGCAATATGCGTGGTGAATGGAAATGATTGCAAGCATTATTTCTTAGTGATTGTCCTTGTGCATACTATGTTCATTGTTTTGCTCATCGATTACAATTAGCATTGGTTGCTGCATCTCGAGAGGTAGTTTATGTTCATTAGTTCTTTTCAAATTTGAATTTCATTATCAATATGGTTGGTGATTCATGTAAACGTCATGATGAACTACAAGCAGCTCAAGCAGCAGAAATCGCACATTTGATAGCGCTATTGTTGAACTTGAAACTGGAAAATGAGCTAACCAAATTGACACTTTGAAACGAGCCAGTGATTCTCGATGGGGTTCTCATTATCATTCTATTTATAGCCTAATAAGGGTGTTTGGTCCTACTTGTTCAGTGCTTGAAAATATTATCAAGGGAGGATCTACTTACTCTCAACATGGGGATGCTAATGCTGCATTTAAAATGATTACATTATTCAAATTCATATTCATTTTATATTTGATGAAGGAAATCATGGGTACTACCGATTATCTTTGTCAACATTTGCAGCAAAAATCTCAGGACATATTGAATGCTATGAAGTTAGTTTCTAGTACAAAAACACTCCAAAAATTGAGATATGAAGATTGGGATAATTTGTTTGAGGAAGTAGTATCTTTCTCCAAGAAATTTGAAATTGACATTCTAGATTTGAGTGCTCGTTATGTTAAAGGTCGAGGTCATCATCAACGGGATCACATCACAGTGGAGCATCATTATCATTTTAACATATTTAATGCTACTATAGACTTTTAATTGCAAGAGCTCAACAGTAGATTTGGTGAAGGAACAATAGAACTCTTGACACTTAGTTCCTTTTTGAATCCAAATGATGCTTATAAATCCATTAACATTGATGATATTTATAGTCTTGTAGAGAAGTACTACTCTCTTGATTTTTCAGAGAAGGAGAAAATTCATTTGAGATATTAGTTGAAGCATTTTGAACTTGATGTGCTTAATCATCCAAAACTAAAAAACTTGTCTTCCATTGCGGAATTATGTCGAGGACTGATAGAGACAAGAAAATCAGAGATATATTATCTTATTGATAGATTGATTTGTCTTGTTTTGACTCTTTCAGTGTCTAAGGCGACAACCGAACGAGCATTTTCAGTTATGAAGATTGTTAAAACAAGACTTCGTAACAAAATAGACGATGAGTTTCTTACAGATAATTTAGTTGTCTACATTGATAGGGAAATTTCTGAAAGCTTCAATTCAGATTTAATACTTGATGATTATGTTTCTCTAAGGGAACATAAGATGCAATTTTAGACACCTTGTATTTTGTTTATTTTCTACTTTTTTTTTTTTTTTTTTTTTTGGGTATTAGTGCCTACATGTTAACTGATATATCAATTTAGCATATATTTATGAAGTTTAATAGCTACATTTTTTATGATACATATATTATGTTATAATTTATATTTTGAATTGTAATTACCATACTTTTATGTATTATAATAAAAATATAGTACATAAAAAGAACAAAAAAAAAAAAATATTTATCATTATATTTTATTATTTTAATTCCACTCCTACTAAGTTAGATTACTAGCTTCGCCATTGCCTGGAGGTGAATTACTTGTAACCGACAACAAACTCTTTCAAGTGAGGGCAATTATCACCTTAAAAATAGTGTTTATACACGCCTCAAAGTCGCATCGATTTTTTATGATTATTGTTTCAGATGTCATAAAGTGGAAGACTAGGAGGACAACAAAGTTCATGCCTGACCATCTAAGAATAGTGGACTCGAGCCTTGAAGACATGCACAATAAGCCAAGCACTATCGTCTTTATACAATTTTAATGAAAAAGAAGCTGAAGTGCTTGAACACAAAATAACAGTCCCTCAACAAATCTGAATTGTATTCGATACCCCCATACCCAATATGTTTTTCCAGATTTCCAACATTAAATTTTGGGCATCCATGAAGATGATGACCCATTGTTATAGCATTTATTCAACTTAGCCACTCTTACTGACTCAGCGACATAGATTCAGAACAAAACAGTCAACCAGAGAGGTTCACAACCAATATATATAATTCAACTTCCGTATTTGCAGTCATTAGACGACATCTATTAAAAGGGGGGAAAAAGGATCATTTTTCAAAAACCGTTTGAATAAGCAGAAAGAAGTTTCCCATGAAATTACCTCAAATCATATGTCCACCTTTATATTTTTTCCCCGTAACAATCTGTAAATTGAGGAGGCCCCTGCTAAATGCTTCGTTGAAAAGGATCCTCGTCTGCATTGACTGAAACCCAGGCAAACATGACAGTAGAGCCACAGGAGCCATGACAATGACTCCAAACATTAAATCATACAGCCGAGCCACAGAAATAACAAGCTCCCAAAGTATAGTGGACTGCAGCACCGGCCGGAATACTTGGGCAATCAATAGCAGGCCCCATCCGGTGGGGATGAATGCCAACAGACTAGTGAAAATATCAACAAACGTAAAACTGGTGAATTCCAGCAGGGCAATTATCACAAGTATTGCAACTATGATCACGACAAACTCGATTAGACGATAGTAGATATGTTCTCTTGCCGCGTATTTATCCCAAGCATATGCTATTACCACAGATGCTATTAGCACATACAGCCCAGGGATCCAAGACAACAAGTAAACATCAATACCGGTACACCCATACTGAAAAAAGAAGAATCGGAGGTCCAAGATTATTTCCAGTACCTTTCCACAAATGCCAGTGGTCCTTAGATGATCCTGCTCCTCGTACCACCATCTTTCCCAGCTCTGTTCAGATTTTGCAAACACACTGCCACGGAACCAAATCCAGTTCATGAAGTCATCAAAATCATAAACAGTCTTCAACCAATCAAACCCAGAAGGATTGAACACGAAGGGAGCCATAATCCATGACATAACCAGGAACCAACTTGTGATGGTCATGCCTATGTAAACAAATGTGTTGGCAGCTATAGAACTGTGCGTTGCATAAACTATTAGTATCAGCCCAAGTTCAATCGCCTTCACAAAGTGGCTACGAGCATAGAGTCTATAATTCTCCCCGAAACTCTTGTGCTGCACGAAAAAACCACGACCAGTGGCCCGGTATTTTGCGCCGCCATGAAGAATAGTCCGGCCAAAGTAGTGAGCACGAGTTCCCATAGAGAATGAATAGAAAACAGATGACAGATGGAGCTGCATTATCAAGAAATCCCAGATGGCATGAAGGAACCCACGCTCAAGAGTGTTCTCCACTAGGACCACTATCATGCGAAGAGCAGTGAACAGACCAAGCTGGATGATGAACTGCTGATTCAAGATCGTACCGAGTGCTGCATTGCTTTTTGTGTTGGCAGAAGCCTCAACGCCACTAAGAGCCAGATAGAGTCGACCCCACAGAAATGCATATACAGTGAGAATCACCACCATTGTGTTGAAAAAGAATCCCACAGTAGTGTAAAAGAATGACAGCATCCGGAAGAAGTCCAGCCCATGACCCAACCTGTATACATCTCTGCTGAGAACTTGCTCACCATTTCCACTAGCAACCTTGGCCTCAAACATGGATACTTGATTCAACCAAACATCCCTTCCTTTGCCAACTTGGATGTATTCATGGTGGGTGACATTGCCTCCACGCAATGTACAATTAAAGCCAGCCAAAATGTCCTCACTGATGTCAATCACTCTAGAAGCTTTACTGATGCCACCACGAGTCATGAACCAAAACCTGTCAAAAACATCTGGATGGCCATAATGCATTCGAACCTTCAAAGGGTTTGCTAAAACACGCTGTCCTAAGGTCACAAAACTTGTTTCCTGAGCGGACATAAACCAAGCAAGCGATGAAACAGAACCAGTAAAAATGTGCTCCCTAACTCCCAAGATAGTAGGCTTCCGGATACCATAATAAAGCCTGAATTCTTCCAACAGATTACGCATTTTGAGAGCCTCTTCAAAATAGTTGTCTTGGTTCATATCAATCGTCTGAACAGCATCACCACGGGTGAAGATGATGGCATGATTTTGATTCTCCGGTTTACCCTCTCCAAGCTTTAAGGGACCAGGCAACTTTATCCTATAGATTTCCACTTCCTTCTCCAACTGATGATCGTACTTTACGAGGACAGAGAAGTATTCCTTCTCGTTCCCCCATGCGGGAACCTCATCAACATAGGCAACTCGAAGGGCTTCATTGTTTTTCATCAGATACAAGATTTCCTCGGCATGGGGATCTTTTTTCGCCTTTTGAGTCCCATATATCTGGCAGGCAACCACGTATGTGTATTTCAACAAAGCAGACCCATACTCGTGTTTTTTGTATAACAAGTCCACAGAACTGCTTGTTCCGCTCAAACTCCTCATAGAAGCTGACCTTTCCGAATTGTAACCATCGTAGCTATCTCGTCTCATCGAACCGAGTTCCCGTGATCTTTCCCGGATGTCCATCTCTGATGCGGAATCCAGAAATGCCAGCATCTTAAGAGCCCGATAGTAATACATCATTCCCCTTACAGTCCGGGAAAGTGTCTGGCCTCTGTATGAGGCCCAAAGCCTGAGATCTCTCTGCTTAGTTGTCCACAATTCATCCTCTTTCACCATCCCTTCTCTGCGCATCCTCTCCACAAAATTTTTCCATTCATCAGCATAAATTGTCTGCAAATAATACAGGGTCGAAACCCCATCTTCATTCTCAGTTGTAAGTTGCTCTTTGCTATACACTACTTCTTCATTGTAGTAAGGAGTCAGAACACTGAAAGCCATCATTTTCTCAACTTGGGGGGCGCGTGGCATGTTCATGAAAAGGGAATTACTAAAGAAGGCAATCCGGCGTCTTGCCTCAAGATTTTCCGGGATATTGTGCATCGAGTCCCGGGAGGTAAGAATCGTGTGCAGCCGCCTAACCTGCCGATAAAAGGCCTCGTTCTCGGGATCAGGTAAGTTAACAGCATTCTCAAAAGGCAGACCCTGAGCGGAAGCTGGATTACGAGGAGCCAGACCATCCACCCTCAGCTGTTCAACGCTCCTCTTCTCCTTGAAAAATTTCCGTTTAGAAATCTCGTAAATGGCTTGCAGAGCAATTACAACCGGGGTGGGATCTTTCATAGGTTCCTTCAATAGCTGAACAAGTCTGATCAACTGGGTGTGGAGCTGCGGTAGTACCGTCATGTTGAACGTTTTAGTGAACCTATCACTCTCAATAGAGTGGTCGATCTCTTGAAAAAAGACGGTCATAATGGAATGCTCTTCGGTGTTGCGTTTGATAATTGTCTCAAGCAGCAAGTGCTTGAGACAATCATATGCTTCGATCACAGCGCAGCGCCTGTACTCATTCTTGCATATCTTATTCCAGAGCCGCTTGTCAGGAGCATCCACCAACTCCTTCGCCTGACTGAGTGCAAGCAGCAGCTCATTACAGAGAAGGAAAGTAGGCCAGCGGATGACCTTGACATTCCAAGAGTTCTGTGGCAGCTCCAACAGCTCAAGCTCACAGTCAGAGATGATATCTTCTTCCCTGAAAACTGAAATAATCTCATTCCATATCAAAGCAAACTTATTTGCCTCAACCTGGTTTGATTCAAGCTTCCTATAGGGCAGACCGAGCCCATATCGCAGCTTCAACCGGTGGATGGCATCCTTAAACCTGTTCGTCATCCCCCTTGTATTTGACCGCTGCTCCTCCGGCATGAGATTGAACTGAATAGCACTTGCAAAGAACTGGAACCTCAGCCTCAATTGTTCAATATTACGAATCTCACCCAAGTGCTGAAATAACCCCACGCCTGCCCCAACTAAAGAGGAATAGATTGAATACCAAATCTGAATGTCCATGAGGTAAATCAGAGCAACAGGAAGCCAAAGTAGCCCAACCGCAAATTTGTTGCTTTTTTTGAAAATCTGATACCATTCATAGTGCACGTCCGTCAGATGCCACAGCGCCTTTGTTGCGCGGATCATGGGTTTGATCTGCAAAAAATAACTGAAACAAAATTTGGTAGCGAGCACCACAATCCAGAACAAACTGTACTTTATGTTATCCACAAGACCCTCCCTCAACCCACGACCCACAAAAGTCCTGCTCTGAAACCACCACGACAACATATAGAACACCCTCCAATTCCTCTCCTCGATGAAATTCCTAATCCACGGAATAATAAACAGCGCAATGGCCAAAATCTCCGGCAACACGAAAACGAACGCGACCTCTAGAAAAGTCACCACCCTCCGATTCGCCTCGGCGGACCACCTTCCATCGCCGTTTTTCTGAGACCATATCCGTCCATAGAACACCCCGAAAATCAAAAGCCACACGGCCGCAACCACGCTCTTCATCACCATCCTCACCCCGAGCCCCAGCGTCTCCCTGGATACCAAACTATACTGCATCCCAGCGTCCAACAAGGACTTCAAGAACCTCAACCCGCTCCACGTGAAGAATACTGTCAAAACCTTCGCTTGCACGTCCCTACTCCTCAATGCCTGCCATGGATATTCCTTCTCCTCCCAGGCTATGATAATCGCGACCTGCAAAAACAACGCCAGCATCACCCATAGCCTGTCGAAGCTCCTGAACAAGTTCCAAAACGACCTCTGCTCCACAAACCCAGTTTTCCCCACGCGCTTTCCACTACCACTCCTCACGAAGAAATTACTCGGCAAATCGATCGGCCATTTGAGCTTCTGAAAGCACCGTTTACTCCAAAAATACTCGTTTATGTCATCGTAATTGCGCCACACACGATGCGGTGCAGTGCCGTCCTTGCTGCTCTGAACCTCGGGCCGGATCGTCTCGTAGATGGGTTTAATCACGCAGTTCAAGAACGCGTTTTCACCGGACAAGGAGGGCAAGAACCGCTGCTCGGTGTTCTCATCGATGTAGTCCTCGAGGATCTTGTTGAGCTCCATGGCCATGTTATGGAAGATAAAGCAGATGCACTCGGGAACGAAACGGAGATTGGCGGCCTCGCCCCAGATGAGGAGGAAGAGCGATATGTAGAGGAGCTCGCGACGGTGGTCGGCGGCGGAGGAGGCTTCCCGGCGATTGGAGATCCTGATGTTAGACTTCTTGCCGAGGTAGGAGCACCAGGCGTTGTAGTTGCGAAGAAGCTTCTTGCGGAAGCGGCGCAAAACGGCGGCGTCGAGGACGTCGATGTTGTCAGGGGGAGGCGAGAGGCGCATCTGGGCGTTGGCCAGGTGGAGCACCAGGTGCTCCCGCTGGTTCCGGACGTTGTCGTTTTGGAAGCCGAAGAAGAGGGCCAGCCAATCCAGGAGGTCCATGTGGGGCGCCCATTGCCCGTATGGCGGCTTTCTCAGGTCCCCCACCGCTCGGAGGGCGCTCGTCACTGCGCGGACCTCAGGAAACCGCAGGGACGGGTGGTCTGCCAGCAGGTTGTGGATGGGTATGATGTTGTACGGCTCCGATTCCGCCGGTGCGGGCTGCAGATGGGTCAAAGAAGACCGCTGCCGGCTGCTCATGGCAACGGGGAGATATGAAAAACCGGTCGTTTAGGATGACAGAGGAGAAATAGGAGGCGAGTGTGTAGAATAGACGAATGTGGAGAGTTTTTATTACTGTAGTCAACGCCTGGAGACTGTTGAGTCAATGCCGCCATGAGATCAAATTATCCAAAACATGGCGTAAGGAGGCTTTGTCTTCATGTGCGTCATCGCATCACACTTTACATGTGCGTCTTTATTAGTCGTTAAGGAGCTTCAACAACCTATAGTTGCGTATGATTGGACATATTGTAAAGAACCTGTTGAAAATCCAAGCTAACCAAAATAAAAAAGGTAAATTGAAAATCAAGTGCCTTTATCTTGTGCTATAAATTAAATGCAAATGATTTCATACTTTTATTATATGCATGTATATAATACACTCTATCGACAGCCTAAGAAGTTGAAACTCAAGCTTCACAACTAATTTATATATATAGTGCTTCAAAGCAAACTAGTAAAAAGAAAAAAAATACAATTTAACTCTTTAAACTATTATAATTTTTTTAAATGGCCTTTCTAAACTATTAAGGCTTGTACTTTGGAATCCTAAACTACCAAAACAATCAAAAAATGCTCATTTTAACAAAATATCTTCATAATACCCTTGTCATGTGTCATTTTTAAATTAAAAATAATAAAACGATTATTTTTTTTAAAAAAAAAATCTAAATATTTTTTTTTAAAAAAAATTAAAAAAATTATTATTATTATTATTTGATTTTTTTAGAATTTTTCTTATTATTTTCTTATTTTTTAATTGAAAAATGACACGTGGCCGGGTATTATGAGGATATTTCACCAAAATTAGCATTTTTCAAAGGTTTTGGTAGTTTTGAGAGCCATAGTACAAGCTTTAATAGTTTTGAGAACTATCCAGAAAAAATGTGGTAGCTTGAAAGGTTAAATTGTATTTTTTTTTCATAATAAAATAAGAAAGAAAAAAATAAATAAATAATTAATTTATTAATTTATTGGAAAATGACAAACGCAATGAACTTATACAACAATTCATTATTGTTTTGATTGAATATGACCTTAGTTAATTACTTTGGATAATTAGATGATTAGTGGGAGAGAACTATTTCTCAAATTATATTTAAAAAAAAAAAAATTGAGCTTGACATATATTGAAAAAAAAAAAAAAAAATAGTCAGGAACAAAACAACGTACGGTCGGTTTTTCAAATTGAGTTACCGATCTGGCGTCTAGAAAAGTATAGAAAACATGATGAGAAATTTTCAATATTAATTTTCCTTTTGCTTTTTAAGATTTTATTTTATTTTATTTTATTTAGGACATGCGGCTGCTTACCTAATTACCTTTTGTCTCTTTATATTCTTTTGCTATTTCACGTGTTCATTTAAATTCGTAGTCGATTAAATATAGGAGTTCTAACTGTTACCTACAAAAATAAATAAATCATAGCCGTCAAACATTGGGTCTCTTTTCTAGGATCGGTTGGCCGGACTGTACGCAATCCTGCACCTGTTTTTTGTGGGGGCTTGTGCAATATAACCAGTAGATCCTTATTTCTCTTTTATAGAGATTGAATGTTTTGAAATAGATTGGTTTTTGGATAAGTAGAGAGGAAAAAGAAATTTTTTTTTTTTTTCTCTTGCCAAACAAGGCTTTAATAGAAGGAATAAAGGTATGTTTGGCAAAGTGCCGTACAAAACAGGATAATGAATTATTAATTTTGATGTTAGTAAAAAGTGAGAGATGTGATATAAAATTAAAAAAATAAATTGTATTGTAGTTGATTTTTTTATTTGAATAGTAATAAAAAAAATTATTGATTTGGTATAAAAAGTGAAACAAAAAAATTAAAAAATTTTGATATTAATTGTTATTAAAAAATATAAAAATAAAATAAATTTTTTTTGTATTATTTGCCAAACAAGTCCTAAACATCTTCAGTATTTGCAGTCATTAGACGACATCTATTAAAGGGGGGGAAAAATGATCATTTTTCAAAAACCGTTTGAATAAGCAGAAACAAGTTTCCCATGAAATTACCTCAAATCATATGTCCAAACCTTTAGCTTTTTCCCCCGTAACAATCTGTAAATTGAGGAGGCCCCTGCTAAATGCTTCGTTGAAAAGGATCCTCGTCTGCATTGACTGAAACCCAGGCAAACATGACAGTAGAGCCACAGGAGCCATGACAATGACTCCAAACATTACATCATACAGCCGAGCCACAGAAATAACATGCTTCCAGAGTATAGTGGACTGCAGCACCGGCCGGAATACTTGGGCAATCAATAGCAGGCCCCATCCGGTGGGGATGAGTTTCACATGACTTGTTTATCACGTGTTAGAATGAGCTGTATTCTGAGCTGTATTCCGTTAAGACATTGATCTCTAGATTAGATTAAAATCGCTTTGTAAAAGCTGTAACTATATATATAGTTTTCTCTTGTATTATTTTCTTTTAATGAGAATGAAAGCAAAGCTTCCGCAAGTTTCCCAAAACTCTCTCAAACCTCTTGTTGTTCTTTTCCTTTCATACTGTATTTTCTGATAATGAGTGCCGACAGACTAGTGAAAATATCAACAAACGTAAAACTGGTGAATTCCAGCAGGGCAATTATCACAACTATTGCAACTATGATCTCGACAAACTCAATTAGACGATAATAGATGTGTTCTCGTGCCGCGTATTTATCCCAAGCATATGCTATTACCGCATATGCTATTAGCACATACAGCCCAGAGATCCAAGACAACAAGTAATGATTAATACCGGTACACCCATACTGAAAAAAGAAGAATCGGAGGTCCAAGATTATTTCCAGTACCTTTCCACAAATGCCAGTGGTCCTTAGATGATCCTGCTCCTCGTACCACCATCTTTCCCAGCTCTGTTCAGATTTTGCAAACACACTGCCACGGAACCAAATCCAGTTCATGAAGTCATCAAAATCATAAACAGTCTTCAACCAATCAAACCCAGAAGGATTGAACACGAAGGGAGCCATAATCCATGACATAACCAGGAACCAACTTGTGATGGTCATGGCTATGTAAACAAATGTGTTGGCAGCTATAGAACTGTGCGTTGAATAAACTATTAGTATCAGCCCAAGTTCAATCGCCTTCACAAAGTGGCTACGAGCATAGAGTCTATAATTCTCTGCGAAACTCTTGTGCTGCACGACAAAACCACGACCAGTGGCCCGGTATTTTGCGCCGCCATGAAGAATAGTCCGGCCAAAGTAGTGAGCACGAGTTCCCATAGAGAATGAGTAGAAAACAGATGACAGCAGGAGCTGCATTATCAAGAAATCCCAGATGGCATGAAGGAACCCAAACTCAAGAGTGTTCTCCACTAGGACCACCATCATGGGAAGAACAGTGAACAGACCAAGCTGGATGATGAACTGCTGATTCAAGATTGTACCGAGTGCTGCATTGCTTTTTGTGTTAGCAGAAGCCTCAACGCCACTAAGAGCCAGATAGAGTCGACCCCACAGAAATGCATATACAGTGAGAATCACCACCATTGTGTTGAAAAAGAATCCCACCGTAGTGTAAAAGAATGACGGAGCTGTTTGGTAACCAATCCAAACCATTTCAATTTCCATTTCACTTCTCCCAAAAAAATCAAATAAAAAACATTCCAACTTTTTTACACTTTTTACATCACATCAATAATTTTTTATTACTATTCAAATAAAAAAACTCACTACAAAACAAAACTTTTTTACTTTTCTATAAAACATTCTCAAATTCTATATCACATCAATCATTTATTACTACTATTCAAATAAAACATCCCATTTTCCACAACTTACCAAACAAGTCCGCTCGCATCCGGAAGAAGTCCAGCCTATGACCCAACCTGTAGACATCTCTGCTGAGAACTTGCTCACCATTTCCACTAGCAACCTTGGCCTCAAACATGGATACTTGATTCAACCCAACATCCCTTCCTTTGCCAACTTGGATGTATTCATGGTGGGAGACATTGCCTCCACGCAATGTGCAATTAAAGCCAGCAAAAATGTCCTCACTGATGTTAATCACTCTAGAAGCTTTACTGATGCCACCACGAGTCATGAACCAAAACCTGTCAAAAACATCTGGATGGCCATAATGCATTCGAACCTTCAAAGGGTTTGCTAAAACACGCTGTCCTAAGGTCACAAAACTTGTTTCCTGAGCCGACATAAACCAAGCAAGCGATGAAACAGAACCAGTAAAAATGTGCTCCCTAACTCCCAAGATAGTAGGCTTCTGGATACCATAATAGAGCCTGAATTCTTCCAACAGATTACGCATTTTGAGAGCCTCTTCAAAATAGTTGTCTTGGTTCATATCAATAGTCTGAACAGCATCACCACGGGTGAAGATGATGGCATGATTTTGATTCTCCGGTTTACCCTCTCCAAGCATTAAGGGACCAGGCAACTTTATCCTGTAGATTTCCACTTCCTTCTCCAACTGCTGATCGTACTTCACAAGGACAGAGAAGTATTCCTTCCCGTCCCTCCCTGCGGAAACCTCATCAACATAGGCAACTCGAAGGGATTCATTGTTTTTCATCAGATACAAGATTTCCTCGGCATGGGGATCTTTTTTCGCCTTTTGAGTCCCATATATCTGGCAGGCAACCACGTATGTGTACTTCATCAAAGCAGTCCCATACTCGTGTCCTTTGTATAACAAGTTCACTGAACTGCTTGTTCTACTCAAACTCCTAATAGAAGCTGACCTTTCCGAGTTGTAACCATCCAAGCTATCTCGTCCCATCGGACCAAGTTCCCGTGATCCTTCCCGGATGTCCACCTCTGATGCAGAATCCAGAAATGCAAGCATCTTAAGAGCCCGATAGTAATACATCATTCCCCTTACAGTCCGGGAAAGTGTCTGGCCTCTGTATGAGGCCCAAAGCCTGAGATCTCTCAGCTTAGTTGCCCACAGTTCATCCTCTTTCACCATCCCTTCTCGGCGCATCCTCTCTAAATTTTTTTTCCACTCATCAGCATAAATTGTCTGCAAATAGTACAGGGTCGAAACCCCATCTTCGTTCTCAGTTCTAAGTTGCTCTTTGCTATACACTACTTCTTCAGTGTAGTAAGGAGTCAGAACACTGAAAGCCATCATTTTCTCAACTTGGGGGGCGTGTGGCATGTTCATGAAAAGGGAATTACTAAAGAAGGCAATCCGGCGTCTTGCCTCAAGGTTTTCCGGGATATTGTGCATCGAGTCCCGGGAGGTAAGAATCGTGTGCAGCCGCCTAACCTGCCGATAAAAGGCCTCTTTCTCGGGATCAGGTAAGTTAAGAGCATTCTCAAAAAGCAGACCCTGAGCGGAAGGTGGGTTACGAGGAGCCAGACCATCCTCCCTCAGCTGTTCAACGCTCCTCTTCTCGTTGAAAAAATCTCGTTTAGCAATCTCGTAAATGGCCTGCAGAGCGTTTACCACCTGGGTGGAATCTTTCATAGGTTTCTTCAATAGCTGAACAAGTTTGATCAACTGGGTGTGGAGCTGCGGTAGTACCGTCATGTTGAACGTTTTAGTGAATCTCTCAATCTCAATAGAGTGATCAATCTCTTGAAAAAAGACGGTCGTAATGGAATGCTCTTCGGTGTTGCGTTTTATAATCTCAAGCAGCAGCAAGTGCTTGAGAGAATCATAAGCTTCGATCACAGCGCAGCGCCTGTACTCATTCTTGCATATCTTATACCAGAGCCGCTTGTCTGGAGCATCCACCAACTCCTTCGCCTGACTGACTGCAAGCAGCAGCTCATTACAGAGAAGGAAAGTAGGCCAGCGGATGACCCTAACATTCCAAGAGTTCTGTGGCAGCTCCAACAGCTCAAGCTCACAGTCAGAGATGATATCTTCTTCTCTGAAAATTGAAATAATCTCATTCCATATCAAAGCAAACTTATTTGCCTCAACCTGGTTTGATTCAAGCTTCCTATAGGGCCGACCGAGCCCATATCGCAGCTTCAACCGGTGGATGGCATCCTTAAACATGTTCGTCATCCCCCTTGCATTCAACATCTGCTCCCCCGGCATGAGATTGAACTGAATAGCACTTGCAAAGAACTGGAACCTCAGCCTCAATTGTTCAATATTACGAATCTCACCCAAATGCTGAAGTAAACCCACGCCTGCCCCAACTAAAGAGGAATAGATCCAATACCAAATCTGAATATCCATGAGGTAAATCAGAGCAACAGGAAGCCATAGTAGCCCAACCGCAAATTTGTTGCTTTTTTTAAAAATCTGATACCATTCATAGTGCACGTCCGTCAGATGCCACAGCGCCTTTGTTGCGCGGATCATGGGTTTGATCTGCAAAAAATAACTGAAACAAAATTTGGTAGCGAGCACCACAATCCAGAACAAACTGTACTTGATGTTATCAACAAGACCCTCCCTCAACCCACGACCCACAAAAGTCCTGCTCTGAAACCACCACGACAACATATAGAACACCCTCCAATTCGTCTCCTCGATGAAATTCCTAATCCATGGAATAATAAACAGCGAAATGGCCAAAATCTCCGGCAACACGAAAACCAACGCGACCTCTAGAAAAGTCACCACCCTCCGATTCGCCTCGGCGGACCACCTTCCATCGCCCTTTTTCTGAGACCATATCCGTCCATAAAACACCCCGAAAATCAAAAGCCATACGGCCGCAACCACGCTCTTCATCACCATCCTCACCCCGAGCCCCAGCGTCTCTCTGGATACCAAACTATACTGCATCGCAGCGTCCAACAAGGACTTCAAGAACCTCAACCCACTCCACGTGAAGAATACTGTCAAAACTTTCACTTGCATGTCCCTACTCTTCAATGCATGCCATGGATAATCCTTCTCCTCCCAGGCTATGATAATCGCCGCCTGCAAAAACAACACCAGCATCACCCATAGCCTGTCGAAGCTCCTGAACAAGTTCCAAAACGACCTCTGCTCCACAAACCCAGTTTTCCCCACGCGCTTCCCACTACCACTCCTCACGAAGAAATTACTCGACAAATCGATCGGCCATTTGAGCTTCTGAAAGCACCATTTACTCCAAAAATACTCGTTTATGTCATCGTAATTGCGCCACACACGATGCGGTGCAGTGCCGTCCTTGCTGCTCTGAACCTCGGCCCGGATCGTCTCGTAGATGGGTTTAACCACGCAGTTCAAGAACGCGTTTTCACCGGACAACGAGGGCAAGACCGGCTGACCGGTGTTCTCGTCGAGGATCTTGTTGAGCTCCATGGCCATGTTATGGAAGATAAAGCAGATGCACTCGGGAACAAAGCGGAGATTGGCGGCCTCGCCCAAGATGAGGAGGAAGAGCGAGACGTAGAGGAGCTCGCGGCGGTGGTCGACGGCGGAGGAGGCCATCCCGCGATTGGAGATCCAGATGTTAGATGTGAAGACCGAGAAAATAAATAGGGGATTTAGCAATTGATAAATAGTGTTTTTAAATATGGGGTTGAATATTTATTGGCAAAAGATAGAAATAAAATTAGATGGGGTTCCACTGTGATTAATAATGGTAGGGGGTTTTAAATAAAAGGAAATCTCGCCACCCACTCACGTCGTGCCACATGTCCCTTACCTTATCCCATTCTTTCTTTTCTTTTTCTCTTTTCTTTCTTCTTTTTCTCACCCGCACAGCCCATGTGCACGCCCATTTCATTTTCTTCTTCTCCCTTTCTTCTTTCTTCTTCTTTGTTCTGCTGCGTGAGTGACCCACAGAGAGATTGAGAGTGAGAGAGAGACCGAGTAAGAGGGGGAGATTCTGAGAGATTGGGGGAGGGAAGAGAGACAGAGAGCGTGAGATAGAGGGAGACCGAGAGATGCTGAGAGAGATGAGTTCGGGAGAGCTGAGGGAGATGGAGTCCGATCCTCCGATGGGTGGCGCCGTCGAGACCAGAGGACGCCGGCGACGCGATCTCCGGTGAGCCCGTGAACCAGAGATGACCCGGGAGAGAGAGAGAACCCGAAACCCGTAGAACCCGTGACCCACGACTCGGGAGGACCCGATCCTCCATGATCGGCGACTGGGACTGAAATCCGGCTGTCCCTTTAGCAGTTTCCGGCGAAGACCTGTGAGCTTAGAAGACTCGTAGTCTAGACCGGCAACCTGTGAGCCCAGAAAACCCGAGACCCGTAGCAGACCCGAGCTGAACCCAACTATTCCCGGTGGATTTCTGGTTGTTGGAGGAGCGGCTTATGGAGCTGTGGTGGTCGGACCACCGTTGTACTGTGGAGGCAGTGGCTGGAGCAAGGGATTTTGGCCCCTGTTTTGGTGAGATTCTCACTTCCCTTGTCTCCGATTTGCTAGATTTCCATTGATTTTCTGTAGATGCGGATGGGAGGGTGAATTTTGTGGTTGTCTTGGATTTGTAGGTTTAAGGTTGATATTAACCGAAATATGGTAAAAGAAAAATCCCTAACTCTATTTCACTGTATTTTCAGAATACCCATTGTCTAAATAACATGAAATTGTATCTTGTTTGATGTGGATTTTTTCTTACTTCAATAATAATACCACTCGCAATAGAACGAATCGTTGTAGGATAATGTCTATATTGAGGGTGTCGGTCCACAGGGAATGTATTGGTTGCATGCATCAAGCTTTAATAAAATCGGTCATAATTTATCCTTTAGAAAAATGTTGTTTTTGTGATTTTCAAGTTGTAAACTACTAACAGAAATTAAATTCTACAAAGTAAATTAAAGTTTGAACTTAATGAGATGAAAACTAGGGAATTGATTTCACCACTATCCTTGTACCAATGGCTATCATGTTAACATGGGACGTTCATTTTAGTCATGATATTACCCGTGTGTGGTTGTCAATCACACAACAAAGTGTCAAGAAAATACCATCATTAAAAATAAGCATACCCCATCTTAAGACTAGTACGGATCATCTACCTAAGCTAGGGTGTAGCATCATCCGTCTATCCTAGGCATGAAGTATCAAATTTATTAACTTAGTTACATGCAAACAATGATTAAGTGTAGCCCATCTTAAGATTAGTACAAATCATCTACCTAAGCTAGGGTGTAGCATCATTTGTCTATCCTAGGCATGAACTATCAAAACCTCTTGTTGCATGTTCAAAGAATACCATTGCATAACCATTACACTTATCATTTTTTGGATGACAAATATAATTTGAGTACAATCAAAATGATAAGCTTTCTCATAGACAAGAAAAGCATTTCATCATGATTGCATTTAGCATTAAAAACAATTACGAAATTTGTAATTCTCATAGCTATGCAATCATCGATGCCCAAAATAAATATCTCAAAGAACAACACGATTAAGCCATTGATATTTGGATAGGGTTTATCAAAACCTATCCATAAACAAAACTAAAAATTGAAAAGGAAAGAAAACTAAAAACAAGAAAGGGGAAGCTCTTCACTGTACGTGAAGAGCTTCCTAAAACTAAACTACCTAAAAACTAAAACTCCTAACTAATCTACATTTTTTTTCTGAGTGTTTTTTTTCTTCTCTTTCTCCTTCTTCTTCTTCTTCTTCCCTCTATACTTATAGAAAATCCAATCAAAGCAGGAAAAGACAAACTCCAAATTCGCACAGATTTGCGCACTTTTATTGCGGGGTAATTTGGGCATAGTAAAAGTCCGAAATAGAAAAAATCTATTTCAGACTTATTTGTTGAATTTTTCATGAGCTTTCCAACGCCACCAAAATAAACGAAATATGATTTTCGAGTCAAAAGTTATGATGAAAGTAACATGCATAACTCAAGGATTTTTCCACTTTGTTGAAATATTGGTTTTGGACTTTTCCACTTTGTTGAATTTTCTTCAATCTTTGTTGTCAATAAGTGTAGAGTTGCTGCCCATTATGGAGATATGTGCTGTCCAGCTTTGTTCTTCACGTGCAGCTTGGGGAGACAAGGAATAGGACAAAATTAAATAAAATAAGAGAGATGGACAAACTTCCGGATTTTCGGGATGATCCAACGACTAAAATTAAAACAGCCATATCTTTCTCCACGCATCTCTAAACTGGCCTAAATTTGTTGCGTTGGAAAGCTGACATCTTGAATTTAAATTTAGATCTAAGAAACTCTCAAAACGGATATCGTTTAGTCCTGTTATGATAGGTCTAAATCTAGTAGTCTGCTGCATCCGAATTTCCTTGTATTTTGCTTGAATTATATCATTTCTCTCTTATTGTCCTACAAAATATAAAAACACTAAAACTAACCAAAACATTAGAAAGTAACAAAGCTAAAGGTTTAACTAATGTAAATTAAGGGGTCCAAAAATACAATATTTGTGACACATCATTGTTCTTAGGGCTTTGATTGGGTTAAGCTTACCAATTGGATTGATTGTTTCTCTTAGGGTTTTTGGGGTTGATTCTCGGTGGTTATGGCCAAATGGATAAAGTTTGAGGTTTGTGTTGAATTGTTGTTTTTCTTGAGGAATGAAGGCAGTGTTGATGTTAGAGTTTTGATTAGGCTTCCATGAAGGCTAGATTGAATGGGTCTGTTCTTTTAGTTTGATTTACATTGTTTTTATAGGTGTTCTCCTAATAGGGCCGAATGTGGTAAGTTGGAATATAATTTTTGGCCTTAACTGTATTTGGTTTTCTGATTTGTGGTTCTGATTGTAGTTCGTAGTATAGTTGTTTGATGAGCATTTTGGTTCACCATAGCTTGACCCATGAAGTTAGAGACAACCGTTTGAGGGAGAATTCTTCGGGGTATTTGTGATGTTCGGTTTAGATGGAAGATGAGACGCTAATGGTGTTTATGGATGTGAGTTGGGGCTTTGATGGTTGGATTTGTGGTGTTGATTTTTGGGTAGCCCTTAATGGCATTGGCCGATTATATGTAATGAAGGAGTTTTGATTCGTTTCGATATATGGCCATGGATATTAAAGGTTTGGTTGCAAGAGAATCTTGACTTATTGTTAGAATAGAAATGATAATGTTTATGATTGATATTTTATGAATTTAAGGGGCTGTTTTCGATAAGTTGACCGATTAGGAGTAATGTTCATTTTAGAACCTAATTTGATGGGTAGCTATGTTAAACGGTTGGATTCTTTGCAACGGATCATTTGTGATATTTTATTTAAGTTTTGATTCTTTGGCTTAGCTTAATTATGTAGAATTTGATAATGCCGGGCTTAGGTGTTCACTAGGAGCCTTGGGATAAGTTAAGCTAAGCATGGGTTAGACCTAGAGCCTAAGTGTAATGCTTAGTTTTGAGGACGATGCGTAAGCTTTAGCAAACGAATGTATATTCAATATGTGATTATAATCTAATTTAATAAGAGTTATCAAATTAATATGTTGAACAAGATTAATGTTCTATAATCTAAACTACTTAGATGATTAACATAGATAATGA
Organism: Alnus glutinosa; assembly: GCF_958979055.1. Lineage (NCBI taxonomy): Eukaryota > Viridiplantae > Streptophyta > Magnoliopsida > Fagales > Betulaceae > Alnus > Alnus glutinosa. The sequence goes on along the minus strand of NC_084887.1, from coordinate 8,068,156 downwards.
GGAGCAACCATAATAAGTAAGCTAAATAAAATAGTAAATACATCATTGTATTAATAAACAAAGATTATAGGAACCTAGACATAAATGTTAACCTAGTAATAGTTTAGGCACTTAACTAAGTTTTAGATGTGGACAAAGCGACGTGTGAGAGCGCGGGTAGTTTAGGCGTCATAGAGTATGAGATTCAATAGCATAGTCTAATGTTACTAATGTTTGCAGGATTGTGTTGTAATTGGAGACTTCAATGGTTCTCCAAGGTAGAGTTCGAGTAATTGGAATCCAGTGGGAGTTCGAGTCAGGAGTCTAATGCAGCCAAGGTGGGTATTCCACTCACTGAGAAGATATATATTTTTATATGTATTGGATTGATAAAAATATATATATTGTTTATGAAACCGAACCAACCATATGATGAAATGTATATGCTTTGAAATGATTTGTTTAGTTTTGATTATGTTTAAACTATATCAATGATGTCAAAGAGATAGTGTATGAGTGAAAAGTATTGAATAGATTTAAAGTGTTAAGTTCTGCGGTTGAGATTTAAATTATGCAAATTGTTTGAGAACATGTCATGTTGAAACTGTGTAGATTTGATAAAGAAACGAAGTTTTGAATGATTTCAAAGTGTTGGGTAAAATGCTGGATTTGTTTAGTTTTAAAAGGACGTGATTTAACAACTGCATGATTTGAGCATGATACAGTAGTGAAATATATACTGGTCAAGCATGGAACATTGAGCATGTAGTATAGAGCATACATCAACAGTAGTACAGCAGTAAAGGAACAGGATACACAGTAAAACAGCAGTTATCAGCATCGTGGGGGACCGAAGCCCCAGTAGACCCAGTCATGCATATCATGTATAGCATTGTTTAATGAGTGATGTTTTTATGTTATGAGTAGTTTTACTAGACGTATTGGTATGCATAAGAGTCTTCATGAAAAAGATCTTATGTATATTTCTATCGGATAGTCATGTGTTAAGGTCATACATTGAACTTGAAAGTACATGGATACATGATTGCCCGAGTGCGAGTAATGGCATGTCTATGAGTAGGAAGGTTGACTGTTCTTGTTCTCCAGGAAAGACGTGTTAGCATGATTGAGTTTAGCACTAGTGCTCTCATGATCTACTGGCGTCAAGGCACGAAGCTGAAATACGATTAGAGATGGTGTTGCGAGTATTTTGTTGACGGATGTTGTCCTAGTACGGAAGAGTAAGATGCCATGTTCTTTGCTTAAGACTTATGTGCATACGTGATATCTGTGATGGAGTGATCGTGTGCACATATGTCCAAGCGACCGGTGAAAAGTATTATTATAGAGGAGTCTATATGTAGAATCTTCCAAGCGGTAGATTGGAACTTCTACATATGTTCACAGCTATATAGTATGTTTTAAATGTTTTCTAAATGGTCGGTGTTTGCTGCATTAGCTGTTGGTAAATGGTGGCTAATATAGTGCTCGCACGACTAAAAATAAATAGAGGTTGGTTCTTTGTGAAAACTCAGTTAGTCTTATACCACTGAGGTCTTAGTATGAGGTATACTAAGGCGGTGAACTCACTATTTCACCTATGCGGATGTGGATACCACCACAACCGTGTAGATGATGTTTCTTTGGCTGCAGGTACTACGGTATAGTTGATGGGTCGGTAGCAGTGTGCTTGGGATATTATGACTGAAGCTCGCCGCGACAGTTGTAATTGTCGGACCACGGGTTGTCCACTATTTTATAGGTTTGGTATGGTCTGTGACGTTTGTGTCATTTATTCTTTGTTAAGCCATTATTGTTATAGTGTTAATAAGACTCAAACAAATAGATGTTAAATGGCTCTTTGTTGTAATTAATTTGTGATAGATGTATAAGTTATAATTTCCGCTATTCAGATTTATGTTTTCCGCTGCATAGATAGATGTATGTTATACTCTGATTATCAGGTACATGTTATGGGGCATGTGCCATATGTTGGCTGAGCGACACGTAGTCGTGCCACTGCGATGACTCGTTTTATGTTTGTATATAAAAAAAAAAAAAAAAAAAAAAAACGGGTCATCACATTAGACTTCTTGCCGAGGTAAGAGCACCAGGCGTTGTAGTTGCGAAAAAGCTTCTTGCGGAAGCGGCGCAAAACCGCGGCGTCGAGGACGTCGATGTTGTTAGGGCGAGGCGAGAGGCGCACTTGAGCGTTGGCCAAATGGAGCACCAGGTGCTCCCGCTGGTTCCGTACGTTGTCGTTTTGGAAGCCGAAGAAGAGGGCCAGCCAGTCCAAGAGATCCATGTGGGGCGCCCATTGCCCGTATGGCGGCTTTCTCAGGTTCCCCACCGCTCGGAGGGTGCTCGTCACTGCTCGGACCTCAGGAAATCGCAGGGACGGGAGGTCTGCCAGCAGGTTGTGGATGGGTATTATGTTATACGGCTCCAATTCCGTCGTTGTTGGCCGCGGCTGGGCCGGAGAAGGCCGCTGACGCCGGAAGCTCATGGCAACAGGGAGATATGAAAAACGGGACGTTTAGGATGAAAGAGGTGAAAGAGGCGAGTGAGGAGACTTTTCATAACTGCAGTCAACGTCAGGAGACTTTTGAGTCAAAGTCTTTGTCGTTTATCTATCCATAATGGCAGACGAAAAGAGAACGTTGTTTTGTTTGGGTCGTTAGTCGTTTTGGAGCTTGTTCAGAAGCTTCGACTGGCTATAGTTGCGTATGATTGGACATATTGGAAACATGATGAGAAATTTCCAATATTAATTTTCCTTTTGCTTTCTAGGATTTTTTTTATTTTTATTTTATTTAGGACCCGGCAGCTGCTTACTTAATCACCTTTTGTCTCTTTATATTCTTCTTGCTATTTCACGTGTTCATTTAAATTTGTAGTCGATTAAATATTGGAGTTCTAACTGTTACCTACCAACAAAAAAAATCGTAGCCGTCAAGCATTGGGTTCTCTTTTCTAGGATCGGGTGGCCTGATTGTACGCAATCCTGCACTTGCTTTTCACCTTCCTTTATTTTTATATCAACTTCAAAATATTCTTAATCATTTTACTTTTTATATCACATCAACAATTTTTTATTATTATTTAAATAAAAAAACCATTACAATACAAATTTTTTTTTCCACTTTTTCATATAAATTCTTTCTACTTTATATCACATCAATCACTTTTTACTTTTACTCAATAAAAAAATTCCCCCCAAAGGGAGGGGAGAAAAGGAGATGGGAATTACTAAACGGAGCCTGAATATGCATATTGGATTGCTGATCAGTGGTTGCCATTCGTGTCAGTGATGATCGAACAATTACTGTACTTTACTCCTGAAGTTCGTAGACTGTAATCAATTTTGTTTCTTTCTTTTAATTAGATTAAAAGAAAAAGGGTATGTTTGGTAAAGTCCTATACAAAATAAGATAGTAGATTGTTAATTTTGAAGTTAATAAAAATTCATATATGTTATGTAAAGGAAAAAAAAATTGTATAGAAAAGTGAAAAAAAAAATTATATTGCAGTCGATTTTTTATTTGAATAATAATAAATAATTATTAATATGATATAAAAAGTGAAAAAAAATTAAAATATTTTGATGATGATTATTATTAAATTTTTGTATTGTTTGCCACCTAAACGTCTTCTACATGTAACAGAATTGGTACGGTTTTGCTGTAGCGTTAGGGAAGCATATTGTTCTTGCCCAAACACACTTTTAGAAAAAAAATTGAAAATGAAGTTTTTTTTTTTTTCTCAAAAGCTTTTGTTTTTTTTTTTTTTCTTCACGTAGGGGTGCCTATCATTTGGGGTGGAAAAAAGGAATGAGATTAGGGGGCAATGCTCTCACGTTGTTAAAGACTGCCCGGTATGAAAGATTGTGTGGTCTCTTAAAGTCACTAATCCAGTAAAAAAAAATTATGTGGAGGGCATGTCATGATTTACTGCCAACTAAGCTCAATTTATTTAAAGGAAGGCTGGTGACGGAAGCCTTATGTCCTTGTTGTGGGTTGGGAGAGGAGGATACAATTCATGCCCTTCGGAGTTGCTCAGCGGCAAAGGATGTGTGGGGTGGGCTTAATTCCTGCATCCAAAAGTGTTCATGGGAGGGTCAGAACTTTGTGTAGTTCCTGGAATTTATCTTCCAACGTTTCGACTCGGATCAGATTGAGGTAATGGCAATGGTAGCTCGTGGGATATGGCTCAGTAGAAACAAATGGTTACATGAGGGCATTTTCAAGCATCCAAATGAGGTCTATCTCTCGGCATCCTCCTCCCTGGAAGACTTTTGGGTTTGCTACTCGACTCAACACTACAAACTGGCAAAAAAAAAAGCTTTTTGAGCTGTTTTTGTTAGAGCCGTTTTAACAAAACGGCTCAAAGGGAAATGCTAAACATCCTCCACTCATCCCCCCTTCATCACCCTCTTTTCCTTAAAAAAACTTTGATGTCACATCAGAGACAACTTTTTAATAAAAAACAATTTTTTTATTATAAAAGGGTGATAAGGGGGGGATGAGGGGAGAATGTGTAGAAGGGCTCCGGCTCAAATATGAGCCATTTTTAACTAAAACAGCTCCAATTACTACCGTTTTAAAAAAGCACCTCTAATTAGAGCCGTTTTAGTTAAAAACGGTTCTAATTTGAGCCGCTTTTTTAAAACAGATCTAATTAATTTTGAGCCGTTTTAGTAAAAACGACTATAATTTGAGCCGTTTTTATTAAAATGGCTCCAATTGAAGCCATTTTAACTAAAACGGCACTTAGTCTGAGCTGTTTTAACAAAATCTGTTCCAAAAAACGACTCTAATTGTAGCTATTTAAAAAAAAAAAAAAAAAGGTCTCACATAGATCGTACCACGATCGATCACATTGATCGTACCACGATTGATCACATTGATCGTACCACGATCGATCACATTGATCGTACCACAATCGATCACACATGATTTTACCATGCACGATCGATTACACATTATCGTACCACGATTGATCACATAGATCGTACCACGTACCACGATCGATCACACATGATCATGTGATGAATCGTGGTACGATCAATGTGATGGATCGTGGTACGATCTATGTGATCGATCGTTGTACGATCTATATATCCCCTTCAAACTACCATTCAATTGTCAGTGTCACCTCAAACTACTAATTGTATCAACATCCCCCTCAAACTACCAAAAAATGTCAATGTTCCCCCTATTCACAAAAATACCCTTCATAAAATATATATATATATATATATATATATATATATATAACCAGCAAACGAATGCCTAGCTAGAGTCTTATCCTTAGGTTGTTTAGATGATCTAGACCTTGGCACTTCAGATCTAGATGCACTAGATCTTGCAACTTCTTCTATGAGAAGATTTGACTTAGGGGTCGACTGAGAACCTCGGTCGAAACTGATCTTAACAGTACCATCCAAGTACTGCTGGATATAATCTAGGTCTCCTAGATTATGCCTTACGAGTTCAGGCTTAAAACTTTCATTGGTTAAACTCCATTCTTTGGGTAACTCAATGTCAGTCCAGAACTTGTCCCACCACTTAACAAAAAATTGTCTGGCGACGCAATTCTTAGTACTAAACATATACTGCCACTTTAGAATCCAGGAGACTTTGAAATTGGCAAAGAAGTGGACAGTCATTGGCAACTGCTCTTCTTGTTGGGACAGTTTTTTAACGGTAGAGAAATACCGTATGGCTTCTTTGACTTCCTCAGGGAGGATCTGATGAACAGGTCCATGAACTTGCCACCACCTGTGAAACCATGAAGGAATTGGTCCTTTAAAGTTTCTATCGAAATTGATAAACCAGGAGTGGGTGAATTCCTCATTCTGGACTGCTAGCGGCTGACTTAAGCTTGTGCTCAATTTTCAAGAGATTAACATCCTGTTTTAACTCATGATTTTCTTCCTTAAGTATTTTAATCTCAGACTTAATTTGATTAACTTCAAGTTGCAAATCTTTTATTGTGATTTGTTCCTTAGGTTTATCAAATCTTTTAAGCGTGTTGCTTAAACTTATCTCAAGACTTTTAGACTTATTTCCCTCTCTTTTTGTGAGAAGTTTTCTTAACTTTTCTAAATATTGTCTTTTTAACTCAGGATTCTCAATTTTACTTATGAGATTAAGAAGCAACTCTTCTTGCTCTTCTTCTTTGGTCATAACACCAATTGTTTTGCAACAAGTGTCGTTACAACCGAAACTTATGTCTGGGCCAGACTCAGACTCATTGCTACTGCAGGAGCGATAGCTTTCACTTGAACTAATACTTAGTTCAGACTCATAGTCACTGGGCTCAGTGTCTTTTATCTCTAACATTCTTATTAAATTTTCTTTTTCTTCGTTAGAGACTTTTAGAGACTTAATGGTTTCCTTAGCTTTGCAATCCTTTGCAAAGTGACCTGGCTTACCACACTTATAACAACTATCTTTGTTGTTCTTAGGTCTTTTAAACCTTTTCTTAGGTTTTCTCTTTTCCTTCTTATAGAAATCATTCAGCTCAAAGCTTCTCTTCTTGAATCTTTTAAACCTTTTCTTATGCTTTCTATATTCTTCATGCTTACGAGACTTCCTATGCTTCTTAGATGGTGCTACCGAAGGCAGACCATGCTGCTCACAGAAATTACCCATTTCGTACTTAGCCTTTTTCTTATCCTTATTGGCTTGGTTCGATATTTTCATATCGATACACATCTTAAGACCTTCTTTTTGGATAGCACTTATGATATTCCCGTACGTGAGATTATCATACTCTATCACATTGTTCTCATTGACTAAGACTTCTTTGATCTTATGGGCGAAGAGGTGAGGCAGACCGTTTATGAATTTCTCTTTCCAAAACGGTTGGTTGCTATCATCTCTTAGCATGGCTCTAGAGAGGAATACATCTTTGTACCATCTAAAGTCGCGCAGGGTTGGACATCTAAGGTTACTTAACTGATCATGAACCCTAGACGCAAGGTGACTTGGCGTGCCAATAAAATGTTCTACAATAGTATAGAACAAAGTGTTGACAGCATCAGAATCTCCTAATCCAATTTTCTCATTGAATATGGGGATTCCTTCCTCATTGGTTTTGACAGCACTTCTTATGCTGGCTCTAGACTCATCGGTGAGATGCTTTTCCCACCAGGATTGAAGGGTTCCTGTGAAACCCGCAACTAAGAGGTCAACAACCTCTGGTTGGCTCAAATCATGGTTCATAACATAACTGCTAGAGACCATGGTCATATGGGTTAACTTATCAAGAATTTGCTGCTCTGCTAAACCATCGATATTCCACTCGTATAGTTTATCAACAGAAACTGCAAACTGACTTTGGAAACTTCTTTCCTCAAATTGGATATCCGTAGGGGTAGGTTTGGGATACCAATTCTTGGTGAAACTTGTAGGTGAAAACTTAGGCTTGCGAATCCTATTCAACTCTAAAGCTGAAAGGACTTTTTCGACTTTTCTGATGTTGTCATCTGAATCAGACTCCGAAGAGGATTCTGTCTCTGATGAATTCTCAGAAGACTCAGGGATCTTAGTAACAGACAGAGTGTTGGAACTACTGGGTTGTTCTTGTTTGGCCTTGACCAAATCCTTAAGCATATCCTTTATTTTTCCAATAAAGGGCTTATCTTTGTTAACCTTTAAACTAGTTCCCTGTTTTAGATCTGGAAACTTGATTATTGGTTTCTCTTGCTTAGAAGGCTTATGTTTCTTTTTTATGGTGCAAAAGGACTTTGTACCAGGCATCTACATAATCATGGTAGCTAAATTGAACTTTCCTGTTGGAAAGACTTCTTAGAGCATAAGGGGGCATTCCTCAGTCCTTCTGAGTAACAAACTTAAACTGTATACAAGAAGGACTAGTTCCTACGAAGTATTACAGTAAGACAAAAGAGACTTTGCGTTCTGCTAATGGCAGCAAGATGCAAATCACTTTTGAAATTAGTAAAGCCATGTGTGTCAAGACAATGTTTGCTTCAAAACATCATTCGTCTTGGTTAAGAATATGACTGATAAAGTCATATTAGGTTTACCTTTCATCACCCTGTTGTATCCCTTTACAACAGACCAGGATGGTTTAATTACCTATCCTATGGATGAAAAGGTTAAGTTCAAGTTTTTGGCTAAGCCAGAACGAAGTCAATTGAATGCTTTCAAAAGCAATTCAATCTCTAAGTCTGTTAACCTAATCAAGTCAAAGACCCAACATATAGGGTTTTTACAGGAAGAGATTAAGGTTAAAAGAATTGAAGAACAATTAAGTCAAAAGACCCTTCAGCAAAGAATCCAACTCTTTGAAGATAGGATTAAAAGTGAAGTCTGTTCTGATATCCCTACTGCCTTTTGGCATAGGAAGAAGCAAACTGTAAGCCTTCCTTATATCAAAGACTTTGATGAAGGCAGAATCACCACTAAGGCTAGACCCATTCAAATGAGTCAAGAAGTTACTGAATTTTGCCGGAAAGAAATAGAAGACCTATTGCACAAAGGCATAATTCGTAAGAGTAAGTCACCTTGGTCATGTTCAGCTTTTTATGTCTAGAAAAGCGCTGAGCTTGAAAGAGGAGCCCCCAGATTAGTCATTAACTACAAGCCCCTCAACAAAGTCCTGGAATGGATCAGATATCCAATTCCAAATAAGAGAGACCTAATCAATAGGCTAAGTGGATCTGTGATCTTCTCTAAGTTTGACATGAAAAGTGGATTTTGACAAATCCAAATTCATGAGACAGATAAGTATAAGACAGCTTTTGTCACACCCTTTGGACAATACGAATGGAACGTAATGCCCTTTGGTCTTAAGAATGCCCCTAGTGAGTTCCAAAATATTATGAATGATATTCTTAGTCCCCTAAGCAAATATTCCATAGTCATATTCCATAGTCTATATTGATGATGTCCTCATCTTCTCTAAGTCTATTGAAGAACACTGGAAACATTTGAATTCGTTTCTAGAAGTTATCAAAGTCAATGGATTGGTTGTTTCTGCAACTAAAATCAAGTTGTTTCAAACCAACATCTGATTTCTTGGATACAATATCCACCAATCGAGAATAAGTCCTATTAGCAGAGTAATCCAATTCGCAGATAAGTTTTCTGATGAAATCCTTGAGAAAGCCCAACTCCAGCGATTCTTAGGATCTCTTAATTATGTTGCTAATTTCTATCAAAACCTCCGCAAAAAATGTAAGCCATTGTTTGATAGACTTCAAAAGAACACCCCCCCCCATGGACTGCTGACCATACCTCAGTTGTCAAAGAAGTCAAGATCCATGTCCAGACATTACCTTGTCTTGGCATTCCTACTATTGAGTCTTTTAAAATTGTTGAGACTGATGCCTCCGACATTGGGTACGGTGGTATTCTTAAGCAACAAGTTCATTCCGACCAACCTGAACAAATAGTTCGTTTTCATTCAGGTGTTTGGAATTCAACCCAAAAGAATTATAGTACTATTAAGAAAGAGATTTTATCTATAGTACTATGCATTTCAAAGTTTCAAGATGATCTTCTAAATCAGAAGTTTTTAATCAGAGTTGATTGCATGAGTGCAAAACATGTTTTAGAAAAAGATGTTCAAAACATTGCATCTAAACAGATTTTTGCTAGATGGCAAGCAATCTTAAGCATATTTGATTTTGACATTGAGTATATTAAAGGAAGTTAGAATTCAATCCTGATTTCTTAACCCGTGAATTTTTGCAGGGAAAAAATGGCTGATAAGAAGAAAGAAAAGGCTTCGGCCTCTAAACCCAAACTAAGCACAGATGCTAAGCCTTTCAACCTTGTCACCCCAAGCCAACTAAGTTCCCAAGACCTTATTCTAAGAACTTCACCAAACCAGATGGTGACCCGCTTCACCTCCCTAGGAAGCACCATAAGTCCAAGGCCGTCTTTTCAATCTGCCTTAATAAGTCCCATAAGTCCTTATGACCCCTTTGAGCTTGCAAAAACTCAAAAGCCTTTCATAAGATATCCTAAGACTTCTCCTTACTTTGCCAAAGAGCCACCCCATAATTTATTTATTGTTGAGTCAGATTTTAGTCACCTAAAATCTCTTGAGGCCCTTGCCAAAGTTTACTTTCCACCTCGCTAGCATTTTCCAGCAATCCACCCAGATAAGCCTATTGAGTTTTACAGAGATGTTCTCCTTCAAACTAAGTCCATTCAAATCAACCCCATCCCTTGTCAAAGAACACCTGGAAGGATTGCTTTCCACTCTCTGTTCAACAACCTTTGGATGGTACTGTTAAGATCAGTTTCGACCGAGGTTCTCAGTCGACCCCTAAGTCAAATCTTCTTATAGAAGAAGTTGGAAGATCTAGTGCATCTAGATCTGAAGTGCCAAGGTCTAGATCATCTAGACAACCTAAGGATAAGACTCTAGCTAGGCATTCATTTGCTGGTTCTACCTCGAAGGAAGAACTAACGCGACAAGATCTAGAATTGGAAAAAGAACTAAGAAAACTTAAGTTAAAGGGAGTCCAGACAACTTCCCAAGTGAGTCATCCATGTTATACAGCTGACACACAACTAGAAGATGAAGAATCCCAGGAAGGTAATGCCTCTCCTACGGAATCTGATTTTATAGTTGAAACAGCCATTGACCCCCAGCTATGTACCCTAAGGAAACCTAAGAAACCCTTCAAGATAGATTTTGATTTCCTTGAGTATTTTAATCTCAGACTTAATTTGATTAACTTCAAATTGCAAATCTTTTATTGTGATTTGTTCCTTAGGTTTATCAAATCTTTTAAGCGTGTTGCTTAAACTTATCTCAAGACTTTTAGACTTATTTCCCTCTCTTTTTGTGAGAAGTTTTCTTAACTTTTTTAAATATTGTCTTTTTAACTTAGGATTCTCAATTTTACTTATGAGATCAAGAAGCAATTCTTCTTGCTCTTCTTCTTTGGTCATAACACCAATTGTTTTGCAATAAGTGTCGTTACAACCGAAACTTATGTCTGGGCCAGACTCAGACTCATTGCTACTGCAGGAGCGATAGCTTTCACTTGAACTAATACTTAGTTCAGACTCATAGTCACTGGGCTCAGTGTCTTTTATCTCTAACATTCTTATTAAATTTTCCTTTTCTTCGTTAGAGACTTTTAGAGACTTAATGGTTTCCTTAGCTTTCCAATCCTTTGCAAAGTGACCTGCCTTACCACACTTATAACAACTATCTTTGTTGTTGTTAGATCTTTTACACCTTTTCTTAGGTTTTCTCTTTTCCTTCTTATAGAAATCATTCGGCTCAAAGCTTCTTTTCTTGAATCTTTTAAACCGTTTCTTATGCTTTTTATATTCTTTGTGCTTACGAGACTTCTTATGCTTCTTAGATGGTGCTACTGAAGGCAGACCATACTGCTCACAGAAATTACCCATTTCGTACTATATATATATATAAATTATAGAAGAAAAAAAAAAGTAAAAACTAGTTTTAATTTTATTTTTGTTTGTTTATTTTTTTTTTTTATTTTTTATAATTTTTCAGTTTTTTTTAAAAACAAAATTTTTATTTATTTATTTTCATTTTTTCTTTAATTTTTTTTAATTTGTTTTTTAAAAAATATTTTTTATGTGTACTTTTCCTAGTTGGAGCCGTTTTCTTCCAAAACGACTCTAAATTTTGGTCCACCGCGCGCACAACCAAAAAAAATCAAGTTTTTGATTTTTTTTTTCTTTTACACACCCATAAAATCCTTCACTCTCTCTCTGATTTGTCACTCTCATCTCTGCATCGTCTTCCTTTCTCCCTTTCTTTCTTCTTTCTTGTTCGTCTTCTCTCTTCTCTCTCTCTCTCTCTCTCTCTCTCTCTCTCTCTCTCTCCGACCACTGTTGTGGGTCTCAAGAGCCAAAAGCTGATTTTCGACAATTAGGAGTGATTTCTGGCGACTGGGCAAAGGGTCGACGATGACAGAACCAGGGGAGGCTTCCGGTGGAATTTCCAGCAACTTGAGACATGATTTCCGATTAGTTTATGCACAATGACTTCCATAGTCGTTAAATAACAGATCATAGAGCCTCAGACAAAAATATGTTGCTTTATTTGTGACCTCCCAATGCATATTTGATCTCTTTTTCCTTTTTTTTTTTCTTTTTTTTTTTTCAATTGTTAGGCAGAAAGTCCTAAAACTTTTTTTCCTCTTTTATGATTATGCAAATGCCAAGGAGTGTCCCAGTTGCAAAATTGAAAAAAAATTGTGGTGTTCTGGCCAGTTGTGTATTATGGGTTGCGGTAATCTTAGTAACCTAATGGTCTTGATGCTGTGATAAATTTAGATGAATATTTGTGGGTTTGGTTTGTAACCTTTGTTGATGGGTATTCTGATTTGGGGTTATTTTTGATTGGATGTATATGGTGTACTGAAAAGGTCAAAAGGGGTTTTGATATATATATTTTTTTTTAATTTCTTTTTATTTGGAGTCGTTTTAGAGTCCCTAAAACAACTCCAAAAAAAAAAAATTGTTTTGTAAAATTTTTTATTTATATTCGTTTTATGGACCCTAAAACGGTTCTAAAAAAAAAAAAACAAAACAAAAATTTAGAGCCGTTTTAGAGCCCTTAAAACGGCTCCAATTAGTTAGAATCGTTTTGGTCTGAAACCTCAAACCGATTTGAACCGTTTTTACCAAAGTGGCTCAAACCGGTTTGAGCCATTTTTGCCAAAACGACTTCAATCGATTTGAACCGTTTTAAAAAGCGGCTTAAACCAGTTTGAGCCGTTTTAATAAAAACGGCTTCAACGGAGACTTTAATACGCGATATGTTGAGCCGTTTTAAGGCCTTAAAACGGCTCAAAACACCTGTTTTTTGTAGTGCCACCATTTCTAGTTCAGCCGCACTCCACTGTCCAGGAACAACAATCTTCTTCTTGGCAACCCCCTCCCCCTTGTGTGGTGAAATTGAATTGGAATGCCATTCTTAATTCTAAAGAGGGACGTGTGGGGATGGGGTTTGTGGCAAGGGATTGTCATGGGGAGATTTTACGAGAAAGGTGTGTTGTGTTGAAGTCCTGCGTAGAACCGATCTTGGCGAAATCCATGGCTGCCTTGCATGCGGTTCTCTTTTGCATAGAGGTTGGCTTTTTAGCGGTGATATTTGAAGGTGATGCCTAGGAAGTAGTGAAGACGATCAATTTTAAACCTCATTTTTTATCTAGGATTGGTCATTTTATTCAGAGCATTCTTTTTGAAGTTCGTTCTAGTAGTTTCTCTTCTTTTCAATTTGTTTCTCGGGACTTTAATGTTGCTGCTCACACTCTTGCCCAAGAGGCAGCTTTTAATAATGTTAGTCAAACTTGGTTAGAGGATACTCCTAGTAGTATCGCTCATATTGTAACTAGGGAATATGTCCATAGATCCTAATTTTTGGAATCGATTTTTGTGGAATGAATGATGCAATTTCTGTTCAAAAAAAAAAAATCCCAGACGCTAAGAGCATGTTTGTGATTGTGTTGAAAAATATAGCTTTTAAAGAGAAAATAAGTGCTTTTTTTAAAATAATAATAATAATAATAAACAAAAAAAACTTCATTTTTAAGCTTTTCACAAAATTGTGTTTTGACATTTTTTGGGGTAAAAAAAGTTAAATACGCACTTTTGAAATTTTTTACCAAACATACTAACATTTTGATATAACTTTTTAAGTACTAAAAGTACTTTTTATGCTCTTTTTATACTTTTTAAATACTAAAAGCACTTTTTATATTTTTTTTGAAGGATTGTTCAACCACCATAAAGTTTCAATGAAATTTTGATTATTATCAAAATAGAAAACAATGCTCATTGAAAAAAAAAAAAACATAAAGAAGGTAAAAGTCATCAAAAATTGCCAAACCTTGGGAATTGGAGGAAGCCTATGATGCTTAACTCAGTAGTATGTATGAGAGAGAGAGAGAGAGAGAGAGAGAGAGAGAGAGAGAGAGAGAGAGAGAGAGAGAGAGAGAAAAAGAATCTAAATGAAGAGAGTGGGAGAGTGAGGAGAATGTGCGTACTTGGGAATATTTGCCCCTTTATATGAGAGACTTCTTAGAAATGGTCAAATATGATTATATTGGAATCAAAAGTGTGTTGTTTTTCTTGTTAGCTTTGTTGTTTCCTTGTTTGTTCCATTAATAGTCGTTGGTGGTTGATGAGGATGTATGATTTTCATGTTGAGAACGAGTTGATATCAACTCTATTCCAGTTTTAGACACAATACTTAGCGGAATAAAAAAAATCACAGCATATTAATCCCAACAAGACCTATGTTTCACTGATATCATAGCAAAAAATGAAGTTTTCGAAGCTTAAAGACCCCCCCTCCCCCCCACCCATAAGGACACTTGCAATTTTGCAGGGTCTATTTGAAATTGTTCTAAAGCTCCAACCACTTGATTTTGATTATCCGTAGTCCTTTGGCATCGCTATCAACATGTTAAGTTCTTAATTGGATCATTCCAAGCTACTGGTTGTACATTTAATGCACGACTAAATTGTTGCATCAAAATCATGTTGCTACAAAATTCTGCAGGAACATGTGTTCATATTGTTTATATTTTGCATGCTTTAAAACGATTCAAAAATTATTTGGTCGAATGTTTTGGCATGTTAAAAACAAGGTTAACATTTTGGAATATTTGGATCAATGTTATAGAAGAGTTCTAAACACTTTTTCCAATTATTTTCAATGTGGTAAAACGGTTGGAATTATGAATTCCAGCAACATGCATAATCTTTTATGATTTGTTTATGATGGATAACTAATGAAAGTTTGTTTCTTTGGTTATGATACATGTTAAATATTGTATTTGACATGTTGTGATCCTAATAGAATCAAGTTAGAGTTTATTTCATGTTTTTGAAGTGCATGAAAATTGTTTTCAAGTTCTTGGCCTATATATATATATATTTATTATTATTATTATTTTTGCATGCTTTTTTAGCTATCAATGATGTTGGTTTATTTTGATTGGCTACATTCTGGTTGACATATCAGGGACTTCCATAACAAGTCTACCGTATTTCTTGAGGACTTCCAAAAGAATATTGCAGAATATTAATTCCAATATGGAAAGAACTTATCAAGGCATGAATCTGCACAGAATATCTCTAAGAAGCAAGTTCCTGTTGAATGAAATATTTCTGGGACTTTACAGTTTAGAAAGTCGGTTTTTCCCTATAGCACGTCCAGACGCCCAGATGCCAGAGTTCGGACACCTAGCTTAGAAGCTCAGAGTCCTATGAACGTCCGAACAGCTCAGCAGATGCAAGCCACAGAGAACATCCGTCTGCAAGAAGTCCGGACGGCCCAACAGACGCAAGCCACAGAGAGCATCCGTCTACAAGAAAGTCCGAACGCTGATGCGATGACAGTGGAGGTACTTCAGTGATTTCATGAAGTTTTAGTTGTAGATCCGGACGCCATAAGCTAGGTCCGTACACCGCCTATGCATATCCTAATTTGAGTAGATTTAGGATTTTTGAAGCCTATTTAAAGGCATTTGGATCCTCTCCAGTTCAAATGAATTGGAAAGGAACCAGTTAGTTGAAACGGAGGGCAAACTTGTCCAAAAAAATGTGAAATGACAAGTTTATCGCTCCACTTAAATTAACCGACTCATCTCCTGTTCAAAAGAACTAGAGAAGATCCTTGTCCTATTTACAGAGGCTCATAGGCTGTGTTATTAGGAATTCGATATTGAATTATCTCTGTGCTAAGAGAGGATGTTTAGGCAAATATTGTTAGATATGCTAACTCTTTTAGAGTTTTTATTTAGTGTTGTATTGTTCAACCGTTTGAAGTCTAACTTAGAGATGAGCTCTAAGTTAAAGGAATCCATTGAAGAACTCTTCAGACATGAGGTCTGGTTGAGAAGTGTTCACGTATAGGTACGTGTTAGAGTTCAAGGTACGACTACTGCAAAAGGCTTTGTGAGTACTACTATCTTGTAACTAGCTATTTTTTCTAAATAGTGAATTTCCTGGGTTTGGCTGCCCAATGGTGGTTTTTCTCTTTGGTACAAAGAGTTTCCACTTCGTAACTAAAATATCTATGTCTATTGCTTTTCTGTTTTTATATTTTGGTTGCATGTTTTACAGTTGATTACACCTTTAGGAGTCATCATTATTTTTCAATTGATATTAGAGTCAAGTTCACTCATTTTTGGATTTATTTCCTAAGTGTTTTCCGTGACTCCTACCATGTCTCTGAATCTTAATTATGTCCCTGCTTTTGATGGCACTAATTATGGCTATTGGAAAGTACGAATGAGATTTTTTCTAAAATCTATAGACATTTGGTACATAGTTGAGTCTGGATGGACCACTAGAAGCACCAACTGCTGAATGAACTATCATTCAAACTCATTCGCGTATTTCAAATGACAAAGCCTTAAATGCCACCTGCCAAGCACTTTCACCATCTGAACCACCCATATGGCCCACGGGGGTGATTCGGCCACCCCATGGGCAAACCCGAATTTTTTTTAGAGGATTTGGCCCTTGGGGGTGGCCTAACCACCCATGTGGCCCATGGGGGTGGTTTGCCCAACCCATGGGCAAACCCTAAAATTTTTTTAGAGAGTTTGGCCCTTGGAGGTGGCCGAACCACCCCCAAAGGCCACCTCTAAGGGCCAAAACTCATCATTTTTTTTTTGTTTTTTTTGCCATGGGGTTGCCGAACCACCCCTCTTCTTTCTTTCTTTTTTTTTTTTCTTTTTTTTTTATATTTTATATTTTCATTATTTTTAAATAAATTTATTAAAAAAATAAGGAAATATTGAAACGGCATCGTTTTAGGCTTAGGTGTCGATGCTGACGTGGCCAAACGATAACTCAACCAAACGGAGTTAACAAAATTAGATGGAAAATAGAAGGAAGAACCCAATTCAAAAACGCGAAAAAAGTTCAAGAGTAAATGTTTAAAATTAAAAAGTGATTGACCATTTTCAAATCGCCCGTCGACTCAAGAATTTTAATAGTGACAAGAGAGACAGAGACATGTTGATTAGTTATGTACGAATACAATTTTGCTACCTAAAACAAAAAAAAAAATATGTAATGTTGAAGAAATTAAGGATTAATCTGTGTATATATATATATATTTCATTGGGGTGTTAGAGCATTCGTAGTAAGCTCGTCAAAGAAGCTCTTTCACCAAATTTTGCTGAGTTTCCACAAAATCACCTCTGCAGCAAGCTCCTCAGTACTACAATAAATTTGGTGACTGTCAGATCTACTCGTCTAGTCTGCGGAGCCAAGCTTCTCTCGTCTCTTCATATTTTCTATTTCTTTATTCAGCTTTCCCGTGTTCTCGATCTCCTGAAGCCAAGAAAAGGTTGAGCTCCTTCCCTCTTGCAAGCTTCTATGAATCCCAGGTTTGATTTGGTTTATGATTTTGGTTTGATTTGTTTTATGGGTTTTGATTCTAATCTCATATTTCGATTTTGGTTTGTGAGTTTATTGGTCTCACAGGATCTGTTCAGAGCTAATTGAAGAGGCTTGAGTAGCATGGTTTCTTGGCAAGCTCTCGTTCCAGCTTCTCCACGAGAACCATCTCTTCGGCCCCTCTTCTTCTACGTGAGTTCTCTGCCGTACCCAATTCTCAAGTTTAGTTCTTTTGCTTTTGTTTTGATGTGCAACATTGGTTCTTTTGATTTTGTTTTGATGTGGGTTGTATTTGATATGTTGGTTGGCGTGTTTTATATTGGTTTTGGGATTTTGGGTTTGTGAAATTTTGCACAATGTGTTATTGGTTACATTTGGCTTGTGGGTTTATTAGATTTTGCAGTGTTTTATTTGCTAGTTTTGAGTTTGGAAGGTTGGGTTTCGTCAAGTAGCAAAACATATATGTCCAGCATAAGGCTCTGGGTGATGCATACGCCTTATTTGGTGGGATGAGAGAGAGAAACCCAGTTAGTAATAGTGTAATAGTTGGTGGGTTTGCTAAAGTTGGTGATTATATGACCTGTTTTGGGACATTTAAGGAGATTATTCGGTGTGGGGTGTGGCCGGATAATTATACAATGCCTTCTGTGATAAGGGCTTGTAGGGATATAACGGACCTCCAAATGGGTAGACTGATTCATGTAATTGTTTTGAAATATAATTTGGAGTTGGATCATTTTGTTTGTGCTGTACTTGTGGACATGTATGCAAAATGTACGGCAATTTTCTCCAATGTACCATTTAGTTTAAGTTCTATTCTATTTTGCTAGTGCGCCCTAGAGGCCTAATTTTAAAGCTACTGAAAGTTATGATGCTCTACATAGGTGGATCTTGATGTTTTATTTTGCGTCATGCTCTAGTTCTGAATATATAGCCGCCTGTGTATCTTGCAGCCCTTGTAACTAACTTGGTGTTCTCTTATGCTGAAAGCCAAAAAACATGTAAAGAGCTTAGGAAATTTAATGATAATGAAAATATTGTCTTCCAATGGGGGATGTGGAGTTGAGGGCTTCATATGATTCAATCTTGTTGCTTCCTGTTATTTCTTAAGTTGTGGCCTTACTCCTTTTGTATTGATTTTTTTATCTTTGGATTTGGGTATCAGTTTTTACTTCTTTGGGTGTCAAATCTCTTAGCCTACTGTTTAGTACATCAGATTGATCTCACATGTGCTTTTTATGGAGATATCGTTGCCAACCTTTAGCTTTTCTATAATTTTTGGCCTTGACTTTATTTTGAATCTAGTATACTTGTGTGTGATTTATTTTGTTCATGGCTAATGGTGGATGTTTATCAATATTTGTTGCAATTTTGGAAGTTTACATTTTTTTTTAAAAGAGAAGTGAATGATTTAGAGACATGAGAAAAATGATATGAGATTTTTTCATCTCTTATAGACTATGTATTTTGGTGCATGCTCGAATTTTCATCTGCAACCTGTTGTGCTTGGATTTCACCCTTAGTAATCAGTGCTGTCCACTTGCAGGTTTACTCATCTAGTTTGGTAGATCTAGATAGAGATTTTTTTGCTTCTTGTTGATTTCCTCTTTTCCTTGTTGCCTATATCGTTGATGATGTGCTTGGAGCTATACTCATTAATTTTCTTAATGATGTTCATTATTCCTCAGCTTTCATTGTCATTCATTCACAAGATAGGCGTTGGAGCTGTCATTCCAACCACTTCCATTTTCCTTAGCTTCCTTAGCTTTCATTGTCATACATTTCTGTTTTAGTTGTCATAAGTTGAATGGTTACTCTATGAGACCAGAAAATCTGTTTGTGATCCACGGATGTTTGATTTTAGGGATGGATTCAAACCAAATCCCGTACTTCACCAATCTTCTTAGCGTTGATAGTGTTGATGACATTTTCATAGAAACTACAAGTACAATGTTAGAACACGAAGAGCCTCCACACCAAATGGAGGAGGAGGTTGAAGTCATTGTTAAAAAAGCATTACAGGGTAGCAACTTCAACATGGACGAAGACAATATGCTAATATCTTCGTGGATTGAAATTACCATGGATGCAGTTCAAGGAAATTAACAAAACATAAGAAATATTCGAGTAGAATTTGGGAGTACTTTCATGGGCACAAGACCTTTAATTCCAACCGTAATCCGAACTCTTTAATGAATAGGTGGTCTGTGATTCAACAAGCGGTAAATAAGTTTTATGGTTACTTAGCCTAAGTTGAATTAAGGCCTCAAAGTGGTATGAATGAGCAAGATAAGGTATGTTCTAATTATGACGACTTATCAATATTTTTGGAATATGTTCTATTTATTCCAAAAGATTCTAATTAGGTTAAATTTTTTAATTTTTTCAGATTGGGAAGGCAAACCTCATGTATCACAAGCTTCAAGTGACGACATTTCACTTTGAACATTGTTGGTTATTGTTGAGGTTTCATCTAAAATGACTGGCTCATAAAGAAACTAATACAAAACCAAAGAAAAAAAATCTGTTGTAAAATCTCGTACTAATACTCAAGATTCAATAAATCTAAAGGAAGACAAGGCCTCACCCGGGCTTTTATAAACTTGGAGCGACCAATAGGCCGGAAAGCCGAAAAGAACAAACGAAAGAGTACTGAAAAAATGAATCCAGGCATTGTTGTAATATTGAATGACATAAATGAAGATTAAGTAAAAGAAAACAAGACTATTTGAGGAAGCACGTGAGCTGGACAAAGAGATGTTTCTTCTTAAAAAATAGGAAGTGCGCCTTAAGTAAGAGGAAGTGCTCTTTAAGCAAGAAGAGAGAGAGGAAAAAGAGTTTATGTCCATGGATACAAGTCATTTAGATGAAGATGGGAAAGAATATGTTCATCGACGCAAAATGGCAATTCTTGAAGGTCAAATTGGCAATCTTTAAAGGCCAAAATATCGCTCTCTTTTTTGTTAGTTCTTTACTTTTGAAGCCACTAGTTTTAGTTTTAAGTTATATTCTATTTTGCTAGTGCGCCCTAGAGGCCTAATTTTGTAGTAACTGAAAGTTATGATGCTTTGCATAGGTGGATCTTGATGTTTATTTTGCATCCTGCTCTAGTTTTGAATATCTAGCCGCTTGTGTATCTTGCAACCCTTGTAACTAACTTGGTGTTCTCTTATGCTGAAGGCCAAAAAACATATTGTCTTTTTGATAATGAAAATATTGTCTTCCAAGGATCTGCTTTTTTTGTCTGCAACCTGTTGTGCTTGGATTTCAGTCTTTGTAATCATAACAGATTGACCACTTGCAGGTTTACTCATCTAGTTTGGTTGATCTAGAGGGGAAAACCTATTTGCTCATTAAACTATGCTTGTGTTGAGAAACTATTTAATTCTTGTACATCAGCCCATTACAAGGGGGAAGTTCTGGTTTATACCCATGTGGAAGGAAAGTTTGGGTGGGAGTACTCCGGGTCAAGAAATTGAATCTTCGTATCAACTACTGCACATCAAGTAGAAAATTGATAATTAGAGGAATAATATTTCAGTAATTATTGATTAGGGAAGTAGAAATTTTATTCAATTTGGAAAGTTTTTTGAAAATAGAGCATAGGAATCTAATTGGGTGCTAAGAGTTAAAACAAGTGCTTGAAAAGAATATAGGGCTGCTTGCTTGGCTATCTGATGATTGTTAGCTGCCCATTACATCTGCATGCACATTTCTTGGATGTGCCTTCACCATTAAACTGTGCTTGTGACAGGAAACTCTAAACTTACAAATTGAAAAGCATACTGATTATTAATTAGTTTTACATATGATATTGAAATCTAGAGGGGAAAACCTATTTGCTCATGCAAACTAGTACATATTCATTAATACAAACCAAAAGTGAACATGAGAAGTTCCTAAATAACAAAAGTTTGTCTAAATAACCAATAATAATGATCATAACAAGTTCTTATGCCTCGCTATGTAGTTGCCATAAGTGCTCGACAAGGTCCAACTGGAGTTGAGAATGAGTTTTCATATCTCTAATACAATGATGGCTTTGAATGAACTCCCTAAAGTAATTTGTAGGCCCAAAGGTCACTGGTTCAAGCGGTTGGTTGAATTGTTCATACTCGAAGTCTTCTTCTCCACTGTTATCCCGCTCATCTTCAATGATCATATTATGTAAAATTACGCATGCTATCATAATGTCTTTGAGCATTTCAGGGTAAGAAAATCATGCAGGCCCACGCACTATTGCAAATCGTGCTTGAAGTACTCCAAAGGCACGCTCCACATCCTTCTTTGCCTACTCTTTGGCTACAGCAAAGTGTTTTCTCCTATTCCCATAGGGAGATAAAAAAAAAAAATTTACAAATGTTGCCCATTGCGAATATATGCCATTAGCGAGGTAGTATCCCATTGTATAGTTATGATCATTAATTGTGTAGTTGACAGGAGGAGCACGTACTTGAGCAAGGTTAGAAAATAAAAAAGATCTATCTATCACGTTTATATCATTATGAGACCCAAATAACCCAAAAAAAAGCATGCCATATCCAAAGATCATATGAAGCCACTGCTTCCAAAATAATAGTTGGTTCGTGGATATGACCAGAATACATACCTTGCCACGAAGTTGGACAATTCTTCCATTTCCAGTGCATGCGATCAATGCTCCCCAACATGCCTGAAAATTCATGCTTTTCACCTTTCGCTAACAATCTAGCAATGTCTTGATTGTAGGGTGACCTTAAGTATTCTTCTGAAAAAATTGAAATCACTGCTTTAACAAATTTTTTTAAACTCTCCAATACGGTGGGTTCTCCAATCTTCAAGTATTCATCCATAAAGTCAGCAGTAACACCATATGCAAGCATCTTAAGTGCTGCAGTAATCTTCTGAATGGAAGAAAAACCGAGTCTTTTGGAACCATCTCTTCGTTGGACAAAATAAATATCGTCAACTTCAATTGCATTTTGAATACGGCAAAAAAGAAGACGACTCATCCGAAACCTCCTTCGAAAATATTTGTGAGGATATAATGGCCGTTAAGCAAAATAGTCGCGAAAAATATCTTTCCCGGCTTGCAAGCGATCACGCATGATGAATGTGCGACGTCGTTTAGAAGGACTATGTAATGTTGATATTTCTTCTTCCATAGCAAGTTTTGCAATTATCTCTAGCTCTTCATCAGAGTCAAATTCAATAAGAAGCATTTTTTGAAAAATAGAGCGATCCATAGAGAAAAAACAAAGATTAAAAGTGAAAAATATATAATTTTCTTAGTATGTTAGTGAACAAAAGGTTGTGCACTATAAATAAAGCAAGATGGGAATTGGATTTCCATGTGAACAAACATTGGAAACTGTACTTCCAACCACTTCAATTAATTCTTATAGGCATTGGTATTGAAGCATCCAGGGACTTCCATTACTTCTTAGCATGTATCAGCGTTGGTTTTTCATTTTTGTACTCATTAATTGTCATTTAGAACAAAATGGTGTTGGAGCATCCAACCACTTCCACTAATTCTTAGCATAAAATGGGCGTTGGTTTTTGTACTGATCATCAATTGTCATTAAGAGCAAAATGGTGTTGGAGCATATATGAGCGTTGGAGCTATACTCATCAATTGTCATTAATTTACAAAATAACGTTGGAGCATCAATTGTCATTTATAGATGATGTTCATTAATTGGTAGTTTTCATTGTCATTCTTTCACAAGCTAGATGGGCATTGGAGCTGTATAGATGTTGAATTTCTAATAAATTTTGGTTTCATGGCAATAAAAAGTGGTTGGAAGTGGTTGTTTTAAAATCAATAAAAAATAATATTTATTTGAAGTAGAGAATATTTAGAGAGTGTGATATTTGATGTCTTTAAAAAGTAGATAGCTAAAATAACCCAAGTACACTTTTTAGCCAAAATCTGACTAAACTTTGGTGAGTTCTTTACAATTGTTCTTAGGTTGCTAAGCTAGAATAGTTTTGTTGTTAATTATGAGGCAGTGGCTACAGCCTTGCATCTCATCTGAATTTGGGTCCGTGGACTGGTGGCAACGTAGAATAGTATCAAGGAAAATATGGTGCAATGATATTCTTCCCTTGCGTCCAAAGGAAAACAGCTGTTCTAGAAGGAAATTCGTCGGTTGTGGTTTTGTCGTAAAACATGAATTATCTCGTCGCGACAACAAAAGTTGCTTCCTCCTTTGCGTGTGATAATGTAAGAGCATTTTTAGTAGTCTCATCAAATTTTACTCACCAAAGTAGTTAAAAATTACTTCTTTTTTTTTTTATTCTGGTGAGCCACTTTTTAAAAATTCTTCTAGCAGCCTCACCATTTTACTATTTATTATCATTAATATTTCATTTAAATAATATTTTTTTCATATTTCTTTATTCTTTCTCTATTTAATCTTTTTACAAAGAATCCTTCATATCCATGAAATAAGGACATTATCGTGTAAGAGAGATGAGAGATGGAAGAAGAAAATGAGAGAAAAAAGAAGAAAAAAAAGTGTGCTAATCATGTGAGAGAGAAAGGTGAAACAAAATTTGGTGAGTAAGTTGGTGAGTGAATATTACTCATCAGAATTGGTGAGTAATTTTACTCATCAAAACTTTTTGGTTAAAATGGTGAGACTGCTGGGAGTAGTTTTTTAGTATTTTCATCAAATTGGCTCACCAAAATAACTAAAAAGCTATTTTGATGAGGCTACTAAGAATGCTCTAATGGACGATCATTCTTTTTTATTTTAATTTAATTTTTTTTATTTTTAAATAACAATTTTAAAAATCATATTAACCCTAATTAAATATAGCATTACTTGTATTTTTTAGTGATGGATATTTTTATCTCAATCTCGTTGCCAGTACGAATAACATGAGGTCACGTTCTAGGACCTTGATCCAATCTCTTAATTATAATGTCTTTTGTCTAAAATCAAAAGCTCCTCATTTTTATTAGGACAAAAATTTCTTACAAATCAGTTTGTAAAAAATTTCATACAATTCACATATAAAATTAACATGTATCCCTTGACATGTGAGAATCACTTGTTTTAATAGCATGTGTTTCTCACATTCTTTTTTAATAGTATTAATAAAAACGCATGTGCTTCTCACATGTTTAAAGGACACATGTCATTCTTATATTTGGGTTGTATGAAATTTCCTACAAATCAATTTGTAAAAAATTTCTATCTTTTTTATTATTAGATATTTCAATTTTTTTTTTTTTTCGATTTAACTTACTTTTTTGTTTCTTAAATTACGGTGTTTATAATGAAAATCTGAAATGGTTTACAAACAATAGTAAGGGTGCGTTTGGGATCGCGATTTCGTAGACAATAAGTGTGATTTTAAACCAAATCGCAGAACATAAATCGTTTGGCAACTGTGTTTTTAAAAATTGCGATTTGAAATCGCAGAAAATCTGCCTTTTCAAATAGCAGGTAAGATGATGTTTTTTTGAAAACGCAGAATTTTAAAGGTTAATTTGCGATTTTAAATGCTAAATTGCGATTTTGCCAAATGCTTAACTGCGTTTTTAAAAATCATTTTTTTTTAAATCGCACATTTTAAAATCGTGATTTTAAATTGCACTTTTTAAAATCACAAACCCAAACGGACCCTAAGTAGATAACCATTTGCTACTTTTTAGACGAAGTCAACCTTGGACCGCTCCTTCAAACCTGAGTTTAGCTTTTCAGCAGACTAAAAGTTGAATTATTGAAAAAGCAAACGGCCAGCGAGGTGAAGATTTCGGGTTTTTTTTATTTTTAACAAAACTGGCAAGGCTAGGAAATTTCATTACATAAATAAAGATCACAGTGAATAGAGATACAAAATTCCCACACACAAATCCAGAAAACAAAAAAAAAAAAACAAAAAACAAAATCCTTACTTAAAGTAGCTACCAAAATAATAAACAAACATTACAAGAACAATCATTTGAGCCTCTCCTTATAATAAAGCACATCCTATCTAAAGAAATGAGGGCCGATATAGCTCCCAAGCCATCTAAATGCTCAAGTAAAATCTGATCATTACAATAGTAGACTGTGAAAAGAGACCAACAATATACAAAAAAACATGAAAACCACTAAGCAACCGGCGTAAGGAAAATCGTTGCCGGAGCCGGCGCATGTGAAACACGCGCCCTCTCCAGGAAACCTCCAAGCAGCAAACAACCTCCATAACCACGATCCTCACTAGCCAAGACCGGAGTGTACAAGTCGTGGCCCACGCGCGCTGGACCAAGGAGGAAAAACTCCCCGGCGCGTGTAAGCCACGCGCCAATTAGGATAGAGAAGAACAACCGTGTTTTGAGCCAACCGGACCGGAGCACATCGACGGCCACCACAAGGAGGCACATGTCGATAAAAACTCAGTCAAAGTGCACAAATCTTGCCCCAAGAAATAACACCCAAAGCAAGCACAGTTAGATAAGTTTCGCCGGAGACACACCTATAACCAACCATTCCTACAAACCATAAACAAAGAGGTTTTCTGCCAAAAGATAAACAACAAAGAAAAGAAAACAGGAAAACAACTCCATAGCCAAAGCTAGCAGAAAAGCCAACCTCTATCGGAACAAGCCAGGAGGAACAAAACCTACAAATAGCCCTAATAGCTGAAGGAAAACCTAGCCTCCACCAGAGCAAAATTAGGGAAAAAAAAAAAAAAACACCCTTACCCTAGAAGGCAAGGGGTAAACCAGTATCGAGAGGGAGAGGGAAAGGCTTTCGGCGAAACCAGCTCCCCGAACTCTTTCTCTCTCTAAAAAGCTCCGAACTCTCTCTCTCTCTCTAGAAATTGTGTTTGTGTTCTGTGTACATTTAATAATATATGATGAAAAAGACCTATGAAGACCAAAGTCCTTTCTTGTGACTAAAAAGAAAGCTCTTTTATAATAGCTTGAGTCTACGTAAGACAAAAGTGGTGGAAGCTGGCTCACTTTCCTTAACAAACGTTTTCGAGTCAATTTTCATAACGAGAATCTTCTTTTCTTTTTAATTTTCTTTTATTATTTATTTTTATTTTATTTTATATATGTTGTTGGAGCAATTGCCACAACGAGAATGAGAATATGCAATCGGATTCTCACCATTGCAAAATCCGCGCAATCTATTATTTAATTTTAAATATAAATTTAAATAGTAATTCAAAACGTCTATTGCATCATATGCAGAACGAAGAACGAATAAATTTTCTGCAACACAAAGTATTCTGAAAAAACAAAAATTTAGAGAGTTCTTCTGGCCTGTGCCTATAAGTGTGCCAATAGATGGATACACAGGGCTCTTTATATAGGTAGGCTAGGGACCCTCGTTATTAATTATATGGCTGATTATTCTCCTCCCATCAAGAAGAATAAATCAGAAAATTAATATAAAAAACCGTTTTAAACCGTTATGATTTCATATAACTTAATGTGGAATAAATCATATTTAATCTTTATATTAAATAATTACCGTTATGATAATTATTTAAAATTCCAACCGTTACAAATTAAATAATTACCGTTATGATAATTATTTAAATTCCAACTGTTACAATGAATTAAATGTGTCTAAGGGACACATATGTAATTTCTTACATTCTCCCACTTGGCCCTTATGACACATATAATTCCCTAGATGTCCAGTTCTTCAATATGATTATCACTTTATTTATTCCAGCCATTCATGAAATCCTCCCACTCACATAAGGAATACTACATATGAATCATGGCGGTAAAACTTTATATAATAAGCCATCCCTTCCATGTATTACATATAAAATATTCCTTAAATGAGCACTATATGGGCAATCAAACTTTATGAATAAACTTCCTATAAGTCATTCGGGTCCAACTTTAATTTTATCCCCATGGATAATGTAACAAATGTGCACAAACTTTATTAATAATAACTTTATGTCTATAGACAAATTAGAAAGAACTAAGTACAAAATGAATCAATGAGTCCCATATGCTCCACATGACTTTTAAACAGCTTTACCGGTAAACCTTTAGTCATAGGATCCGTAATCATTAATTCAGTACTGATATGCTCAACGAGCACTTCATTTCTTTTGATGTTCTCTCTCACACGAAGATACTTGATGTCGATATGCTTACTTCTGCTTCCACTTTTATTATTCTTAGAAAAGAATATGGCAGCACGATTATCGCAGAAGATCTTGATTGGTCTCGCTATAGAATCGACAATTTTGAGACAACCAACAAAATTTCTTAACCATAGCACCTGTGTAGTGGCTTCATAGCACGCAATAAATTCTGCTTCCATTGTAGATGTAGCAACTATAGTTTGCTTGTTACTTCTCCAGGATATAGCCCCTCCAGCCAAGAGAAAGATATACCCTGAAGTAGATTTTCTACTATCTACACATCCAACAAAATCTGAATCTGAATACCCAACCACCTCCAAATGGTCAGTGTGTCTGAATGTCAAACCGTAGTCCTTTGTTCCTTGCAAATACCACATGACTTTCTTTGCAGCTTTCCAATGTTCCATTCCTGGGTTGCTTTGATATCGACCCAACATTCCAACTGCCATTGCAATATCAGGTCTAGTGTAAACTTGTCCATACAATAAACTGCCAATTGCAGATGCATATGGAATGTTCTTCATCTGCTCATGTTCCAATGCATTTCGGGGACATTGATCATTACTGAATTTGTCTCCTTTAATGATAGGTGCTACAGAAGCCGAACAGTTCTTCATTCTGAATCTTTCCAAAACTTTTTCAATGTAGGCCTTTTGAGACAGTTTTAATATTTTCTGTTTTCTGTCTCTGTGAATCTCTATGCCAATGACATAAGAGGCTTCACCCAAATCCTTCATTTCAAAATTTTGAGAAAGAAACTGTTTGGTTTCATGCAGTAAACCTAAATCATTACTTGCAAGTAAAATATCATCTACATATAGGACTAAAAATATGACTTTACTCCCACTGACCTTAAGGTATATACATTGATCAACAAAGTTCTCAATAAAACCAAATGAGATAATAACTTTGTGAAATTTAATATACCATTGACGGGAGGCTTGTTTTAGTCTATAAATAGATTTATTTAGTTTGCAAGCTTTCTGAGTGTTATCATCAAAACCTTCAGGTTGTTTCATGTAAACCTCTTCTTCAAGATCCCCATTCAAAAATGTTGTTTTCACATCCATTTGATGTAGCTCTAGATCAAAATGAGCTACTAATGCCATGATTATCCTAAATGAATCCTTCTTGGATACTGGAGAGAAGGTTTCATGATAATCAATACCTTCCTTTTGTGTGAAACCCTTGGCCACAAGTCTAGCTTTATATCGTTCAACATTACCAGAAGCATCCCTTTTGGTTTTGTAAACCCATTTGCAGCCTATGGCTACAGCTTTCTCTGGTAAGTCAACAAGATCCCAGACTTGATTTTTAGCCATGGATTCTATTTCTTCCTTCATGGCATTTAACCATAATGTGGAGTGTTCCACACTCATGGCTTGTGAAAATGAATTTGGATCATCTTTAGGCCCAACATCGAAATCGGACTCTTGGAGGTATACAATATAATCACTAGAGATTGCTGGTCTAATTATTCTAGAAGATCTTCTTAATCCTACCTCCTCCTCATTTTGAGGGGGTTGAGTAGGTTCAATATGAACTTGTTCCTCATGAGCTGACTGTTCTGAAATTGATTGTGGTTCAAGGCAATCTGTTTGGATTTCCTTAAACATAATCAAACGTCCTTTAGATAAAGGAGCATCAGTCAACTCTTATGCTTCCTCTAATTCAATCCTTTGAGGATAAGCACTCCCACTATGTTCAAGATCCTCTAAGAATTTTGCATTCATAGATTCAACAATTCTAGTATTATTAGAAGGACAATAAAACCTAAATCCTTTGGAGTTGACTGCATAGCCGATAAAATGACCGCTGGTTGTCCTTGGGTCTAACTTCTTTATATTTGGATTGTAAATCCTCACTTCAGCAGGACAACCCCATATGTGTAAGTGATTTAAACTTGGTTTCCATCCATTCCATAATTCAAAAGGTG
Source organism: Alnus glutinosa (assembly GCF_958979055.1). Lineage (NCBI taxonomy): Eukaryota > Viridiplantae > Streptophyta > Magnoliopsida > Fagales > Betulaceae > Alnus > Alnus glutinosa. Next base: position 8,038,753 of record NC_084887.1, on the reverse strand, counting down.
TCTTAGGGACAGCCTTGGATGGTACCCGGTTTAATACATACACAGCAGTTTTTAAGGCTTCACTCCATAGAAATAAAGGTAACTCAGAATTACTGAGCATGCTCCTTACCATGTCCATAAGTGTACGATTTCTTCTTTTTGCAACACCATTTTGTTGTGGTGTGCCAGGCATTGTGTATTGAGCAACAATGCCTTCTTCTTCAAGAAATTGCACAAATGGACCTATCATTTGTCCATTTTCTGTGTACCTTCCATAGTACTCCCCGCCTCTATCAGATCTTACGATCTTGATTTTCTTTTCCTTTTGTTTCTCTACTTCTACCTTATAGGTCTTGAAAGCATTGAGTGCTTCAGCCTTATCATTTAGAAAGTAGAGATACATATACCGTGTGTGGTCATCAATAAAAGATATAAAATATCTTTGACCATTTAGGCAAGGAGTAGGAAAAGGTCCACAGATATCTGTATGTATGATTTCAAGAATCTCGGAACTCCTTCTGGCACCTTTAGTGGTCTTGTTTGTTTGCTTTCCCTTTATGCAATCCACACATGTACCAAAATCAGTAAAATCAAGAGTTTTTAAGACTCCATCATTTACTAATTTTTTGATTCTCTCTATGGAGATATGTCCCAATCTCCTGTGCCATAACAAAGTGGAGTTTTCATTCACAAGGCTCCTCTTTATGCCAACACTAGAATGCAATGATAAATGATTGTTTTCAAAGTCAGGATCTAGATCAATTTTAAATAAAGCATCAATTTTGGTTCCACCACCAATAAAATTTTCACCTTTAAAAATACTAAAGATAGAGTTTATAAAACCAAAAACTAAAACCAATAACATCCAGTTTAGAAACCGAAATTAAGTTTCTAGAGAAACATGGAATAAAAAATACATTTTCCAAATCTAAAATATAACCAGTTTTCAAAATCAATCTAAAGGTCCCAACCGCTTCCACATGTGAAAACAACTTATTTCCGGAATAGACCCGTTGCTCATTGCTTGTCGGTTTCCTTGTGTTGAGAAAACCCTGCATTGTATTAACAATATGGATTGTAGAACCAGAATCAATCCACCATGTATTACAAGGAGCCTCAACAAAAAAAGATTCATGACATACTAGAGATATGATATTACCTTTCTTTTCAAGCCATCTTTTGTACTTTTGGCAATCCTTCTTCATATGCCCCCCTTTCTTGCAGAAGAAACAAGTATCCTTATTGTCATTTTTCTTGATTGACAACTTGTTATCTTTCTTGAGATGCGGGTCACTTTTGCCTCTTTTACTCTTTCCCTTATCATAAGTAGCCACAAAGTGAACACTCTGTGGTTTCTCCTGCTTTAGCCTTTCCTCCTCCTGAACACACATGGTCAGAAGTTCATTCACTGACCATTTATCCTTATGTGTGTTATAGGATATCTTAAAAGGAGAGTACTCAGTCGAGAGTGAGTTCAAGATGAAATGAACTAAGAAGGAATCAGAAATATCAACCTCTAGGGACTTCAGTTGAGCTGCCATGTGCCTCATTTCCATAATGTGCTCTCGCACACTTTTGGATCTGTCAAAGGTTTTGCTTGAGAGTTTCTTCATTAGGGTGTTTGCCAATGCCTTACCGGAACTTACAAATTGTTCCTCAACAGCCCGCATGAACTTTGTTGCCTTTTTGCATTCAGGGATAGAACCCCTAATGCCTTTAGTTACGTGAGACTTCATAAATATGAGACTTAGGCGATTAGATCGCTCCCACCTCTCATGCTTCGTAACTTCTAATGGCGTACTAGTATCCGTGAGGGCAGGTGGTTCGTCCTCACGGAGCACCAAATCAAGTTCTAAGCACCCCAAATAGAAAAGTAAGTTTTCTTTCCACTCAGAAAAATTGTTCCCATTAAGCATTGGAACAGTACTTTCTAGAATAGCAGTAGTAGAAATAGCTTCAATAATCAAGGAAAAAATTTTAATGCTATGAAACTTTATTTTAAATTAACCAATGCTAATTTAATAGTAAATAGTAAATTTCAACCTACCTGTGGGCAAAGGTTGCATCACGCATGAAATTTACCCTTTATTAATAAGACTAATAAATTTAAATATTAATAAATAAAATTCTCCGTACCTGTGGGCCTAAGAGAAATTTTATTTTTAACATTAAATTTATTATCTTATTCTAAGTAAGTCATAAAAATAAAAACTTCCCTGTGGGGATTAGCAATTAAATTTATGAATTAATTACATAATCGATGTTAATTTTTCTATATGAAGTTCATGTGTATAACCTTGATGTAATTATTATTCTAAAATTGGAATGCTGTGGCTCTCCCAAAAATATTATAATAATTACTACTTCATTAACATCTATTAACTGTATAGATGCTCACAAAAGTCCCAAGAATATAACCAATACCTAAATGGGGTAAACAGTAATTTTCCAAGGTGCAACCAGGTGAGTTCCCAGGAAAGTGAAGTGGGTCACAACGGACACACTTAAATCCCAAGACTTTCCTTAGCCAGAACTTTTCTAGACATTGCATTCTTGGATATTACTGTAAACACTCCAGCATGTATGGTTTTATTCTTAGGTTTAGGCATCAAACCAATTATATTTAAACAATATAATTAAAAATTAATTCTATTCCTAAGTTCAAGTATTAAAGAAACAATAATTTTAATATTGAACATATAAAACATAACAAAAATAAATTTATGACATGAAAGCATAATAAATATTATGGCCTAATGGTTTAGTAAGTGGCCTTAGGCCCTTTACACTTGGAAACCCAAGTTCTAAACCCCACAATAACCCAAATTTATTTATTTTATTTTATTTTAAAATTCTGGATGAGCTACTATAAATGGGTCAGCCCACTTTATAACCCAAAAACTGCATGGGTTTTAAACCCTACCCAAATACCCACATGTTAGTGTAGCAAGTTTCTCAATGGCAAAACTGTAAATAAAAATATCCATATCTATGCTTTCATGCTTTACAGTGTTCATGTTTTACGATGTGCAATTATTGAGAGATTTTCACACATATGTAAACCTCCAAAAACAATACGTGAAATTATCAATAAACAAATACACGGAAATTTGCACAATTCAACCAATAAAGAATTACCAAAACTAAAAGCTGAACAAATTGGCATAGAGGCTGGCTCTGATACCACATGTAAACATAATATATAAAATAAAATGCTATAAAATAATAAGCAGCGGAATTATAAATACCTCCAGCCATATTTTGTTCAAGCTTGATGAAGAACGAAGAACGAATAAATTTTCTGCAACACAAAGTATTCTGAAAAAACAAAAATTTAGAGAGTTCTTCTGGCCTGTGCCTATAAGTGTGCCAATAGATGGATACACATGGCTCTTTATATAGGTAGGCTAGGGACCCTCGTTATTAATTAGATGGCTGATTATTCTCCTCCCATCAAGAAGAATAAATCAGAAAATTAATATAAAAAACCGTTTTAAACCGTTATGATTTCATATAACTTAATGTGGAATAAATCATATTTAATCTTTATATTAAATAATTACCGTTATGATAATTATTTAAAATTCCAACTGTTACAAATTAAATAATTACCGTTATGATAATTATTTAAATTCCAACCGTTACAATGAATTAAATGTGTCTAAGGCACACATATGTAATTTCTTACAGAAAGATCACCCAAGAGGCTGTTTGTATAAAAAATGTATAAAAAAATAAAATAAAATAAAATAAAAAAATTCTTATAAAACTTGCATAAAAAATTGTGTTAAATTCTCTTTACTAGCTATGTGTTACACAATTTTCCTCCCATTTATCCTGTCATATTTTTTTTTAGTTTTTATTTTATTTTTAAACATGATTGATATATATATATATATATATATATATATATGCAAATTATTTAGTACCGAGTAATGTTACCATGATTATCTCGAGGAGAGAGAAGCTCCCGTTTTTTTCTTGAGAGAGAGTCCTTCGTTTGAAGTTGGTTTTGCTGGGAGACGCCTCCCTCTCCCTATGGTGGTGTCTCCTATATTTCTTAGAATTTAGTTATTCTTTCAGCATTTAGGGTTGTAGGGCTTTTGTTCCCCCGATTGATCCGGTTGGGGTTGCTGTTCACCTAACCCTTTGGGCTATGGTGGTTTGTGTTTTGTTGGCTCAAGCATGCAGTCTCAACACTAGTTGTTCAGGTTGGGGGAGTGGCTGGTTTGTTGTGTCGTCGTCGAAGTGTTTTTGGCCAGTTTTCTATTGTTTTTTTTTCTTTAGCTTTTGAAGCCAGATCTACACACGTTCGCCGATTTCTGCTAGACACGCACCCCTCAGTTGAGTTCTCCGTCGCCGTCTGCTCCTGCTACCAGTCGTCAGGTCATGCCGTATGTCAGAGTTCGGCGCGTGTCCTGCACACTCCAGAGAGTCCTTTGCTCTTTGGTGCACGTGACGGCCACGTTCCGCAATTTTCTGGCCTTGCACGGTGGGGATGGGGTCTCCGGCGGCTGATCTTCGGCTGGGTGGTACTGGTGATGGCACGTGTTCCCCGCGCGCCGTCGTCTCCAGCTGTTTCTTCTGCTGGCACTATGTTGTTGTTTTTTCTGCTTGTGTCTTCTATTACGATTTACCTTTGTAATTTTCAAACATTATGGGGACTGTTTGATGGCTTGATGCTAGATCTGCCTCTCTTCTTTGTGCTAGGTTGTGCTTTATTGTTAAGAGAGGCTTAAAGTCTACTCCTTGTAATGTTTATTTATTATTTGGGTAGCTGTTGTTATGTATATTCTTGATCTTTCTCACAGTGTATCAATTGATAGACTGCTTTAAGTCAAGTTTTTCTTGACTTAGTAGGTGGAGTTTCGTTATCTCTAGTCACAATCTAGCCACAATGGCCTACGGGCAGTGGTTTTTTGCCTTCGGGCATGTATGAGCTTCTCTTGTATTTGTATTGGCCTTTGGTCAAGTGTAATCCCCTATGAGGCTCATTTATAGCACAAACGTCCAAATGAAATTAGAGTCTCCCCATCGGAATCTACATTATTGATAGACACTAGAATGTAAACCTTAAGGTGCTAGTGTTAGCTTTGTTGGCTAAAATCATTTATATTTATATATATATATATATATATATATATATAAGTCTTATCTTGGAGGCTCAAGCCCACTAAGCTCAAACAATGTCCCTTTTCTTGTGCAAAAATAAACTCTCCTGACAGGCAATTAGCAAAACCAATGAGTTAATTTAGAGAGAGACATACAAATTTCTTGCAGTGATGATTTATGCAAAACTTATGACCTGTTTGAGATTTTAAAACGTGTAATTTGAAAACGCGATTTTTTAAAAAGCGGTTAAATATTTGATAAAATCGCAGTTTTAACCTTTAAAATTAAAAACATGTTTTTAAAAACACACTCCCAAATGATACAGTTTTTGACGATTTGGTTTAAAATCACACTTTACTCAAAAAAAAATAAAAATGTATATACTCACACTCCATCATGTGATAGAGCAACAGACTTTATTAGTATCAAAATTAATTCAAAGATCTTTGTGGTTGACTTAATTTATAAATCACTCCATAGAGTCAAACTCCGTTAAAAATTTCAGGTGATTTGTGACTCTTTATGTGTAAGGTTTCCTTATGGGTGTTGTCTAATTATTTGCGACATGGTAGATTCATAGTTGTGCTATAACTGTTGTGGGAATGGCTTTTTCAGCACTTTGTTTAGAGAGTTGTTTATCTCTGTATCACTTGCCCCCATTCCTATGGCCAAACTGTCCAGCTCGCCAAGCATCGAGAATTTGGTTTTTTACTTACAGTTGGGGATTAGTCATTCACATGGGGATTAGTCATATCATTGAGATGCTTGGTCTTCTCGCACTGAGAGGGGGACTTGGATTTTGTGTACCAAACTCAGGGCTTGGTCTTCAAGTGCCTAGCCGGAGCATACGCTTTTGGTGCCTAGTCGGAGCTAGGTTTTTGAGCCCATTCCTCTTGTTTTATGCTGTAACGCACTCAAATTATTTAATTATGAATAATCTAGACTCATTATCAAATAACAATAGCGATTCATGTCAAAAATAAATAAATAAATAACAATAGCGATTAGCGAAGAGTATTCACATGTACCCTTTGTTTTTGTTTTTTTTAACAAATATCTTTACAATACATAAATAGAGCACCAAGTACCATCCAAAATTATAACTCACCAACAAGTCAAACCCTTTAACCCTAACTTTCTAATTTTGTATTGAATTTGCATCGAATTCACAGATCATGTCAAAAATTGCATGTCATTATATTGCATGTCGGGTTCCAGTCATGTCGAAGTATTGGTATAAGACTATATAGGTCAAACCTAACCCGGCCCATTTAATTAAATAGGACAGACTCCTCAACTCTAACCCTTTAATTTCGTATTGAGTTTTTACCGAATTTGCAAGTCGTGTCAAAAATTGCCAGCCAGATTCCCAACATCTTATTCGAAGGAACTCCCTCAAATCTCCCCTCAAAAGAATGAAAACTCATATATTATTCTTTGATTTATTCTTAAGCAATTGTCATAAAGGGGCACAAGTAAGGTTGACAGTTTTGACACGACCCGCGAATCTAATACAAACACGACACGAAATTACAGGTTTAGGGTTTAGGTTAAATGAGTTTGCGGGATGACATGTTTACCGACACAATTATAAATGGTTTGGCGGGTCAACCCGCCAACCCATTTATAACCCATTTAATTATCGGGTCACCCACCAACCTATTTACGACCCATCAACCCGTTTAAGACCCGTTTAGTTAAATGGGTTGACATGACAACCCGATAGGTGACCCGTCCAACCCATTTAGCTAATCGTGTTGGGTTTGGGTTGACCTAAACAGGTTAACGGGTCAACCAAGTAGACCTGAACCCGACACGACAAGCCGAATTGCCAACCCGTTTAGGTCAACCCAAACCGAATATTAGGATTTAATCACTTTACAATTATCATGTATTTTTACAAATTAAAGACACTTTTGTGAATATGTTATTTAAATATTAATTATTGCTTAAATTTTCGAAATCAATGGTAATTTTAACATAATATTACAGTCAAAGTCTTAATTCATACCTTAACTCTAGAATTTACTATTTTCAGTTTGATTAAACTTTTGGAACTAGTATTGAGTTTAATATGTTCAACAAGCAATGCTACACTATACACCCTCAATTCATAAGATTGATATTAGAGTGTCCATCGGTCTATCAGCATTTAAATCAACTCTTACTAAAAGAAATCAATAACTGATAAACATTATCACATCAGCATATGAATGATGGTATAGTAACATTTTTAATATTTAACAATAGGATTGAAATGTCAAAGATTTTAGAATAATGCTAAAAAGTTGATTCACATCAGCAGGGTAAAATAATAATAGAAATTGTGTTTGTGTTCTGTGTACATTTAATAATATATGATGAAAAAGAACTCTGAAGACCAAAGTCCTTTCTTACGTAGACAAAAGTGGTGGAAGCTGGCTCACTTTCCTTAACAAACGTTTTCCAGTCAATTTCCACAACGAGAATCTTCTTTTCTTTTTTAATTTTCTTTTATTATTTATTTTTATTTTATTTTATATATGTTGTTGGAGCAATTTCCGCAACGAGAATGAGAATATGCAATCGGATTCTCACCCTTGCAAAATTCGCGCAATCTATTATTTAATTTTAAATATAAATTTAAATAGTAATTCAAAACTATTGCATCATATGCAGATAGCAGATAACAATCACATTTAATAAACTCAATAATCACGCGAATGTGGATAATAATTAATCACGTACACAATTCCTCCCCCCCCCCAAAGCAACCCGTCTCTTCATCTCTTCCTCCAGCTCCAGCCATTATTCCAATGGCCCGCACCAAGCAAACCGCTCACAAGTCCACCAAAGGCAAGGCTCCGAGGAAGCAATTGGTCACAAAAGCTGCTCAGAAGTCCACTATTCAAAAGAAATAGCTAAACTCTTGAACAACAGATGAAGCCAAAAGGAAAGAAAAAAATAAATAATAATTTTCACATACATTTTTAATGCAACATTTAATTTTCACGTCGGAGGAAATCTTGAAGCAGTGTTTTCCTCCAATCAATTTTGTGAATTATTGGGGTTGAAAAACTGCTGACGTTAGTGATCGATAGTTATAATGGTCAAAATTCAAACTCAACGGCTAAAAGCAACGACATGAATACAATGATGAACAACTGCTAAGCAAAATTTCAAACCTTCGAAGGTAATGCCAATTGGAGAAGTTAGAGAATATGAAGGGCCATTATTAATTAATGCTGACGTAACAAGACTTGGCTATAGAAAGATCACCCAAGGGGCTGTTTGTATGAAAAATGTATAAAAAAAATAAAAAAAATAAAAAAAATCTTATAAAACTTGCATAAAAAATTGTGTTAAATTCTCTTAACTAGCTATGTGTTACAAAATTTTCCTCCCATTTATCCTGTCATATTTTTTTAGTTTTTATTTTATTTTTAAACATGATTGATATGTATATATATGTGCAAATTATATGCAAATTATTCAGTACCGAGTAATGTTACCATGATTATCTCGAGGAGAGAGAAACTCCCTTTTTTTCTTGAGAGAGTCCTTCGTTTGAAGTTGGTTTTGCTGGGAGAGGGAGGCTCTACGTCTCCCTCTCCCTGTAGTGGTGTCTCCTAGATTTTTTAGAGTTTAGTTATTCTTTCAGCCTTTAAGGCTGTAGGGCTTTTGTTCCCCCGGTTGATCCGGTTGGGGTTGTTGTTCACCTAGCCCTTTGGGCTATGGTGGTTTGTGTTTTGTTGGTTCAGGCATGAAGTCTCAACGCTAGTTGTTCAGGTTGGGGGAGTTGCCGGTTTGTTGTGTCATCGTCGGAGTGTTTTTGGCCGGTTTTGTATTGTTTTTTTTCTTCAGCTTTTGAAGCCAGATCTACACACGTCCGCCGATTTCTGCTAGACACGCGCCCCTCAGCCGAGTTCTTCGTCGCCGTCTGCTCCTGCTACCAGTCGTACAGGTCACGCCGTATGTCGGAGTTCGGCGCGTGGCCTGCACACGCCAGAGAGTCCTTTGCTCTTTGGCGCACATGACGGCCACGTTCCGCAATTTTCTAGCCTTGCACGGTGGGGATGGGATCTCTGGCGGCTGATCTTCGGCTGGGTGGTACTAGTGATGGCGCATGTTCCCCACGCCCCGTCGTCTCCGGCTGTTTCTTCTGCTGGCACTGTGTTGTTGTTTTTTCTGCTTGTGTCTTCTGTTACGATTTACCTTTGTAATTTTCAAACATTATGGGGACTGTTTGATGGCTTGATGCTAAATCTGCCTCTCTTCTTTGTGCAAGGTTGTGCTTTATTGTTAAGAGAGGCTTAAAGTCTACTCCTTGTAATGTTTATTTATTATTTGGGTAGCTGTTGTTATGTATATTCTTGATCTTTCTCACAGTGTATCAATTGATAGACTGCTTTAAGTCAGGTTTTTTTTGACTTAGTAGGTGGAGTTTCGTTATCTCTAGTCACAATCTAGCCACAATGGCCTACGGGCATTGATTTTTTGCCTTCGGGCATGTATGAGCTTCTCTTGTATTTGTATTGGCCTTTGGTCAAGTGTAATCCCTTGTGAGGCTCATTTATAGCACAAACGTCCAAGTGAAATTAGAGTCTCCCCATCGGAATCTACATTATTGATAGACACTTGAATGTAAACCTTAAGGTGCTAGTGTTAGCTTTGATGGCTAAAATCATATATATATATATAAGTCTTATCTTGGAGGCTCAACCCCACTAAGCTCAAACAATGTTCCCTTTCTTGTGCAGAAATAAACTCTCCTGGCCGGCAATTAGCAAAACCAATGAGTTAATTTAGGGAGAGACATACAAATTTCTTGCAGTGATGATTTATGTAAAACTTAAAGCCTGTTTGAGATTTTAAAACGTATAATTTGAAAACGCGATTTTTTAAAAAGCGGTTAAATGCTTGGTAAAATTACAGTTTTAACCTTTAAAAGTAAAAGCATGTTTTTAAAAACACACCCCCAAATGATATTTTATTTAAAATTACACTTTACTCAAAAAAAATAAAAATTTATATACTCACACTTCATCATGTGATACAGCAACAGACTTTATTAGTATCAAAATTAATTCAAAGATCTTTGTGGTTGACTTAATTTACAAATCACTCCATAAAGTCAAACTCCTTTAAAAATTTCAGGTGATTTGTGACTCTTTATGTGCAAGGTTTCCTGATGGGTGTTGTCTAATTATTTGCGACATGGTAGATTCATAGTTGTGCTATAACTGTTTGTGGGAATGGCTTTTTCAGCACTTTGTTTAGAGAGTTATTTATCTCTATATCACTTGCCCCCGTTCCTATGGCCAAACTGTCCAGCTCGCCAAGCATCGAGAATTTGGTTTTTTACTTGCAGTTGGGGATTAGTCATTCACATGGGGATTAGTCATATCATATTATAGGAAAAGTTGTAGTAGCTAAAGCATTTTTCAAGCATAAACTATGTGTAAAAAAGTCGTTAATCTTATTTGTCTAAACTTAAGAGAGCTCTCGTCTCTATTTTCCGTCTCTAGAATCTTCTCACATGAGCTTCTATTTCCTCATCCTTAGCAAATCTCTAGCTCCTCAAATCCTCATGCTTGGATCTCCATAGTTGGTACCCTATTTTGTCTATAGAGACCTCCAGATTTGGTTGCAGATCCAATTTCGGTGTCCTATGCCTTCATTGCTAGGTACTGCTGCCGGTCTTTGCGATGGCATTCCGTTCCAATAGCTCCAATCCAACCAAATTTTGAATCCTATGCCTTCATCGTTGGGTACCTCTCCTGCCAGTCTTTGCGTTGGTATTCTATTCCAACAGTTCTCAACCACTACTGCTGCTCTCTCCCTTGCTACAGCTCCCAAACTTGCAACAACTAATGTCGATGCTGGCAATTCCAACCTTGGACCGCTCCTTCAAACTATTAGAGGATTAACCTCTGCAGCAAGGCATCTAAGAGCTGCAAGCCATATCTGCAGCAAGTCATCCACAGCAAGTCAAGCATCTCTGCAGCAAGCCCACTGCCCACTTCTCTGCAACAGCAAAGTCATCCACGCCAGTCTCAAGACCATTCCTCAAATCTTCCACCCATACCTTCTTGTATTTCTCATTTAGTTTTTCCCTTTATCCTCTGGTTCTTAACCCTTTCTCAAGTCTATATATTAGACTATTTTGTAATCAGAATACGTAAGTGAAATCAGTAACAATGTAGTCCTTTGTTTACCTTCGTGTTCTCTCCCTCTTCCATTACAGACAACCATCTCCTTCTCTTTATTTTCTAATACAAACCACAGTTAATGGCAACCCTTTTCTTGCCCAGTATGCCAAGATTCAATTGAACTGAACCAATCTTTTGACCCATTTCCCAATAACGTTTAGGTTTATGTCACACTACGCTGATTATATTGGAGTCCTTGTATGACTGTACACCAATTTTCCTTGTTTTTTTCATGTATAATCCATGCTTCCCTTGTATTGCTTTTATTTTTATTTTTTAATTAAAAATAAAAGAGAACAAGCCCATGAAATGTCAATATGCATTCATTTCACGCTCTTATGGTCCGCGACCCAAAAATAAAAATGAAAAACGATCCAATGGTAAAGATTATTAGAGACCCATCCATAGCTCATATAAATAACTAAAGTGAAAAGGATTTTTTTTTTTTTTTTTTTTTTTAAAAAAATGAGGAGAATTCTCTTCAAGACTGCCATTTCGTGTACCCACCCCTGAATATTACCACCACACAAATAAGGTAATTCAAGACTTTGCCACGGGACGTGGCCCCAAAGAATTGTTTGCCACGTCCAACATGCACTCACCAAAGTCCAAGACAACCACCCTTTGGGGTTAAAGGAAGAGAAAGGTGAGCCAAATCAGATCACAGATTAAGAATGAGTAAAACCGATACTAGCTCAATTTCTGACCAAAGAATAGCAAATATTCTAACAATCTCAGCAAATTACCACGCTATGCTCTATACTCGGTACAGACTTTTAAAAAAGCTATATCTTTCAAAACATGGAGAATTGTGGGGAAGTGGGAAGTTAAGCACATGTAACCAAGAGCAACCCTACCAAATTTTACTTTGAAAATGAGAAAAAAATAAAAAAATGAAATAAAAAAAAAATTACTAATTACACTAGTAAAGGGAAGATGAACCCTGTGATGAATGAAATAATAATGTCCTTTACCTACTGCTGAAATTGAAATGAAATGTAATGGAAGCCCTTTCTGGAATACACACGAGAACCTCCACAAAGCAAAAAAGAAATCAAGCCTCTCAACTTCTATCGTTCCTCTACACCTCACACTGACATCAGACCTGCAAAACATGAGGCACTCTCTGAGCAATGGGAAGAAGCTTCAAAGGATATATATATATATTTATCATTTCAAAAAAAAAAAAAAACAGAAATAAAATAAACAAGGTTTAAAAATATTTACAAGCACCATGTGGAACATAATTGATAAGCAAATCAAACTCTACTGGAATTTTTAAGGAAAAAAACTAAGGATGATTCTCTAAAGCCACAAGGAAAACAGACAAATATAGAAAGCAGAGGGGTGGAGGTGCACAAAAAAGAGAGCACCCCTCAAAGACATCAAAAGATCAACAAGGCTCAGAGAAAACTTAGATATGCCATGCTAGAGAAAGATATCTTATGTCAAAATATGCCTTAAAATAGCAAAAATCCCAGAAAATTTCGTAAGTAATACTTGTTCTTAATTTTTTTTTTTTATTATTTGTTTTTATGAGTAAAAGAGAATTTGATTGTTCTTGATGTTAAAGTACACATTGCCTTGGTTCTACTAGAGAGCCACCTATTTAACAAGCGATTTGTCCAATGCCCGAAAACATACTAGGAAGACTAGGAGGACAACAAAGTTCATGCCTGACCATCTATGAATAGTGGACTCGAGGCTTGAAGACAGGCACAATAAGCCAAGCACTATGGTCTTTATACAATTTTAATGAAAAAGAAGCTGAGGTGCTTGAACACAAAATAACAGTCCCTCAACAAATCTGAACTGTATTCGATACCCCCATACCCATTATGTTTTTCCAGGTTTCCAACATTAAATTTTGGGCATCCACGAAGATGATGACCTCATTGTTATATCATTTATCCAACTTAGCCACTCTTACTGACTTAGCAACATAGATTCAGAACAAAACAGTCAACCAGAGAGGTTCATAACCAAAATATAATTCAACTTCAGTATTTGCAGTCAATAGACGACATCTATTAAAAGGGAGGAAAAAGGAACATTTTTCAAAAACCTTTTGAATAAGCAGAAAGAAGTTTCCCATGAAAGTACCTCAAATCATAAGTCCACCTTAGATTTTTTCCCCGTAACAATCTGGAAAATGCGGAGGCCCCTGCTAAATGCTTCGTTGAAAAGGATCCTCGTCTGCATTGACTGAAACCCAGGCAACCATGACAGTAGAGCCACAGGAGCCATGACAATGACTCCAAACATTACATCATACAGCCGAGACACAGAAATAACAAGCTCCCAAAGTATAGTGGACTGCAGCACCGGCCGGAATACTTGGGCAATCAATATCAGGCCCCATCCAGTGGGGATGAATGCCAACAGACTAGTGAAAATATCAACAAACGTAAAACCGGTGAATTCCAGCAGGGCAATTATCACAAGTATTGCAAGTATGATCACGAGAAACTGGACTAGACGATAGTAGATGTGGTCTCTTGCTGCATATTTATCCCTAGCATATGCTATTACCACATATATACCAAACGCCACAAACACATAGATCCAAGACAACAAGTAAACAGCAATACTGGTACTCCCAGCAGCAATGTTTAACTGGTATACTATCCCATACTGAAAAAAGAAGAATCGTAGGTCCAAGATTATTTCCAGTACCTTTCCCCAAATGCCAGTCGTCCTTAGATGATCCTGCTCCTCGTACCACCATCTTTCCCAGCTCTGTTCAGATTTTGCAAACACACTGCCACGGAACCAAATCCAGTTCATGAAGTCATCAAAATCATAAACAGTCTTCAACCAATCAAACCCAGAAGGATTGAACACGAAGGGAGCCATAATCCATGACATAACCAGGAACCAACTTGTGATGGTCATGGCTATGTAAACAAATGTGTCGGCAGCTATAGAACTGTGCGCTGCATAAACTATTAGTATCAGCCCAAGTTCAATCGCCTTCACAAAGTGGCTACGAGCATAGAGTCTATAATTCTCTGCAAAACTCTTGTGCTGCACGACAAAACCACGACCAGTGGCCCGGTATTTTGCGCCGCCATGAAGAATAGTCCGGCCAAAGTAGTGAGCGCGAGTTCCCATAGAGAATGAGTAGAAAACAGATGACAGCTGGAGCTGCATTGTCAAGAAATCCCAGATAGCATGAAGGAACCCAAGCTCAAGAGTGTTCTCCACTATCATGGGAAGAGCAGTGAACAGACCAAGCTGGATGATGAACTGCTGATTCAAGATTGTACCGAGTGCTGCATTGCTTTTTGTGTTGGCAGAAGCCTCAACGCCACTAAGAGCCAGATAGAGTCGACCCCACAGAAAAGCATATACAGTGAGAATCACCACCATTGTGTTGAAAAAGAATCCCACAGTAGTGTAAAAGAATGACAGCATCCGGAAGAAGTCCAGCCTATGACCCAACCTGTAGACATCTCTGCTGAGAACTTGCTCACCATTTCCACTAGCAACCTTGGCCTCAAACATGGATACTTGATTCAACCCAACATCCCTTCCTTTGCCAACTTGGATGTATTCATGGTGGGTGACATTGCCTCCACGCAATGTGCAATTAAAGCCAGCAAAAATGTCCTCACTGATGTTAATCACTCTAGAAGCTTTACTGATGCCACCACGAGTCATGAACCAAAACCTGTCAAAAACATCTGGATGGCCATAATGCATTCGAACCTTCAAAGGGTTTGCTAAAACACGCTGTCCTAAGGTCACAAAACTTGTTTCCTGAGCCGACATAAACCAAGCAAGCGATGAAACAGAACCAGTAAAAATGTGCTCCCTAACTCCCAAGATAGTAGGCTTCCGGATACCATAATAGAGCCTGAATTCTTCCAACAGATTACGCATTTTGAGAGCCTCTTCAAAATAGTTGTCTTGGTTCATATCAATAGTCTGAACAGCATCACCACGGGTGAAGATGATGGCATGATTTTGATTCTCCGGTTTACCCTCTCCAAGCTTTAAGGGACCAGGCAACTTTATCCTGTAGATTTCCACTTCCTTCTCCAACTGCTGATCGTACTTCACAAGGACAGAGAAGTATTCCTTCTCGTCCCTCCCTGAGGAAACCTCATCAACATAGGCAACTCGAAGGGCTTCATTGTTTTTCATCAGATACAAGATTTCCTCGGCATGGGGATCTTTTTTCGCCTTTTGAGTCCCATATATCTGGCAGGCAACCACGTATGTGTACTTCATCAAAGCAGTCCCATACTCGTGCCCTTTGTATAACAAGTTCACTGAACTGCTTGTTCTACTCAAACTCCTCATAGAAGCTGACCTTTCTGAGTTGTAACCATCCAAGCTATCTCGTCCCATCGGACCAAGTTCCCGTGATCCTTCCCGGATGTCCACTTCTGATGCAGAATCCAGAAATGCAAGCATCTTAAGAGCCCGATAGTAATACATCATTCCCCTTACAGTCCGGGAAAGTGTCTGGCCTCTGTATGAGGCCCAAAGCCTGAGATCTCTCAGCTTAGTTGTCCACAGTTCATCCTCTTTCACCATCCCTTCCCGGCGCATCCTCTCTAAAAAATTTTTCCACTCATCAGCATAAATTGTCTGCAAATAGTACAGGGTCGAAACCCCATCTTCATTCTCAGTTCTAAGTTGCTCTTTGCTATACACTACTTCCTCAGTGTAGTAAGGAGTCAGAACACTGAAAGCCATCATTTTCTCAACTTGGGGGGCGTGTGGCATGTTCATGAAAAGGGAATTACTAAAGAAGGCAATCCGGCGTCTTGCCTCAAGATTTTCCGGGATATTGTGCATCGAGTCCCGGGAGGTAAGAATCGTGTGCAGCCGCCTAACCTGCCGATAAAAGGCCTCTTTCTCGGGATCAGGTAAGTTAACAGCATTCTCAAAAAGCAGACCCTGAGCGGAAGGTGGATTACGAGGAGCCAGACCATCCTCCCTCAGCTGTTCAACGCTCCTCTTCTCGTTGAAAAAATCTCGTTTAGCAATCTCGTAAATGGCCTGCAGAGCGTTTACCACCTGGGTGGGATCTTTCATAGGTTTCTTCAATAGCTGAACAAGTTTGATCAACTGGGTGTGGAGCTGCGGTAGTACCGTCATGTTGAACGTTTTAGTGAATCTCTCAATCTCAATAGAGTGATCAATCTCTTGAAAAAAGACGGTCATAATGGAATGCTCTTCGGTGTTGCGTTTTATAATCTCAAGCAGCAGCAAGTGCTTGAGAGACTCATAAGCTTCGATCACAGCGCAGCGCCTGTACTCATTCTTGCATATCT
Source organism: Alnus glutinosa (assembly GCF_958979055.1). Classification (NCBI taxonomy): domain Eukaryota; kingdom Viridiplantae; phylum Streptophyta; class Magnoliopsida; order Fagales; family Betulaceae; genus Alnus; species Alnus glutinosa. The sequence goes on along the minus strand of NC_084887.1, from coordinate 8,022,183 downwards.
TATACCAGAGCCACTTGTCAGGAGCATCCACCAACTCCTTCGCCTGACTGAGTGCAAGCAGCAGCTCATTACAGAGAAGGAAAGTAGGCCAGCGGATGACCCTGACATTCCAAGAGTTCTGTGGCAGCTCCAACAGCTCAAGCTCACAGTCAGAGATGATATCTTCTTCCCTGAAAATTGAAATAATCTCATTCCATATGAGAGCAAACTTATTTGCCTCAACCTGGTTTGATTCAAGCTTCCTATAGGGCCGACCGAGCCCATATCGCAGCTTCAACCGGTGGATGGCATCCTTAAACCTGTTCGTCATCCCCCTTGCATTCAACAGCTGCTCCTCCGGCATGAGATTGAACTGAATAGCACTTGCAAAGAACTGGAACCTCAGCCTCAATTGTTCAATATTACGAATCTCACCCAAGTGCTGAAATAACCCCACGCCTGCCCCAACTAAAGAGGAATAGATCGAATACCAAATCTGAATATCCATGAGGTAAATCAGAGCGACAGGAAGCCATAGTAGCCCAACCGCAAATTTGTTGCTTTTTTTAAAAATCTGATACCATTCATAGTGCACGTCCGTCAGATGCCACAGCGCCTTTGTTGGGCGGATCATGGGTTTGATCTGCAAAAAATAACTGAAACAAAATTTGGTAGCGAGCACCACAATCCAGAACAAACTGTACTTTATGTTATCAACAAGACCCTCCCTCAACCCACGACCCACAAAAGTCCTGCTCTGAAACCACCACGACAACATATAGAACACCCTCCAATTCGTCTCCTCGATGAAATTCCTAATCCACGGAATAATAAACAGCGAAATGGCCAAAATCTCCGGCAACACGAAAACCAACGCGACCTCTAGAAAAGTCACCACCCTCCGATTCGCCTCGGCGGACCACCTTCCATCGCCCTTTTTCTGAGACCATATCCGTCCATAGAACACCCCGAAAATCAAAAGCCACACGGCCGCAACCACGCTCTTCATCACCATCCTCACCCCGAGCCCCAGCGTCTCTCTGGATACCAAACTATACTGCATCGCAGCGTCCAACAAGGACTTCAAGAACCTCAACCCACTCCACGTGAAGAATACTGTCAAAACTTTCACTTGCACGTCCCTACTCTTCAATGCATGCCATGGATAATCCTTCTCCTCCCAGGCTATGATAATCGCCGCCTGCAAAAACAACGCCAGCATCACCCATAGCCTGTCGAAGCTCCTGAACAAGTTCCAAAACGACCTCTGCTCCACAAACCCAGTTTTCCCCACGCGCTTCCCACTACCACTCCTCACGAAGAAATTACTCGACAAATCGATCGGCCATTTGAGCTTCTGAAAGCACCGTTTACTCCAAAAATACTCGTTTATGTCATCGTAATTGCGCCACACACGATGCGGTGCAGTGCCGTCCTTGCTGCTCTGAACCTCGGCCCGGATCGTCTCGTAGATGGGTTTAACCACGCAGTTCAAGAACGCGTTTTCACCGGACAACGAGGGCAAGACCGGCTGACCGGTGTTCTCGTCGATGTAGTCCTCGAGGATCTTGTTGAGCTCCATGGCCATGTTATGGAAGATAAAGCAGATGCACTCGGGAACGAAGCGGAGATTGGCGGCCTCGCCCCAGATGAGGAGGAAGAGCGAGACGTAGAGGAGCTCGCGGCGGTAGTCGGCGGCGGAGGCCTCCCGGCGATCGGAGATCCAGATGTTAGACTTCTTGCCGAGGTAGGAGCACCAGCCGTTGTAGTTGCGAAGAAGCTTCTTCCGGAAGCGGCGCAAAACGGTGGCGTCGAGGACGTCGATGTTGTCAGGGGGAGGCGAGAGGCGCATCTGGGCGTTGGCCAGGTGGAGCACCAGGTGCTCCCGCTGGTTCCGGACGTTGTCGTTTTGGAAGCCGAAGAAGAGGGACAGCCAATCCAGGAGGTCCATGTGGGGCGCCCATTGCCCGTATGGCGGCTTTCTCAGGTCCCCCACCGCTCGGAGGGCGCTCGTCACTGCGCGGACCTCAGGAAACCGCAGGGACGGGTGGTCTGCCAGCAGGTTGTGGATGGGTATGATGTTGTACGGCTCCGATTCCGCCGGTGCGGGCCGCGGCTGGGCCGGAGAAGGCCGCTGCCGGTGGCTCATGGCGTAGGGGAGATCTGAAAAACGGGGCGTTTAGGATGACAGCGGAGGAAAAGGAGGCGATGGCGGATAACGTGCAAAGCGGAATGACAGGGGGGGAACAGAATAGACGAAATTTGGGCGCGTTTGCGCGTTTGCGCGTTCTAGGTTTCTGTTCTTCTTCTTCCTTCTTTTTTTTTCTTTTTTTTTTTATAATTTTAGACGTAGTTTTTTATTCTTTGTTTCCTTAACCGTGTTGCTTTGATAATTTCTGGTCGTATTATTTTTCCTGTCTTCATCGGTTTCTTCTTCTTCTTTTTTTTTTCTTTTTTTTTTTTTGGACTTCTTTGATATTGTAGATTTTTTTACTTTTTTTTTTTTTAATTGAATTGGGTTCGTAAATCATTTTGACTGTTTGTTTTGTCGGGTAAAGCTGTAAAGGATTGTTTATTTAAATTCAAAATATTTTACATAAAAAATGTTGTATGTTAAAGTATATCCAATAAAATAGATAAATAGTTTATAATATTTAAATTTAAGCATTATGAACTATTTTTAGTCTCCAAAATAGAAAGGATAAAATTTTTCCTGTGAATAATAAATAGGCTCTAGTCTATTCATTATTCACACTAGAAACAATTTTTTTTTGTTTTCTCCCTCTTCACTTTCTTCTTTCATAATCTCTCTTCCTCATTCTTTCACACAAAATAATACATATAAAAAATTTATTGGAGAGAGTATAAAAATAATAATAATTAAAGTAAAGAATTATACTTTTTTTTAATAGATTCCTTGACTATAATCACTGTAAAAGCTATTAAAACAAACAAACAAATATTATGCTAAAAAATAATAAAAATAAAAATATGTTAATATAATAAAACCTCATAGCACGAAAAGATAAAAAGTATTTATATATTTTTATAAATATTTTGTATTTAAATTATTTATTAGTATTTTTATTAAGAAAAAAAAAAGTATAATTGAAAACCCAAACCAACCAAAAAAAAAAAAAAAAAAAAAAAAAGGTAAATTGAAAAAATAGATACCCCGACCTTTTATTGGCAAATTGGCATTAACCTATATTAATGGAGCATCAAATGCCTTTATCTTGTGCTATAAATTAAATGCAAATGATTTCTTACTTTTCTTATATTCATGTATATAATACACTCTATCAACAGCTTAAAAGAAGTTGAAACTCAAAGCAAATTAATAAAATAAAGAAAATAAGTCCATTTGTGAAAAATCACTGTAAAAAATAGAAAAAGTCAGATTTTTTGAGCTGCTTTGGAGGGGAGATTAAGCGCGTGGAATTACAAGCCTAGCTTTGAATTACAAAAATTTTGTAAATACACAAACAATTTGTGAGACTTTTCTTGTTGGTACTCTATTACTCCGGTGTAAAAATTTCTTATAAATTAGTTTGTAAAAAATTTTATACAACCCACATATAAAATTGACGTGAATCCTTTAAACATGTAAGAATATATATATTAAACAAAAATCGTTACATATTGTCTTTTAATTTATTGTACTTAGATTTTTGTTAATAAATATTTTTGGGATTGTGTTTCTGATAGTGTTAGTTGATAATTTGTGTCTCAGAACACCTATTAATTCCCTTTAGGTGTTTTTTTGGGGTTTTAAATGATTTTTTTTCCTCACAAAATTCACTCACGTAAAGATAAATACAATGATTCAAAAAGTATTTTAAGACTTACTCATTTTCTCAAATTATAAAAAAGTAATAATAATAATAATGATAATTTCACAAAAATAAATATCAAATTATAAATTATTTTAAAATAGAGGCATTGAATTTGAACTAACAAATGGCTCAAACTCAAATAGGCCCACCGTATCTCGCGTCTAGAAAGGGGAGGTCATTAGTAAAGTAGGAAACATTGTGAGAAATTTCGTGGGGGGTCCCACGAAAAGAGAACGTTCTTACCCATCTTTTGAGGCTTTCCCACCAACTCCGGCTTAAAGTCAAAACGCGCTAATTTAAAATTTAAAATTGACATTTGACGGCCCCTTTTGTTTTTTATTTTTTATTTTTCATTTTTGATTTTGAAAGCTTCCCCTTTTTTCTTTTTTTTAAGGGAAGAAAGCTTCCCGTTTGAAAAGGAACGCTATCGCTTTATTCGCTTGGAGCCTTGGAGTTTATACGGATATGAGCATATCCAATATTTTTTTACTCGTTTTTTAAGATAAAATTTAACGGATCATTTATTCTCTTTTTTAATTTTTTTTTAAAAAAAACAAAAACTTTATTTTTTATTTTTTTTCATAAGTTTCTTGCCAATGTAACTGTTAGAACAATTTTTTATCTGGTGACGTGTAGATCTACAAGGAAGAACAAACAATACGTCAGAAAGTAGTCTCCCTACAACATCTCTCCAATGTCTGAGCCAGTAGACCATTTTAGAGAGTATATTGAGAGTCGGGTTTTTAGTATGAATAATGATTCAATGCCACCCAAATATACAACTTTTCACCACCTTGCTTATGTGGCAAGGTGGTCCCCCACTACTTTTTGAGTTTTTTTATTTTTTAAAAATAAATTAAAATGGGGGACCACCTTGCCATATAGACAAGGTGGTAAAAAGTTGTATATTTAAAGAGTAATGATTTACTACCACCTAAATATACAACTTTTCACCACCTTGTCTATGTGGCAAGGTGGTCCCCCACTTTAATTTATTTTTAAAAAATAAAAAAATTCAAAAAGTAGTGGGGGACCACCTTGCCACGTAGGCAAGGTGGTGAAAAGTTGTATATTTAGGTGGCATTGAATCATTATTCATATTTAAATGGTAATGAATCATTACTCAGTTAGTATATTTTCAGTATATCTTTTATACATGGGGTAGCAACCTATTTATAGGCACATAATTCTCAACCGCATTGCACTACCTTCATGTCATGGTTGAATGAGACCCTTAGTAGGATGAGATAGAGGTTGAGTGGGAGAGTGGACTGATCCTCATGCAGTTTAGTTTGAGTAAGACACTTACTCTTCATAGGATATTTGAATAATGTATTTTATCTCATGTGTTTAAAATATAATCTTCAAGCTGTTATAGGACTCTGTTAAACCCTAGTGATTAAGCAGGTCAAGTTGGGCCAGCAAGATCAATTGGGCCCTGGTTCCAGTATAGGCTCATTTGCCTAGACAATGATAATTTTCCCAACAACAACCTCTAGAAGGGAAGGAAAATGTATTTTAGCCGATTTCTAACTAATCTGTTGTAGGTGAAAAATGGTCAATATTAGTTAAATTTAAGTATTTAACTATCAAGGTATTCTGGTTCACTTATAACCGAACAATACTTCGGGCTAGCCCATAACTGGGCAATTACCGAGCGTAGAAACCCAGCTAAAATCTGCAAACTAATCACTGGCCCCATTCGCAACGCCACTTTAGAAATAGAGCTTTAAAACGCGGGTTATGCCTGGATAGCTGGCCCCAAAGGGGAGGTAGCACTTGGTGAGTCTCAAACTTGATACCTCCCGCAAGCCTCAACCACTTGGCCACCCCCTTGCTCGAAATGCTTTTATTGTAGACTGTAGAACCAAATATATTTTAGCAAGCTTTTAACTAATCTGTTGATGGTGAAAATAAGCAATATTAGCTAAATCGGATATTTACCTAATTTGTTGAATTTGCTCTAAGTGTGGACTAAGGGCCTATTTTTAAATTGCGTTAAGTAATTTAAAAAATATTTTTAACACATAGAAAGTTATGCAAAGCAAATATGTGTCTGTTTGGTTAAAAAAAAACTTCATTGACTTTTTTGATTTAAAAAATGTGAAAACGTACTTTTAGTAAAAGCTTGAAAATGATTTTTTTTTTTTCTTTCTAAAAAACTCTTTTTAACTATAAAAGCTTTATTACCAAACACAATCCAAAACATAACTTTTTAAAGTGGAATATATATATATATATATATATATATATATATATATATATATATATATATATATATATATATATATATATATAAGTCGTTCACGAAATTGCGTTTTGACATTTTTTTAGAGTAAAAAGAAGTTAAATAAGTACTTTTGAATTTTTTTTACCAAACAAACTAACTTTTTGTTTGATATAACTTTTTAAGTACTAAAAATACTTTTTAAGCTGTCTATTATAATCTCAAACATGCTCCACTTCAAGGAAACAGATCCTTTCCGTTTCAAGTGAAACGGAGAGGAATCGGTCTCTTGTTTTACATAAGGTAAAATTGTTATTTTCCGCTGGACCTTTTGCATACTTATTTACCTTAGCTGTCCCTTTCCCCGCTGGGGTTAGGTGCTTAGGATTTTGAATTTCTTGTGGGAAATTCCATTGATTGCTTAACTTAGTTTTACCTTTCTTTGTTGAAGAAAGAAACTTGGGAGGGGTCATTTTATCCTGAAAAATGAGAATGTTAGAAGCAATCCAAAGTTCAGAAGTAATAATGACATTATGCTTGAATAATATTTTTCTAAAGTACTTAGAAACTTTATTCAAAGGATTGAATAATAAACTTAAGTATACCCAATAAACGGAGTATATGCTAATAAAGCTGAAAATGATATTCTTAAGTTCGAAAGGCAATTCATACCATGGCAATACATTCCATTCGTATTGTCCAAAGGGTGTGACACAAGCTGTCTTATACCACTTTAAGAAACACATAACTGAAATAGAGATGAACATCTCTTATTTCGATTTTGTTGATGAGTTTTACCCTGTAGAAAATAAGGTTCAAACCATCTCTAAGGAAAAATGGGTAAAAGAAGACAACACAGTTCTTTCTTCAAGTCACCCTCCACAAGAAGCCATAGTGTTCCTTGCTCTTCTTCTTTGGTCATAACACCAATTGTTTTGCAACAAGTATCGTTACAACCGAAACTTATGTCTGGACCTAACTCAGACTTATTGCTACTGCAGGAGCAATAGCTGTTATCACTTGAACTAATACTTAGTTCATACTCATAGTCACTGAGTTCAGTGTTTTTTTATCTCTAACATTCTTATTAAAATTTTCTTTTCTTCATTAGAGACTTTTAAAAACTTAATGGTTTCCTTAGCTTTGCAATCCTTTGCAAAGTGACCTGGCTTACCACATTTATAACAACTATCTTTATTGTTCTTAGATCTTTTAAATCTTTTCTTAGGTTTCCTCTTTTCCTTCTTATAGAAATCATTCGGCTCAAAGCTTCTTTTCTTAAATCTTTTAAACTGTTTCTTATGCTTTCTATATTCTTCATGCTTACGAGACTTCTTATGCTTCTTTGATGGTGCTACCGAAGGCAGACCATATTGCTCACAGAAATTACTCATTTCATACTTAGCTTTTTTCTTATCCTTATTGGCTTGGTTCGATATTTTCATATCGATACACATCTTAAGACCTTCTTTTTGGATAACACTTATGATATTCCCGTAAGTGAGATTATCATACTCTATCACATTGTTCTTATTGACTAAGACTTCTGGGCAAAGAGGTGAGGCAGACCGTTTATGAATTTCTCTTTCCAAAACGGTTGGTTGCTATCATCTCTCAGCATGACTCTAGAGAGGAATACATCTTTGTACCATCTAAAGTCGCTTAGGGTTGGACATCTAAGGTTACTTAGTTGGTCATGGACCCTGGACGCAAGATGGCTTGGCGTGCCAATAAAATGTTCTACAATAGTATATAATAAAGTGTTGATACCATCAAAATCTTTATCCACATAGGATTAGTTCAGGTCGCCATGAAGCCCCTAACAAGGAGAGGTCTTAAAGCCTCTGTTATGCTAGGATTAAGAGATGTCCGCTTCACAGACTGACAGGATAGTCTCCTCGGAGTTATTGAAGCAACTATGCATGATGGGCCAGTCTATTTTGACCGTTTCCCTGATTTCACCGTAAGTCTAAGTGATCCCCACTTCTAGGCAATCAATAGAAGCCCAAGGAATCAGACCATGCTGATTCAAAGTAGTCAGAGTAACGCGAGTATTCACGTTCCTCGAACCATTAATTGGACTGACATTGAATTACCCAAAGAATGGATGTTAACCAATGAAAGTTTTAAGCTTGAACTCATAAGGCATAATCTAGGAGATCTAGATTATATCTAGCAGTACTTGGATGGTACTGTTAAGATCAGTTTCGACCGAGGTTCTCAGTTGACCCCTAAGTCAAATCTTCTCATAGAAGAAGTTGCAAGATCTAGTGCATCTAGATCTGAAGTGCCAAGGTCTAGATTATCTAGACAACCTAAGGATAAGACTCCAGCTAGGCATTCGTTTGCTGGTTCTACCTCAACGGAAGAACTAAAGCGACGAGATCTAGAATTGGAAAAAGAGTTGAGAAAGCTTAAGTTAAAGGGAGTCCAACCAACCTCCCAAGTGAGTCATCCATGTTATACAGCTGACACACAACTAGAAGATGAAGAATCCCAGGAAAACAAGGGATTGACTCTTCTCAATTTCAAGTGAAATGGAGATGATTTTATTCCCTAATTCAGAGCAATGGTCCCCCAATTGGTGGGTCTTCTATACGTGAACGGTCCTGATCTAACAGAATTTGACAGGTAAATGGACAACACAACGGGGCGATTCAAGTGAATATGACTGGTAGGAGATAAGCACGGCACCGCACTTTCGCGTGACTTTCCTTTCCATGGCACCACAATTCATTTGAGTTTGCCGTAACAAATCTTGCATTAATAGGTGAGTTTGTGCTTTTAACAATAAAATAATTTTAATTTTAATAATTTATATTTAATAATATTGAGATGTCCTAAGAACAGGAGGGAAGCCAAACTCCTTCATTTATATTTAATTGACTTTTTTTTTTATCAGAGATTTTAAAAAAATAGAAAAAATACAATTTAGCTCCTCAAATTATTATCATTTCTTCGGATGATCATCCCAACTACCAAGGCTTGTATTCTGGCACTTCAAACTACCAAAACCTTTGAAAAATATCAATTTTGGCGAAATATCCTCTTAATACCCCTACTACGTATCATTTTTCAATTAAAAAATAAAAAAATTCAAAAAAACTTAAAAATAAAATTAAAAACTAAAATTTTGTTTCTTTTTTTTTAAAAATAAAAATAAAAATTAGTGTTTGGGGTGGCGTTATTTCTCAACCGCGACCCAATCTTCCTGACACTCCTCCAGTCACCGTCTGTTTGCAACGTCATGACGACTAATTTTAAAACCAGGCTCGTTGATCTTGGCCGAGCTAAAGCTCGCCCTGCTCTGAAAAATATCTTCCACCTGAGAGAAAAACTCGTGATCCTTGAGGTCTAGGTAGCTATTGGCCAACGTTTTAAATGCCAAAAAATCACATCGAGGAAAATGAATATGAATATCAACAAACAAGCTCACGGCCGTTGATTTATCCATCAGAAACCGATCGAGATCTTCCACAATGATGATAAACTTGCTCATCGTTTGTAATAAAACAAAATTCAGATTGAAATCATTTATAACCTTCAAAGGATCAATATCATAGACATCGAATGATAGGAAATTAATCATGTGCGAGTTCGGAGAGGCGAAAACGAGTTTGCCGAGCTACAGGCGTGCATCGTGCCCAACGACGATGCTGGAAAGAAGCAGTACGTCATCCAGTCGATCGCAATATTTTTTTAAAAACTAAAAAAAAATGATAATAAAAAAAATAAAACTTTAGTTTTTTTTTTTGAGTTTTAATTTTTAATTTTTTTAAAAAATAAAATAATTTTTTTTTGAATTTGTTTTTTAATTGAAAAATGACAGGTAGTAAGGGTATTATGGAAATATTTCGTCAAAATGAGCATTTTTCAAAGGTTTTGGTATTTTGAGGGGCCAAAGTGCAAGTCTTGATCATTAGGGGTTATCCAAATAAAGGATGGTAGTTTGGAGGGTCATTTGAAAAAAGGGTAGTAGTTTCAAGTTTGGGGGGTTAAATTACATTTTTCCCAAAAAAAAATTATTCTAATTGTCTTTTTATTATTCAGTTTTATTTTTTAACAGTTTATGCATTTGATTCATATTTTTGGCTTGATTGACAATGTAGTCGTACCAACTTCTAATAAAGGCAAAATACCCCGTAATTTAATTTGCTTTTCATGTGTATTAGAACATGCAAACTTTTGAATGAAAGTTCTTGATTTCATGTTAATTATAATCGACACATGTCGCAATTCTATTGGCGCTGACATGACGCCTAATTGAATCTGTTAAATATTTTTAATGGAATTGCAAATTAAACCTATCACGGGAATCTTTAAATTAATTTTGATATCACTAAGAATAATTTATAATTTAGACCGGACCAATAGTGCAATTTTTTCTATAATTTAATGAAATTAAGAATCCCCTAAATAGTATTTAAGAATAATGATGAAATAAAAAAAAATTTAAGCTATTCAATTTAAAAGTAATAATAATATGCTCAAATTCAATGAAGGCAACTAGGCAAGTTGGCAACTACTTTGGCGGCTAAAATTTTGCATCTGGAATCTTCATTAGTATTCATTACTTTTTCTTTTCTTTTTTTTTTAATTGAGTTTTCAATGTCTTAATAGATTATTTAAGAAGCAACCGTGAACCGGCCGAATTCTAAAGCCAGTTAACACTTTTTGTATAAATAAAATACTAGGAATATATTTATTATCCAGTTAAAGCCTAATTATAGGCATCCAATCACCAAAATTCAAATTATACCATAATTTTTTAAGATTTGAATTTCTGCCTGACTTATATGAAATTCATCTGTTCAAATAAATTTTAAACTGCTAATCATTTATTCGAATAAATAAATTTTATAAAATCTCTCTTACATTAATTGTCCGGCAACAAAATTACTGAAAACCTCTTTTTGAGGCACCTATGAACAAGTATAAGTTAAGAACCTAATAGGAATAGATTTATTATAATTGTCCTTGGAGAAATTCACTCCAATAGGTGTATATTGTAGTTTTATTTTGCAGGTAGGGCTACATTATGTTAATACATCTATTAAGATTGGATAAACAATAATTTATTCTTAACATTGTTAAGGAAGGATTTAAGAAACTAGTTATCAAGTTGATAGTTTCCATACTCAAGTTTAGGCTCATTTTAATTTTGAGATCTCAAATGTCTAAGAAAAATGAATATGAAAATTTTATTATTTTCATTTAATAAAAATTTGGAAAAACAAAACAAAACAAAACAAATTTATTGCCTAATGGAGAGATGGCTAACAACTACCCTTCGCAAGAGAGACTCAAAATGTGTTTGGTAACCAACTTTCTCTCCTTTCCCCTTATTTTCATTTTTTTTTTTTAAAAAAAAAAAAAATCAACTTCAAAATATTCTTTTTTTTTTTTTCTTTTTTTACATTTTTTTTATATTTCATCAATAATTTTTTAATATTATTCAAATAAAACTGATCCCTCACAACAATATTGTGCGCAACGGGATTTTCCCTATTACAAATTTTTTTTTTTTTTTTTTTCACTTTTTCATACAAGTTATTTATAGATTATATTACATCAATCACTTTTTATTATCATTTTAAAAAAAAAAAACTATTCAACTTAATAATTTTTGCCAAACAAACCCTCTTAGAGTGCCTCTAAGCCACCATTCAGTCAGAGGATGGCTACAAGCCTACAACCCACCCTTCCATTAATGCTTAATTTTATATAATTTTATTTTTATTAGATAAATAATATTATATTTTCACATTCATTTTTTTCCTATCAAATTTAAAATTGGGGTATGGTCTTAAAAGTCAAAATGACAAAAAAAAGAAAGAAAGAAAGAAAAAAAAAGTCGTAGTCCTAGCAAGAAGCCTAGGATTTAGTCTTGATAATAATGACTGTTTTTGTTTTTTTGTTGTTTTCTCTTCATATCTAATGATTACTATGATTAAGGGTTTGTTTACCAAACAACTTTCCCTCAATCTCCCCTTATTTTCAATTCCCTAAAAAGAATAAACATCTTTTTAAAACTTCTTTTTCCTCCTTCTTCTTCTTCTTCTTCTTCTTTTTTTTTTTTTTTTTTTAGCGCAAAAAAAAAAAAAAAAGGGTTTATAAAAACAACCAACAGTCCAAACTTAACATATATATATTTTTTAACCAACCAGCTTCTACTGATTAGGCTTAAATGCTGTAAAAAAAGAAAAAAAGAAAAATCTACAGCACTTATGTTATAGTTTTTTCAATGGTCTAGATTTAAATTCAAGTTTTCTTTAAGAAAGGGAGAAAAAATATAATTAAATCTAAACCCTTAAAAAAATACAAAATAAATACTATAATTTCTTTTGGTAACTACTATTTCAAGTGAAATAGTGACAATTCTTGCCGTCTATTTTTTTATCAGTACTCCTCCAAGGCTCCAAAACTCCTCCAAATTGAGGGCTCAACTGCACACATCTTTTCCATATTACTAATATTTCCTATTGCAAATATATATATATATATAATTTTTAATCTATTACAATAATTTAACCAACAGAGAAAACAGACCAGACTTAGAAAACCAACAGATTGTCGAAGTGCAGGCAACTGATAATAACTTAAATGTGTTTATTTTATTTATTAAAGTAAGCATTATCATAATTTAATTCTTACATTTTATACTTAATTATGAAATATCGTTTAATTATTAATCTTTAACTTAAATGATGTATTAATCCAAAAAATTGATAGAATTTGTAGCAATAAAGATTTATTGGAAGAGCAATGGAAAAAATTAGTATTTTTTTTTTTGGGAACACAATAAAATATAGCCTTCATTATTGGAAAAGAGGAGATTACAAATGACCAAACGCCATCACAAGTACATGAGCACAGAAGTACATGATCACACAGCATTTGACATGCCTTATGATGGAGTCGAAAAAACAGAGCAAAACAGAGGGGTTCTCAGTTGCCTTTGTGATGAAAAGCTTAGATAATATATTTTGTTCTTTTTTCTTGCGGTAATCGTAGCCACCGTCAACCACAACTGCATAATTCCAGCTAAAAACCGATATGAACCAGAGATTTTATGCAGTTTTGGTTGATATCTACCTGGTTTGTGGTTGATGGCCATTGATTTTTTTCCCCCATTTTTCGGTAAACACCCATTTGGCTATGTGATCTTTTTTTTTTCCTCCCACTGCGAGACACCAAATTGAAAAGGTTTTTAGTCTTAGATTGATCATTGTAACACACCCAATTGTAGGCTTGGCAATTTTCGACACGATCCGCGAACCCAGCATGAACACGACACGAAAATACAGGGTTTGAGTTTAGCATTATCGGGTTCGGGTCATAATCGGGTTGTATGACGCGATTATAATCGTGTTTGGTGGGTCAACCTGCGCACGATTATAACACAATTATATATATTAAAAAAATTAAAAAATAGAAACTTCAAGAAATAGAAATGGAACCCTAGCTGCATCGCAATCCGCACACACTGCCTAGTTTCAAACTTTCAGTTTTCACTCGTTCACCCGCCGTTCACGCAGCCACAAGCCCACGACGCCTCACACACACTACCAAGACGCCTCACGGTCTCACCTAGCTCCAACCTTCAGGCCCTTCACAGTTCGGTGACTTCGGACTAATTTTTACCTTCATGATTTTCTGTTTTAACCCAGAAAAATCACCCCAAATAAGCTACAATTGGTCACGGGTACATGCTGAAAATCACACTCTAAACCGCCTGAGATCGGTTCTGCCTTCACTAGCATTCTCTGGCTCATCGGCATTGACCCATCGGAGGATTGGGTCTCTGGGTCTCTCTGATCGGGTCTCACGGGTCACAAGTCTCCTTCCCCCTCAATCTCTCGGTCTCTCTCTGTGTTTCTAAATCTCTCTCTCAATCTCTTAATCTCTCACTCTCGGTCTCTCTTCTCATCTCTCTGCTTTCTCCCTCTCTGCTATGTGTGTTTCGGCGAGACCAAAAAGGAGAACAAGAAAGAAGAAAAGAAGAGGAGAAGGTTCGGGAAGAGAGTGCGTAGAAAGAAAAAGGAGAAATAAGAAGAAAGAACAAGAAGAGAGAATCGGGTCGTGTTCGGGTCACAGGTTCCAGCTCGATTAATAATTGGGTCAGGTTTGGGTTCAGGTTTGGCAGAAATGTGTTAGCAGGTCAGTCGAGTTGACACAAACCAGACCTACCAACCTGAATTGACAAGCCTACCCAATTGTTACTTAAGGATAATTCGGTAATTTTGTAAGAAGAACAATGAATTTCAATGGATGAAGGTTGTATTGAAAATCAATGGAACATCATACCTCCCATTATCACTAAACTAAGCACTAAAGTTAATACAAGATCATATCAATTCGCATCCTATCTGAATACAGAGAAACATCTTTTGTACTAGCATACAAGCCCAACTATCTAACAAACTCAAGCCCATCTATACTAATTGATTCGGTAACCCAAACTAACATATGCTTCCTAAGCCCACCATTGGACATTTGCCACGTAATCTACGTACACGTAGGTATGTGACAATCATGTTGGTTGTCTCAAATTCTCATCATTTTTTTTTTTTTTTTATAGGTAAAGGAAACTAAACAGACTTAAGGAATTAAAAAGGAAGAAAGAGAAGCCTTTCCAAAACAGGTAGGAGAAGGTTCAACTACAAAAGGTAAAGAGATGGGAATGCAGCCAGAGTGTAGTCTGGTTGCGGCCCAAGATGCCACATAATGGGCACAGAAGTTTGCACTTCGGTTAATGAGACTAGCTGACCAGCTAGTAGAAGATGGGATAGTAGCTCGGATGTGGGAGATCATAGAAGAAATGCGCCAATCCTGTATAACAGTAAAATTTTGGAGAGCCCTAAAAACAGTTTGAGAGTCCCCTTCCAAGATAAAGGAAGTAATATTCAGAGAAATGGCTAATTGAGCACCCAAGAGAGCCGCACGTGCCTCCCCATAAAGAGCAGAGCATGGTGGGCTAATAATAGAGCTGCAACCAATAACAGATCCAGAGAAGTTTCGGACTACAGCAGCTTGGGCAGAGAATGATGATCTTATAGCTGTATCATAATTTACCTTGTAGTAAGGAAGACAAGGTTTCTGCCATATCTCAGGGGATCGAATCATAGACGAAGACCATGCAGAATGGTGTTCCAAAACAAGCCTGTTAATAGTAGCAGAGATAGTAAGAGCATTGGGAATAACTTTTTCATGATGAGCCTTGTTTCGAGAAAACCATAGTTGATCACAAGCTACCGCAGCAAAAATCTGAAACATATGAGATGCAGTGCAGGGAATACCAATTGTTGCTGGATTTAGAATAATGAGAAGCCAATCTGTCATATTAGAAACAGGCAAAGCAAGACTATCCAAAGGCCAAAAAGATTGGCGCCAAACCACACGAGCTATCGGACAAGAGAAAAAAAGGTGGAGAGTAGAATCAAGGGGAAAGGAACAAAGAGAACAGGATGTATCTGGTTGGGAGGAGTGGATAGTTTGGGAAATGCGAAATTTGGTAGGAATAATATTCCAAACCATTTTCCACAAGAACAATTTTAATCTATGAGCAAGATTCAGTCTCCATAAAGCTTTCCAATGAGGTTGGGAAAGAGGAGAAGGGCAGGTCAGGCCAGAGGAAGAGATAAGGTGATGGACTGATTTAGTGGTAAAAGAGCCAGATGTAGAGGGAGTCCAAAGAACCGACTCATGTAAAGGGGAGGGAATAATTTTCAATATTTCAGAAATGGTTGAAGGCTTAAAAAGGAAAATTAGCAGGGTAGAATTCCAAATGGAAGAGGAGGGGAGAAGAAGATCAGAGATAGACAAAGGATATGAGGAGGGAAGATAAGGTAAACGGGGTTCAGGGAGAAAGGAAGGAATGGTAGGGATCCATGGGGAAGTCCAAATAGATAAAGAAGAAGTTTTGTTGGGAAGGTAACAAGCTCCTTTAGCAATGAGGGGAACAATAGTTTTGATTCCATTCCAAATCCAAGAACCTGAGACAAGAGGGGAAGAAAGGAGATTACCATACTTGATGTATTTCTTCTGGAAAAGAGATACCCAGGAGCTTGTATGGTTTGTGAGCAAATTCCAACCAAGCTTGGAAATAAGAGACAAATTAACATCATGCATAAGGCGGAATCCCAATCCACCTTGGTCTTTTGGCAAACATAGAGAACGCCAAGATTTCAGGGATAGATTGCGAGATTTATCCTTGGGGAAGCCCCACCAAAAATTCTTGAAAGCTTTATCCAGGGTGCGACAGAAACCTTCAGGAAGTAGAAATGAACTCATAGCATAGGATGGAATGGTAGATGCAACCACTTTAACCAGAACAGTTTTACCAGCCTGAGACAAAGTTTTAGAGCGCCAGCCTTCAATTTTTCCTTGAACCTTCTCCAATATATCCGAAAAAGCTGCTGATTTAGAGGGACCAATAAGAAGAGGGAGACCCAGATGTCTAGCAGAAGCAGGAGTCCGGGCATATGGGAGAATGGCATGTATAGCAGAAATAGTGGCTGGAGATGTATTTTTGCTGAACAAAATATGAGATTTCTGAATATTAACCGTCTGTCCAGACCAAAGACCATATTTATCCAGACACGATTTTATCAAAGAAGCTTCACTAGAAGTAGCCGTGGTGAAAATAACCAAATCATCCGCAAAAAGAAGATGATTTAACGGAGCACAGGATCTTGCAATCTTAAAACCACGTAGAGTGCTACAAAAGAGCCGAGAGATAACTTCAGAGCCAATGATAAAAAGAAAAGGGGAGAGAGGATCACCTTGTCGAAGACCCCGAGAAGGGGAAAAAAGACCGAAAGGGCTTCCATTCAGGAGAACTGAGAAGGAAGTTGTAGAAATACAAATACGGATCCAATTAATCCAAGTAGGATGAAAGCCAAGCTTCTGGAGAATAGCCAGTAAGAAACTCCATTCCATTTTGTCAAAAGCCTTTTCCATATCAATATTGACAGCCATAAGTCCACCCCGTCCTCTCTTAGATTTAAGAGTATGAAGCATTTCATGTGCTAGAATAGAATTATCCTGAATGAGACGATTGGGGACAAAGGCAGTCTGCAATGGAGAGATAAACTTAGCCAGAAGCGGTTTGAGTCTATTCGCAAGGATCTTGGAGATAATCTTGTAGACGATGTTGCAGAGGCTAATAGGACGAAATTGTTGTACATTAGAAGCACCCAACTTTTTAGGAATAAGAGCTAGGAAAGTGTGATTCTGTTCACTTAGAAGCTTGTTATGTCGAAAGAAATTCCAGATTGCAGGCAAGACAGTATGCTTGATAATAGCCCAGTAATTCATATAAAACAATGCTGTAAACCCATCAGGCCCAGGGGCTTTTAGTCGTCCCAGACTAGCCAGAGCTGCAAAAATTTCAGATTCTGTAGGAATAGCACAAAGAGAATTATTGTCGTCAACAGAAATAGATGGCTGGAAAAGATCCAAAAGTTCAGAGGGAGGAGAGATATTAGTAGTTTGGAAAAGATCCTTGAAATGAGAAACAAAGCAATTCCCAATTGCAGTCCTATCAGTTATCCAGCCATTAGCAGGAGAGAATAAACGATGAATATTATTCCGCTTACGTCGGATAAGAGTACTTGTATGGAAAAAACGGGTATTCAAATCCTTGCAAGTTAACCACAATTCCCGAGATTTATTTTTCCAAAGAGATTCCTCCTGTTGAAGTAAATCATGAAGTACAGATTTGAGATGTAATTCCAGAGCCAAAGAAGAATCTGAAGGAGCAGCCTGTTGTGTGATATCCAATGAATGATAAGTAGAGGAAAGCTTTGTTTGGATATTTCCAAAAACATGTTTATTCCAATGCTTGAGAGCCTTCTTTGTATTTTTAAGCTTTTTTGAAAGGCAAAAGGAAGGGGATCCCAGAACAGAGGAAGACCAAGCCTTGCCAATCACAGTACCACAAGAAGGGTCACGGGTCCAGAACTCCTCAAACCGGAAAGGACGAGGGAGAGAAGGGAGAGGTGTATCAGTATCCAAAATGAGAGGGTTATGATCAGAGGTATGGGCAGGTAAATGGGTAACAGAAAAATGGGGGAAACTATGAATCCAATCAGAAGATGCAATGCCCCTGTCCAACCGTTCCTTAATTAAACCTAGACCCTGTCTATGGTTGGACCAAGTGTATGGATTACCTGAAAAGCCCAAATCAATCATGCCCATAGAGTTGATGAAATGAGTGAAATTGTTATTGAAGCTACTGTGAAAATGCCGACCACCATATTTATCAGAAGTAGAGGAGATTGCATTGAAGTCACCAATGCATAGCCAAGGAATGTCCATATCATGATTACAATCAGCAAGTCTATCCCAAAAATCAGATGCAGATTTTTTATAAGGAGGACCATAAAAAATTTTGGAGCTTTGGGTTCAACGACAGCAACATCTCGGACCGGATGCTCCAAATCTGAGACCCTTGTAGTTTTGTTGGTCTGTGTCTTCATTGTAGGAGAAATGCTTGTCTTACAACCCCCACTCACATGTATGTAGGACCCATATGCATGAGACCCACACATATGTGAGTAGGAGTTGTGTGGGAGTTGGGTAGAGGTTGTGAGTGTATCATCTCCCTCATCGTAGTCCCTACCACAAAGCTTCTCCCCATCCCTTCTTTTTTCCCTTTGTTGGTCTGTGTCTTCACGAGAGAGAGAGAGAGAGAGAGAGAGAGAGATGATAACCCAAATGGCTTATACCATCCAAAATCAATCAAGTTGGAGGTTGAAGAAGGTTTGAAGAAGAAGATGAAGAGTGGGTTCGGGAAGAAGATGAATGAACAATAGGGATTTTTTTTAAGGTTTTTTTTTTTTTTTTTTTTTCAATGTAATTTTTAGATTTTAATTTTTAATAAAATAGCAAAAATATTATTTTAAGCAAAAATGTTGGCGTGGTACTAACGATATATAGTAAATTTGGACGGCAAACTGAAGGAGGGATCAATTGCGAATAATCAAAAACTCAGGCGTTTAAAATCCAAAATTAAAAAGTGAATGATCAATTTCAAATCGCGCTTTTACTCATAGATTTTTCATTTTTACCATAAGTAGCAGTAAATTTAATGCTATTTTGAACAGTAAATGGCATTAAATTTTATGATGTTTGAGTAGTAAATGACATTAATAAATTAATTTTTTTTTTTCCAGCTTCTCTCATAATTTTTTTTTTTTTTCTAGGCCAATTAAAATACTTGATTGGCTGATTCACAAATAATGTATTCACAACCAACATGATACAAAAAACCAACCGATACAACTTGATAAACATTGCTTAAAGTTAAGATACACAAATAGTATACTTAAAACAACCAACATGATCACAATCATTACAATTCAAAAAATGATTACACTTGCATATAACTTTTTTTTTGATAATTCTTACATATAACTTAAAACTATAATACTAATGCAAACAAATTGTTCCATTGTCAATAACATGATTCAAAAAACCTAGCTTGCATTCAAACGTTAAACGACGTCTCCAAACCAAAACACGGGAGATTAGCGACAATTTCACAATTCTCTTGTCCAATGACGTCACTTAACGAATAATTGCATATAAGAAACAAGGAAAAAATCATATTTAGATTACATAAAGATAAACTCGAATTTTCATGTACATTAAGATCATCTTGAACAATACTCTTAATTACTTGATTGGTGTCTTCAACACTTTCAATAAAAACAACCAAGTACCCATAAACCAATTGCATATATTAATTAAAGAAAGGTTGTATTTTGACAGTAACTGAGTCTAAAACCATCAAACAAACAGAACTTAACATGTATTGCTCCATTGGATCTAATTAGCAGGACAAGGGAATAACTTAGTATCATAGCATTTCCATCCAAAAACTCTGAATTGTGAACAATTGGAAGTAACTAAATTTTAAGGAAGTACCATGACGAATAAGCTCGAATCTCGGATGACCAATCCATTTTCTAAGATTGTCCTTTGATCCAGTGAAGTAGTTATCAGCAACAATCACCTGAGTAGAAAAGATACATGGAACATACTCATCATAATTGTTTTATGCTATTCACATGAAGTCAGTAGACATACTTCCTGTTGGCCTTGGTGTCTCAGTACATGTAGAATGCTTATCATCCACACGTAGGTGCTAATTTCTAAGCACAACCACCCCTTTTACACCAAATCTTTTTATCAATAATAAACACGAAAACTGAGCCCAGATAACATAAGAACAGATACTGACCTCATTTTGTTCATTTTCCATCAATTTATCGACCTAGTGAGAGTCGATGAATCCAGCTCCTCCAGTGACCAAAATCCTCATGTCTCACTGTAGTCAACAATGAAATAGATCAATCGATTAAATGATAAGAATGAAAAAGGGCAAGGACATGATGATGTTGGTATACTAGCTGATTATATACAGTTATAAACATTCTTCTGCAACGTAGAGAAAGAACTTAAGAGAACTCCAAACCAAACAATGTAATAAACACCTCTAGTGTTGAAACCCAAAAAGAAAAGGGCATATTACAATCCATCTAATACTTTTTTTTTTTTTTTTTTGATAAGTACAATCCATCTAATACTTCAAAACAAATAGTTACAAGATAGACCCGATCTCTCGGTTTTAACAGATGTAAGGGCTGTATTTTAATCGAAATATAAGATCTTCCATCCTTTTTTTTTTTGATGAATAATTCAGATCTTATTGAGAAAAAAAGGGTTAAACCCACGTACACGAAGAGTATACAATATGGACTCAACCCTCTAAGCTGCCACAATGTGAAAAGCTAATCAAATCAACCAAATTTGTAGAGACAAAGTTAGGAACATTCACAAGAACCCAACCCAAGAGAGATCTCAAAGAGGAAGATCTTCCATCCTTGGAATCCTTTCTACAAGATTCATTACATATAATGATCAGGATGCTGGGATTTGTTTCATTTTGGGCATGTCGAATGGGATAAAAC
This sequence comes from Alnus glutinosa, assembly GCF_958979055.1. Taxonomy (NCBI): domain Eukaryota; kingdom Viridiplantae; phylum Streptophyta; class Magnoliopsida; order Fagales; family Betulaceae; genus Alnus; species Alnus glutinosa. Next base: position 8,001,163 of record NC_084887.1, on the reverse strand, counting down.
ATATGCTCTATAAGACAGTACGTATCGATACCTATCCTCCACAATCACCTACAATAACCTTCTCAACTCTGCAATATGTTGCGCCCTACAGAAAAAATATTAGTTTCTTAAACTATATAACCTATGCCCTGCTAGATGTGAGTCCTTTTACCCCCAAAACATAAATCAACCAAATAGTTACCGACCTATTCAGTAGATCCAGTCGTACAAATAACTTCTAGAACCCAATTAAACCAATATTTGATAGAGGAAATGCAGCACAGCATGCACAGTAGTTGAAGGTAAGAAAAACATATATTTAACAACAAATAAGTTGTAACTAAATACTAATAAAGGCCAACAAGAAAAGTCAACTACCCAGATGCAGAAATATCACAATCACATAATAAAAGGAATCACCATAAGGCATACCATAATAATCAACAGCTGTAACCATCAAATTTGCATTAACCCAGATAAAGAAAAAGAAAAAAGATGAAATGTTTTTACCTGAAAAAACTTGGAAAATCGCAATGGAGGAGGCTTTTCAAAGAAAAAGAGATCTTGTCTTACCATGAATAGAGAACAACATAACTACCCTGAACAGATTTAATTAGAATCCAAATGAGCAGAAAAAAAAAAAAAAAAAAAAAAAAAAAAAAAAAAATAGAGAAAAGAGAAAAGCTTAATCTAGCATCCAAACTGGTAGAAATAAACCAAGGAAAGGATTCAATTCGGCAATAATTTGATATCCCAATTATCTATTGTGAAGTTATCAGATGTAGTTGTTATCTTTTCATTGTAGTTGATGTTATTGATAAATATTTGTAAACTATAACCCATACAGTACACCTCCAACCACCATAAACACACACTCAATCACAAGCCAATACCCATTCGACCAACACCCAACCAATAGACAAACCCATAGAAATTTATCCCAAAACAAACACCAAAATATTGCCATACGAAATAGCCCAAAACCTTCGGTCAACTCCAAATACAAAAACCCACAAAATTTTCCTTCCATTCTCCCAAACATCAATCGGTTACAGAAGACAAATCCAAAGAGAAAAACTCAAATCTAAACTATAATCAAAACAAGGAATACTGAATCAAAACACCCAATCGGCTATAGCAGAGAAATTTATCCAAAATCCCCCAAATTTCTTCTTTTCTCAGCTACCAATTAACCCAATTGGGATAAAAAAAAAAAAAAAAAAAAAAAAAAAAAAAAAAAAAAAAAAAAAAAAAAAAAAAAACAATAGAGGGAAAACGACCCATTACCTTCCAGGGCGACCACGGACCTTAGCTGCAACCTCGGAGTTTCAACGTGCCTCTTCTCCACCATGAATCCTCCTTATTCTTTACCACATCGACGGTGCCTCTTCTCTTAGACTCATGACTCTCTCTCTCTCTCTCTCTCGTTTTAAATGAGTTGCAGAGGTTAGGTGGGAGCAAAGTGAAAATGAGGGGAGAATTGAGACTCATGTGAGTTAGTTGTGTGAAAATTGTGTAAACCTTATTGCGTAAGAATCACAATTCGAAATTTTTTTGCAGCAAATTGCTGACGTTTGTACAAGTTTAACTGCACAAATTAACACCATTTGTATGGTAAATGGCATAAATTGTTGCCATTGCAAAAAAAACATAAATTTAAACAGTCAACAACATTAAATTGTTGTTGTTTGTAACACCGGTTATTATGTAAATGGCAGCAATTTATGCCATTTGTATATTAAATGACACAATTTTGTAATTTGAGCTGCTGGTAAATAAATGATATAAGATTTAAGCCTATTAAATAATAAGCAGCATTAAATTTACACCATTTACTGTACAAACGACAACAATTTATGCCGCTTGTAAATAAATGGCATAAGTTTTATGCTGCTTGAACGGTAAGTGGCATTAAATTTACATCGTTTACTGTGCAAACGACATCAATTAATGTTATTTTCATATTAAACGGCACAAATATTGTAATTTGTGCCACTTGTAAATAAACGACATAAATTTATACCTCTAGCTTGCATAGTAAATGGCATAAAAACTATAATTTAGTGTCGTTCGAGCGAAACTGCATTAAATTCTAGTTTTTTTTTTAGTGTTTATTAATGCTTTTTGGTGCACTATTGGTGTGTTTTTTTTTTTTCTTCTTCCTAATATAATAATTGGGATTTGGTTGATGAGTTTATCAGAATTAGAGTTAAAATTGAAAAAAATAGAATGACTTCTAATGTAACAAAATATTGTAAATGTAGAATTTAAAGAACACAAATATTTTGTCAATGAAGTGTAAACTCAATTAAGAGAAAAATCACTCCAGGACTGCCAAACCAAGAAATCCACTATCAAAAAACAAAGCTAGTACATAAACAGTAATACTCACTTACTCGATGCAGCGATCGTATCTAGCACTCTGACACGTAACCCAACGTGAACGCCTCCCAACCAAGTCTCCTACTTGAGGGAGTCTTTTATGGATTTATTTACCTTAGGGCTCATCCCTAAGATAGACTTCAATAACGAGCACACCAGCAGCACAACGGCAATCCTTAGAGAGCTAGCAGATCTTCACAATATTTACCTAAACATCTTCTCTAAGTACAGAAGAATTTAATATTGAATTCATAATTTTTACATGCCTAGAGACCTCTATTTATAGGCTACAGAAGACCTAAATCGACACTGATTCGGTTTTCTCTAGGCGGCATCCAGACGGAAGCTGAGGCCGTTCGGACGGTGAACTGTGCAACCGGCTTTCCATAAAGTGCTAAAAATCTTTCCAAAATAAGGTCGTGTCCGGACGGTGTTGCCCTAGCGTCCGAATGGTTGCACCTCTGCTGCACGCAATTACCATAATAAGAACTAATGTCTGGATGGTGTTGCCCTGACGTCCGGACGGTTGTAATTATTCTCCACATCTTGCCTTATCAAGGATGGCGTCCGGATGGATGCAGCTGTCTTCCCATATTTGTGTCTACAAAGGAAAACCTAATTATCATCAAACTCTGACTGGCGTCCGGACGGATGCAATGGAATGCTGGACTTCTCAAATTCTGAAGAGCGTTCGGATGTGTTGCTATGATGTCCGGACGAATGTAACCTTGAACTATTCGAAGTTTCTTGACACTGATGGGAGTCTGAACGGTATTGCCACGTTGTTCGGATGAATGTTGCTGACTGACGAGCGTCCAGAAGAAAACAAAGGATCCGACTTTTCTTAGTTGGAAACTGCACAAAATCTTCCTTGAACACTGAAATAGCCTTCTTGTAGCTTGTGACACCAGAAATTGTCATAATAAGGCTCTTTCCATCTTAGGGAAATAAACTCTAAATACTTTGAAGATTCTGGAATAAACAAGATCCCTGTAAAAACAGCAACATTACATGAAAATGATTTTATCAACAGAATACATCTAATTAAAAACTAACAAAAATATCAAACAAGTTCATTTGTGAAAAATCACTGTAAAAAAGAGAAAAAGTCAAATTGTTTTAGCCGCTTTGAAGGGGAGATTAAGTGTGTTACTTGTGGAACTACAAGCCTAGCTTTGAGTCTACAAAAGTTTTGAAAATAGTCAAACAGGTTGTAAGACTTTTCTTGTATATTAAAACTTGTTGGTGCTCAATTACTCCGGTACTATTTTTTATTTTTATTTTCAACAATTATTCAAAAGCTTTTCACATTGTCAACAAAAATCCTTACTTATTGTCTTTTTATTGTACTTAGATTTTTGTTAATAAATATTTCTTGGATTGGGATTCTGTTAATATTAATTGATAATTTCTGTCTCAGAACACCTATTAATTTCCTCTAGGTGTGTTTTTTAGGGTTTTAATTTTTTTTTCTCACAAAATTCACTCATGTAAAAATAAATACAATGATTGAAGAACTAGATTTACATATTGCAATCTCGTTATTTTGTATTGTTATTTTATTTGATTTTACGACACCTTATCAGTACGAAGCTCTAGCCAATTATTGTGTTCTTTTGATCTTCAACATCAAAAGCTATCCGTGGGATATTCTCAATTCATTGTAAGTATTCTTAAGATTTAGTAATCTTATTATCTATTTTGTTAATTAACATTATAAGATATGCTTAGAAATTTTTAGAATTTTTTTTTAAAGAATCATATTATAACATATGTTTATTGTGATCCATGCGAGATTAATATGAACTAGAATGTTATCATACTAATACTATGAAAATAATGCCTTATAGTTTAAATTTGAAATTTTTTGGTTTGGGTATTATATCGCTTAATTTTAAATAATGTTTATTTATTTAATTCTTGATATATTTTTGTCATACATAATGTCAAATCTTACAAAACTTGAGTTTGTCGCTCTTGACGTTTTTGGCAACAATTACTTATCTTGGATCCTTGATGTTGAGATCCATCTTGAACCTATAAATCTTGGAAATACTATTAAGGAAGATAATCAAGCATTCCAGCCGAATTGCACTAAGCAATGATTTTTCATTTTTTCTTTGCCATCATCTGCATTAAGAATTAAAAAAATTGAGTACCTTACGGTAAATGATCATTTGACCTTGTGGAATAATTTAAGGGAGAGATACGAGCACCAGAAGACAGTTATCCTCCCAAAAGCTCGTTATGATTGGATGCACATGAGTTTGCAAGATTTTAAGAGTGTTAGTGACTATAACTCTGCACTCTTTAAAATTAGCTCACAATTAAAATTGTATGGAGAAAAAGTCATTGATGTGGATATGTTAGAAAAAACATATACCACATTTCATGCTTCGAATGTACTTTTACAGCAGCAATATCGAGAGCATAATTCAAAAGATATTCTTAATTAATATCTTGTCTTCTAGTGGTTGAGCAAAACAACGAGCCATTAATGAAAAATCACCAATCCTTAAGCAAATAGATCATTATTTCATGGTAATAAAGGAAACTGTGGTTGTGGATGTGGACATGGTAGAAAAAATTATAGAGGTCAAAGGGAACGTACTCATAATTCTTACAAAAGAAATGCTCATTACCACCAGAAGTGGAACCACACTGAGGAACAAAATGAAAACAAAGGTTTACATAATAAACCTACAAAGAACTATGAAGATAAATGTTATAGATGTCGTATGAAAGGACATTGGTGGCCTACCTGTCGTACGCCTAAACACCTGGTAGACCTATATCAAGCCTCTATTAAAGAGAAAGAAAAATGGATTGAAATGAATTTTACTAATCACAGTAATCCTGTAGATTCTCCATTTTTTTTCTTAATACTCTAAATGGAGAGGGTAGCACTCATCATGATGTTTCTGATTTCTTTGAAGACTCTATCAGAAAAATTGATCTTTTGATTGGTGATGAATATATCTATAACAATTAATATGTTTTCATTTTTTTTTTTATCATATTATGTTTACGTCGTCAATTTTAATTGTATTTTGTTATTTTCTTTTGATTAATGAAATTTAATATATATTTTATTTATATATAGAGTCATGGGTCATACTAATGGAATGATTAATTCCAAGATGATTGGTGAAGATTTGTGTCATGCAGACAGTTGTACAACGCACACAATTCTTAGAGATAAGAAATATTTTTACTACTTAATATTAAACAAAGCTAGTGTCAATAAAATATCAGGTTCATCAAACCTAATTGAAGGCTCTGGAAGAGTGAATATCATATTGCCAAAAGGAACAAAATTTTGTATTGACAATGCTTTGTATTATTCTAAATCTAGAAGAAATTTAATCAGTTTTAAGGATATTAGTCTAAATGGTTATTATGTTGAAACCACTAATGAAGGCAGTGACGAATATCTTTATATTACTTCAAAAATTTTGGGCCAGAAGCTTATATTGAAAAAACTGCTTACTTTCTCTTCCAGGTTGTATTATACAACAATAAGAACAATTGAATCACATGTTGTGATGCACCAGAAGTGCTCTAATCCAAAGATGTTTATGCTTTGGCATGATCGTCTTGGACATCTGGGAACAATTATGATGCATCGAATAATTGAAAACTCTCAAGGGCATCCCTTAAAAAAACCAGAAGATTCTTTTACCAAATGATTATCCTTGTACTACATGTTGTCAAGGTAAACTTGTTATCAAACCATCCCTTTCTAAGGTAATTGTTGAATCTCCATCATTTTTACAAAGAATTCAAGGAAATATATCGGGCCGATTTATCCTCCATGTGGGCCATTTAGATATTTTATGGTTTTAATAGATACATCAACTAGATGGTCACATGTTTACCTGCTTTCTGCTCGTAATGTTGCATTTGCTAGACTTCTTGCCCAAATAATTAAATTATGGGCACAGTTTCTTGATTATCCAATTCAATCTTTTTGGATGGATAATGCGGGTGAATTTACATCTAAGCATTTTATGACTACGGCATGTAAATCGGTTTTAATGTTGAACATCCTATTGCTCATACCCATACTCAAAATGGTTTAGTTGAATCGTTTATTAAACGACTTCAGTTAATTGCATGATCTTTGCTTATGAAATCAAAACTACCTGTTTATGCTTGGAGACATACAATATTACATGTTGCATCATTAGTTCGGATCAAACAACATCTTACCAAAAATATTCTCCTTTGCAACTTGCATTGGTCAACCACCAAATATTTTTTATTTTTCGTATTTTTGGTTGTTTTGTATATGTTCCAATTACTCAACCTCAGCGCACTAAGATGAGACCTCAACGTAGACTTGGAATTTATACTGGTTTTGATTCTCCCTCTATTATTAGATACCTTGAGTCTTTAACTGGTGATATTTTTAAAGTATGATTTGAAGATTTTCATTTTGATGAAAACATATTCCTATCACTATGGAGAGAAAAGTTGTTGCTAAAAGCACGACCATAAATAACTTGGAATAATTCGACGTTATCTTATTTTGATCCGCGTACAAATCCATGTAAACTAGAAGTTCAGAGGATCATTCATTTGCAGAGTATTGCAAATCAATTGCCAGATGCATTTACTAACAACAAGAAAATAGTTAAGTTTCACATTCCGGTTGCTAATACTCCAGCGAAGATAGAAGTCCTCATAGGACAATCAATTAATACAACAACAAATGAGTTTAAGGCACGCCTGAAATGTGAAAGAACTATTGATGCAAATGATAAGATTCACCGGAAGAGAAAAGCACAAGGAAATGAAATCAGTGCTCCTGAAGAGGCCTTACCTACAAAACATGCAACGAAAATTGATCCATCCAAACTTTCTGTACAAAATTCGATCTCCTGGAAATGAATCCCCTGAAGAGGAATTTCTTGAAAAGTTACCCCCTGAAGAGGAACAGGTACTTGAAAGTAATGAGATCTCAATAAATTATGTAAGTACAGGATAAATAGTGGATAAAAACAAAATTTTTGTCGACAACATATTTTCATTTTAAGTTGCATTTGAAATTACCAAAAGTAATGATGATATTGAACCACAAACCGTCGAAGAATGTGGAATGAAGTAATTCAAGCAGAATTGAACTCGCTAGCAAAACGTAAAGTATTAGGACTTGTAGTCTAAACTCCTGAAGGTGTATTGCCTGTTGGATATAAGTGGGTATTTGTACGAAAACGTAATGAAAAAAATGAAATTGTGAGATACAAAGCAAGACTTTTTGCACAAAGTTTCCTGCAGAAACCTGGTATTGATTATGAAAAAACATATTCCCTTGTAGTGGATGCAATTACATTTAGATTTTTTATTAGCTTGGTAGTTACAAAAAGTTTGGGTATGCCTTTAATGGATGTGGTTACACCATATTTATATGGATCACTTGATAGTGATATATTCATGAAAATCCCTGAAGGATACAAAATGCCTGAAGAATATAATTTCAAATCCTGAAGTGTTTATTCTATCAAGCCAAAAAGATCTTTATACAGGTTAAAGTAATCTGGACGCATGTGGTACAATCGTCTTAGTGAATATCTATTGAAAGAAGGATTTTAGAATAATCCAATTTGTCCATGCGTTTCCATTAAGAAATCAAAATCTGGATTTGGTATCATTGCAGTTTATGTAGATGATAAGAATAGCTCATTTATTTAAAAAATAACTTTGAGATTAAAGATCTTGGCAAGAATTTTTTTTTTTTTGTTTTGGCTTACAAATTGAACATTTTACAAATAGAATTCTTGTTCATCAGTCAACATATACAGAAAAAGTCTTGAAGCACTTTTACATAGAGAAAGCTCATCATTTGAGCACTCCAATGGTTGTTTGATCACTTGATGTGAAAAAGACACTTTTCACCCTTGAAAAGATGACGAAGAAATTCTTGGTCCTGAATTACCATATCTAAATGAAATTGTGTTACGCCCCGCTTTTGCAAAAAGCGTAGGTGAAAATTTTCGAATTTTCACAAGACATTACTAACTTATCAGAGGTAATTATTGGCAACGGAATAAATATAATATAAATTGGAAATAGGTTGACACTTCAGAGCTACTACTGAGAATACCTCAAATATATATAAAATAAGTCAGTCAGCATAATTATACAGACAGCAATACTAGTCATGCCACTCAGGGCTAAATAATTATACAAGCCAAAGTATATATATATAACTGGGGAATTATAAATATTGTTTTAAGATAGGCTAATGGACTATAACAGGGTAGTCCCAAAACTTAGGCTTTCCAGCCTTACAAAACTGAACCAGGGACCATCTACGTGTCGGGATAGTCCTGATAATCCTCTTCTTCTTCATAGCCTGAACCATTACAAGTACCATACAAGGAGAAGAAAACAACATAAAGACTAAAGTAAGTCCACTGTTTCCAATAATAATATGAGAGCTGATTTATTTAGTAAATGCAACATAATGCAATGGCCAAATAATCACATGTATATACAAAATATAATCCATGATCGTGAGTCATAGACATAAAGTGAACATAAATGTAATCATAAAGCAATGACAGTCTTAAATATAGAGTTTTGGGCATTTCCTTTTTTTCCACTACTCTGTTGGCCTTGGCACGGTTAGCGTGTTATTTGAAACCTTGGTTTCCTCACTTAACTTTTAATTATAATCTTTGGGAGCCTTGGCTCCTGGAAACCTTGGTTTCCCTGGTGACCTTGGTACACCAGTTTTGTATTTATTAATCTTTTCAGGTATCTCCTCATTCACTGAGAACCTTGGAACTCATGTGAAGCCTCGCATACCCACCGTGGATCTTGATCCAACAGCTTGTTATTAGACAAGTTATTAGAAATAATAAAATATGCAAATATGTTTACTATATTTATCCTTAAAGTACCATTTTAACCGTTGTCCTAATACTTCCGTTTTTGGTTCTCTTAATCAAGGTATTGAATGCCATCTTAGGTTATTGAATAATGAAACTAGAACATCCCTTTTTACTAGCCATTAACTCCACTAGTATGTTGATGTATATATATATATACAACTCTCTCTCATACCTTGATGTAGTTAAAATAATACTTTCCACACACACAAGCATTAACCATATACCATTTACACTTACCTACTAGTTCATACTTTAATATTCTGATTCATGCAGGGAATTCCAACACACACACACACACACATATATATACACACACCTTCCTTTTCATAAATCAGTACACCCATACTTCAACAGCTCACTTCCACAAAAGTATTAAAGCAAAGCTATTATCTTGCTTGTTTAAAGCTTCATGAGTGTAATTCTTTCAAGAGGAGAAATTACCCATGATTCTTAGGATCACATACTGAATTTTAGAGAGTAGAAAGAGAGATTTACTTACCAAGATTCGCACCCAACAGATTGGATGAAAGAAGGAGGTCCAACTTCAAAGCAAGGTGCTTGAAATGAGTTGGGAGCTGCTGGCTTTTGAGCTAGAATTTGAGAGAGGTTTCTGATGTTGGTTATTGGTGTTTTGTTGAGAAACAAGAGGGGATTCAGGGCTTTATTTCTATCACTAGGTGCTGGCTTCCACAGAAGAATGAGAGAGATTTTTCCATGGGAGATTCAATACCAAAACAGTGAAGGGGAGGGGAGCTTACGTGAGTGGCATGGGGGGAGTTTAGGCTGATTTTTAGTATCCCATGCAAGCTATATATAATAGTCACGAAGGGCTGAGATCAATCCAGCACAAATCCTTCCAAGGGTTGGATCTTTGGCAGCAAGAGAGAGAAATATCCATGCAAGATCATCTAATATCCAAGATTAGATTTTCTTCCATATCTTGAGTCATGATTAGATTGTACCACCATATCTAGTTCAATTTCAACCAAACTAAGCTAACTTAGGCTAACTAAATAAGTTTCAATCATCTGGAACCGTCCATGAGCAATGGGTTTAAAATCAAAGGTAAAAATCACTTTTCTGCTGTTCACCCGTAAGCTGCGTCGCACTGGATAAAATCGCTCGATCGAAACTAAGTCGATCGATCGACATCGACCCATAATCGCTCGATCGACCAGAAAGTCGCTCGATCGACTTCGCTTTACTGATCCAACTTTCTACATGCATAGCTACATAATTCTATTAGACTAAGAGCATTTCTTAAATCTTATATTTATGCACATAATTTGATAACTTAAGTGAGGTGTCCTTCTCGGGTATTACAAATTGGTGCTCTGATGTATCTTGCAAATTACACAAGACCTGATATAGGATTTTTCAGTTAATTTACTAGCAAGATACAGTTCTACATCAATTCGAAGGCATTGGAATGGGGTCAAATATGTTCTATGTTATCTTCGTAGAACAACTGACACAGGATTATTTTATCCAAGAGGTTCAAATTCATAGTTAGTTGGATATGCAGATACGGGTTTTCTTTCTGATCAACATACAGGTAGATCTCAAACATGATATCTATTTACATGTGGAAATACTACTATTTCATGGAGATCTGTCAAGCAAACACTTGTTGCTACTTATTCAAATCACTCAGAAATTATTGCAATTCATGAAGCAAGCCAAGAATGCATATGACTATGATCAGCAATTCAACACATTCGAGAAAACTGTGGTTTATCCACAATCAAAGATAGCCCGACAATATTTTATGAAGATACTGCTGCTTGTATCTCACAAATCAGAGGATGATATATTAAATATGATAGAACAAAACACATTTCACCGAAATTCTTTTATACACATGAGCTTCAGAGGAGTGGTGATATTGATGTGAAGCAAATACGATCGAGTGACAATTTGACAGATTTATTTATATCAATTGCAACATTTAAGAAGTTGGTGAATAACATTGGGATGTGACGACTCAAGGATCTTCATCATAAACAATTGAAGTTCTTCATGCTAATGAGGGGAGTAAAATGATTATGCTAATTGTACTCTTTTTCCTTTGCTAAGATTTTCCCCACTGGGTTTTCCTTTACAAAGTTTTAATGACGCACTCCTAAGTATACGAATGCATTCATGCATTTAGTGGATGATCATTTAGTTCCGTCTCTTGGAATTTTACACATTCATTTCATATTTTAGAATTTTTATAACATTCATGTAATACATTGATGTAGCCTTTTGATTCATATTCTACCTTTCATATTCCTTAACCTTCCATTATGATTTTATGTTCATAAAATGGAGTATTGAGTAGTATGTAAAACACAATGATAGAAAAGAACCATACATAGTTTCTGAAGAACTAGTTTCACATATTGCAATATATTTATCTTGTCTTGTTATTTTATTTGATTTTACAACACAAAATATGTTTTAAGACTTACTCATTTTCTCAAATTATATTAAAAATAAAATAAAATTGAGGGCGACATATATTGGGAAAAAGAGGAGTCAGGAACAAAAAAACGGTTGGTTTTTCAAATTGAGCCACCGATTTGGCATCTAGAAAGGGGAGGTCATTAGTAAAGGAGAAATGTTATTTCTACACTTGTTTTACATCTCCTCTACATCAACGGTGACGTGGTTTTTTTTTTTTTTTTCTTTGAAAACAAAGATCAGCATTGAGATCATTTGGCAAAATTTCTCAATAGATTACTATCCTAGTGTAAGTTCAACAAAAAAACACAAAAGATTATGATTCCTGATTCTAGTTATGTGGAAGAGCTAGCTCTCCTGATACGTGCAATGTGGTCTCATACAAATGTTTAGTGATGAAAACGTTTTTCCATGCTCAATAATGTAAATAAATAAAGGAATCGGGGTGTACACTTGTCTATCATTTCTTTTTCATTTGTTTTCGTGTATGAACTCACAAATTTTTCATTTATTATTTTATTCTACATTTATTGAAAGAATTACGGAATTACTTTACATATATTGCAAAATTACAGTTTTTGGAACAGAATGTTATCATTTTCTCCTAACATGATAAATTAAACTTCATTTTCATGAGCATGATTTAATTTAGATAGTTCATTGAAAAAGAGAACTCCAATAAAAAAAACCATTGCAATCACGTCCAATTAAATTAGACTTACACTTTCTATATATCACCAAATCCAAATAGTCATGTGAGCGAGAGGGACATGGGCAAGCCTTGAATGTTATATTAATAACCAACTATGGAGATTTTATGCAGATATTATATATATATATATATAGTAATTATTTGGTAATGATAATTATGAATTTTTTCCAAAACTTTACAATCATAATTACGTTTTTTTCCAAAAAAAAAATAAAAAATCAGAAAAACCTAACCTTGGTTTGAATCAGATCTGATTGAAGAAATAATCTGCTCAAAATGACACCGATGAAGAACAACTACAACCAGATCTGGGCGTGGGCCGAAGAGAGAGAGAGAGAGAGAGAGAGAAGAGAGAAGGAGAAGGAGAGAGGTGAACCAGATCTAGGACGATGGAGGTGAAGGTCGGCCGGTGGAAAAGGTGTCGACGAAACAAGTTTGTCGACTAGTCTCAGGAAAGAGAGAGGGGGAGAGCGTTGGGAAAAATGACCCTAACGCTATATATATATATATATATATATATATATATATATATATATATATAAGTACAACATGAGAAAAACAAGAAAATTAAGGAACCCTAAAAGAGAAAGTGGAATCCATCCCAAAACAAGGAGGAATGGTTCCAGAAAGTAAAGAAAAAGAAGAGGTGGGAATGCAGCTAGAAGAAAATCTAGTTGCGGCCCAATTAGCCACATGGTGAGCACAGAAGTTTGCACTTCGGTTATAATTACTAGCTGACCAACTAGTTGATAATGGGATGGTAGAAAAGAAATCCGAGAGAATTGACGTGATACGCCAATCTTAAGTGATTGTCGGATTATTGATTGCAAGGTTGATTGTGAGAGAATCACCCTCGAAAATAACATGAGACAGCTGCATTGAAGAGTAGAGTTGAACAGCAAGAAGGGCAGCAATAGCTTCCCCATACAAAGGCGTGCATGGTGAACTAAGTTTAGTAATACACTTGAGAATGGATCCATTTGAATCTCGACAAACTGCAGCTTGTGTTGAGAAATTACTTCGAATGGCAGTACCATAATTAAACTAGAAGCAGTCAGGATCTGGCTTCTTCCATACTTGCTTCACTTAAATAATTTTATTAGACCAGGCAAAGAAATGAGTCTTGGAGACTTGATTAACCGTAGAAGCTAGAAACAGATAAAGCATTTGGACCCAAGCCTTCATGAAAAGCCTTATTTCGCGAGAACCATATCTGATCACAAGCAACCATAGCAAAAATCTGAAATAGGTGGGTATCCACAAGAGGAATACCAATCGTCTCCGGATGAAGAATAATATTCAACTAGTCAGACATAGTAGATATACCACTACAAAAAATTTGACATTTAGCCACCTACAATTAGCCATATGGATGGCCAACATACACGTGGCTAACGGTTCACCACGTGCAAATAACCACGTGGGTTCTACGTAGTTAATCCGGTTGTTGCTAAATGTCAATTAGCCATGTGGCTTTTCACATACGTGGTTGTTTAGCCACGCATCATTTAGCCACGTGGGACACCCACATGGCTAAATGCTTTTTTTTTTTTTTTTTTTTTTTTTTTTTTTATTTAAAAAAAAATAAAAAAGAAAAGAAAAAGGAAAATAGGTATTTTTAGCCAACTACCCCTAACCCACGTCACCAAAAGCAAATTTTATTTTTTATTTTTTTATTTTTCCAATATCGATCATATACGATATATGTATGCGTACGTATATCACTATATCTCACTGGATCTCTGGCAAGGGTTGGCGTATCCGGCGAGATCCGTGCCCGATCTTCGGGTCCAACTCGTTGTCGAGATCCGGCGAGATTCGGAGCGGATTTTCCTACCCCGTCGACCTCCGGAGCAGATTTTCATTCCTTGGCGACGAAAAACAATAACCAGCATAGAGATTAAACCCAAAAAATCAATAACTGGCATAGAGATTCAATCCAAAAAAACAAAAACAATTTCTGTTCCCCTTCCTCCCCCATGAAATTCAACCCAAAATTAATATCCGGCCAACACAGAGTTTCAAGAGAGTTCAAAAAGAAAGAAAAAAAATGGAAGATTGGACCCGATCTTCCATGGGTGGCCGGTGAGATTGGGTCTGGAGTGGAGCTCGACGCCTAAATCTCTGTCACCGACGACGCAAATGAGCTTCTCCGGTAGAGTCGTGCGGCCAGTGGGTGAGTCGTCATCTTCTGGAAAAAAACAAAGAAAAGAGAGTGAGACAGAGAGAGACGAGGAAGAAGAAGAAGAGAGTTGAAAGAGAGTTTTTTTTTTTTTTTTTGATTCAATATTGAGAGAAAGAGAAAGAGACATATGTAAGAAAAAAAATAAAGGCAACATGTGGTCATTCTCGTTAACGTTGAGAGAGAGAGAGTTGAGAGGCATGGCACGGCTTTTTAGGAAGTAAAAGAAAACTTATAATTTATAAAAAAAACAAAAGGAAATAAACCTCAATTTTGAATTTTAAGAGAACTCCCGCTTACGTCCCTTCCCTCCAAATAACAAATAGCAACGTGGCCAATTGGTGACGTGGCCAATAAAACACATGGTTAAAATTTTAAATCTTCAAAAAAAAAAAAAAATTGAAAAAATATCAATTTCTGAAAAAAATTAAAAAAAAAATGAATATTTTAGCCATGTCGCTTATTTGCCACGTGGCTAATTGACGATGTGGCAATAAGCGACATGGCTAATTGGCGACGTGACTAAAATTTCAAATTTTTTTTTTTAAAAAAAAATTGAAAAAATATGAATATTTTTGCCACATGGCTAATTGGCGATTTGGCAATAAGACACGTGGCTAATTGGCGATGTGGCAATAAGACACGTGGCTAATTGGTGATGTGGCAATTGGCCACGTGGCTAATTGGCGACGTGGATAAATACACATGGCTAATTACCTACATAAAAGACTTTCGCTGCGTGGTGGATTATCCCAGTGGCAAAATAGCAACGTGGGTAATCTACCACGTGGCTACAATACCGGTTACTGTAGCCACGTGGCGAAATGACAAATTTTTTGTAGTGTACGCAAGGCTGAAATATCCATAGGCCAAAAAGAACTTCTCCATATGACTCGTGCAATAGGACAAGAGAAAAATAAGTGAAGCAGTGAGTCAATAGAATGGGAACAGAGAGAACAAGATGTATCCAACCCAGAATGAATGGATAGTGAAATGCAAGACTTTGTAGGAACAATGTTTCAAACCATTTTCCAAAGTAAAAGTTTCAGCCGATGATTAAGCTTAAGATTCAAAAGACCTTTCCAACTAGTAGACAACACTGGAGAAGGTTGGAGAGGCCTGTGAGAAATATAAAGATGATGAGCAGATTTTGTAGTACAACACCCCGAGGAAGAAGCAGTCCAAAGAAGAGCATCAGAAATTGCTCTTATTTTAATACGTAAAATCTCTGTCCCAGAAGAGGAATCAAACAAAAACGTTATAAGGGACAAATTCCAGGTCAAAGAATCAGGATTGATAAGATCTCAAATTGCTAAAGGATGTTGAGCAACCAATCCTGGGACATGTGGAATTGGTTGAAAATTAGGCACTGTGGGAATTCATGGAGAAAACCATATGGCTAGAGAACTCGAGACATGTGGAACATAGCAGGAGCCTGATTTCAACAGGGGGACAATAGATTTAATACCATTCCAAATATAGGAGTCCGAACCCAAAGAACTAGAAATAAGAGAACCATACTTGCCATATTTTTCCTGGAAAAGAGAAACCCAAAGACAATCATGATTTGAAAGAATTTTTCAACCAAGTTTGGTAATAAGGGAAATATTGATGTCTTTCATCAAACGAAAACCCAAACCGCCTTGATCTTTAGGCAGACATAAAGAATTCCAAGATTTGAGGGTAAGATTATGATTTTTTCCTTTGGGAAAACCCCACCAAAATTTCTTGAAAGTTGTGTCCAGAAGATGACAAAGAATATCTGAGAAAATAAATGAGCTCATAGCATACGAAGGAATAGAAGATACCACCACTTTTATTAATACAGACTTTCCAGCTTGAGAGAGGGCTTTAGATCTCCAACTTTGTATCTTGTTGTGCACTTTATCTAGAATATCCATAAAAGAAGACTATTTAGATCTTCTAAAAGACATAGGAAGATCCAAATGCTTTGCCAAAGGTGGTGTTTCAGTATAGGGAAGAATATCCAAAATACTTACCTTTGTGGAAAGGGAAGTATTTGGACTGAACATTATGTTTGACTTACACACATTCACCGACTGACTAAACCAAAGATTATATTTAGCTAGACAATCTTTGATGGTACCTGCCTGGAGCTAGAGAATTAGCATGAGTAAAAATAATCAGGTCATCCGCAAACAGTAGATGGTTAAGTGGAAGGCATCCCCTAAAGATTTTATAACCCTGTAAGTTTTGAAGTAGAAGTCTTGAAATAACCTATGTACCCAAAATAAAGAAAAAATGCGATAAAGGGTCACCTTGACGTAAACCCCGGGAAGGCCGGAAAAGACTAAAAGGGGAACCATTTAACAGAGTTGAGAAAGAAGAAGTATAAATGCAAATTCGAATCCAGTTGATCCATTTAGGATGAAAGCCCAGTTTTTCCATGATAATCAGCAGAAAATCCCATTCTATTTTGTCAAAAGTTTTTTCCATATCAATATTGACTGCCATAAGACCATTGCGTCCTCGTTTCGATTTAAGAGAGTGGAGCATCTCATGAGAGAGGATGGAATTATCTTGGATATGACAACCTAGAACAAAAGCAGTTTAAAAGGCAGAAATAAATTTAGACAACAGCGGCTTAAGTCTATTAGCTAACAACTTTGAACCGCCGAAGGTCCCAACCTCTTTGGGATTAATACAATAAATGTGCGATTCTGTTTTCGGAGAAGTTGATTAGAATTAAAAAAAAAATCCCAATAGCCAAAAGAACATTGGATTATATACAATCCCAATATTTAACATAAAATAAAGTGTAGAAATTTAGTAAAGTAGGAAATATGATGAGAGATTTCCAATATTTCCATATTATTTTATTGAGTCCCACGAGATCCATTGAACATCATACATTAATTAGAGAAAATAAATGGGAACAGGCGGGCACTACAAAAAAATAACCTTTTCTTGACGGTTTTTTTCTAGATGGTTTTGAAAACCGTCTAGAATTATAGTTTTAAAGACGGTTTTATAAAACCGTCTGAAAATTAATTTCTAGACGGTTTTTTTAAAAATCGTCTGAAAATTAAAATATACAGACGGTTTTATAAAACCGTCTAGAAATTAATATTCAAACTAATTTCCAGACGATTTTTTTAAAAACCGTCTGCAAATTTAGAGACGGTTTTATTAAAACCGTCTGTATATTTTAATTTTCAAACAGTTTTAATAAAACCGTCTAGAAATTAATATTCAAATTAATTTAGAGACGGTTTTTTTCTAAAACCGTCTGTAATTCAACAGTTTACAGACGGTTTCAAAAGAAACCGTCTGTAACATTTTTCTTTTTCTGTTTTCTTTTTTTCTTTTTTTTTTTTTTCTTTTTTTCTTGTTTTTTTCTTTTTAAAACCCATCGTTCTTTCTTTTCCTGTTGTTTCTTTCTTCCTCTTTATGTCCGAAACCCATCTCTCTCTCAGAGCCACTTCGTTCTTCTTCCTCTCTCCGGCCTTCGATTGAAGACGGACGTCGACGGCATCTGGACGGTCTACAGGAACGGGACGCGCGACGGGATCTGGACGGTCGGCTGGAACGGGATGCGCGACGGGTTCTCTCGACGGTTTTCAGTCAGATCTGGCCGGATCTGTTGAACGTACGCCGGTGTACGTGCTTGGGTTTGATAGATCCGGCCGAAACCCACGCTCGGCCCGATCTGTGGCCGGAATACAAAGAGAGATCCGGCCCTTCCTCTCTCTTTCTCTCCCCCCTCCGGCCCTCCTCGTCACCACTATCTCCCAAACCACCGGACGGATCTAACCGTGCTTATAACAATCTTTGGTTTTTTTTTGGGTTTGGATTGTGTTTGTTTATTTTGTATTTGTTTTTGGTTTGGAGTTAATGTTTGATGGTGGAGATATTGAAATGGACAACCTTCCGGTGGTCCTTCAGCCGGATGGACAAAAATAATTATAATTATAATTATATTAGAAAATAATAATGATTATAATTTTTTTTAAAAAAAAAAAAACAAATTGCGGACGGTTTGACCCAAACCGTCCATAACCCGAATTAACGACCCAAATTAACCGTCCAGAAAAAACCGTCTGGAACTTTTTCCAGACGGTTTTTTGCAATTTCTGGACGGTTTCAAACCGTCCAGAATTGCCAAATTTTTTGTATTGGGGGCCAAGGTTTAAGCAAAACAACCATTAATTAATTGTATTAAGAAGTCTTAAATAGGTAAAATCAAATCAAATCAAATCAAAACAACCATTAAGAAGTCTTAGATACGTAGAGACATAAAGCCATGAAAAAATAGATGTTCTCGATCATTTTAGATCCTCACCCAAATCTCCATTGATTCTCCCTGCGAACCTCCTCCTCTTCCTCTGGTGTGAAGTCAAATCTAACAAGTTTTTGAAGTAGTCATTGAAGATCTAGAGGAAAAGAAAATTGAAAAAAACTATCGATTCGAATGCAACAGAAAAATAGATAGCCATTCTTTTTATATATGTAAAACATATACACATATAAAGAACAATTATCAAAAGTTTTCATCTTAAGGATTATGAACATTCTAGCACTAGAAATAACATTGGACAAAACATAACTTTATACATTAAACAAATGATTATTTAAACAATATGATTTTTTTTAAGTTTATATTTATATTTGTGTTTTTATTTTTATTTTTATAGACTTTATTATATAATGGGTCAAACGGGTCGTGTCGACTCATGTCAACCCAACACGACCTGTTGGACACGACTCGTTTAATAAACGGGTCAAAATGGTCGTATTGTGTCAACCTATTTTTTACGTGGGTCGTGTTAGGGTTGAAGGGCCTGACCCTTTTAGTTAAATGGGTTATGTCTATGTTGACCCTTAACGGGTTGGCGAGTGAAACGGGTTGATCCAAACCCGACATGTGAACCCATTTTGCCGGCCCTAGATATATCCAACAATATGCTGTAAAATATTTAATTAGAAAGTATTTTTTTACTCGTTTTTTAAGATAAAATTTAACAGATTATTTATTCTCTGTGCTACTTCTTTTTCTTATTTCTTTTTTTTGTAAAAAAAAAAAAAAACAAAAAACAAAATATTAGTTTTTCTTTTTTTCAAAATATTCTTGCCGGTATAACCTCTAGAAGCACCATGTGGAACATAATTGATGAGCAAATCAAACTCTACTAAAATTCTTAAGGAAGAAAACTATGGATGATTCCATAAAGCCACAAGGAAAACAGACAAATATAGAAAGCAGAGGGGTGGAGGTGCACAAAAAAGAGATCACCCCTCCAAGACATCAAAAGATCATCGAGGCTTAGAGAAAACTTAGATATGCCATGCTAGAGAAAGATATCTTATGCCAAAATATGCCTTAAAAGAGCAAAAATCCAAGGAAATTTCGTAAGTAATACTTGTTCTTAATTTTTTATTTATTTTTTATGTTTGTTTCTATGAGTAAGAGAGAATTTGACGACATTAATTAAAAAGAGGGGGAAAAGAGGAACATTTTTCAAAAACCTTCTGAATAAGAAGAACAAAGTTTCCCATGAAATTACCTCAAAGAGCTAGGAATTAATGATAGAGTTCCTCCTAGTGTTTTGCAAAATGCTAGAGTTCCTTCTTCCTTTTAACAATCTGGCGAAAGCGGAGGGCCCTGCAAAATGCTTCGTTGAAAAGGATCCTGGTCTGCATTGACTGAAACCCAGGAAACCATGACAGTAGAGCCACAGGAGCCATGACAATGACTCCAAACATTAAATCATACAGCCGAGCCACAGAAATAACAAGCTCCCAAAGTATAGTGGCCTGCAGCACCGGCCGGAATACTTGGGCAATCAATATCAGGCCCCATCCGGTGGGGATGAATGCCAACAGACTAGTGAAAATATCAACAAACGTAAAACCGGTGAATTCCAGCAGAGCACTTATCCCAAGTATTGCAACTATGATCACGACAAACTCGATTAGACGATAGTAGATGTGTTCTCTCGCCGCGTATTTATCCCAAGCATATGCTATTACCGCATATGCTATTAGCAGATACAGCCCAGAGATCCAAGACAACAAGTAATGATCAATACTGGTACTCCCATACTGAAAAAAGAAGAATCTGAGGTCCAAGATTATTTCCAGTACCTTTCCCCAAATGCCAGCCGTCCTTAGATGATCCTGCTCCTTGTACCACCATCTTTCCCAGCTCTGTTTAGATTTTGCAAACACACTGCCACGGAACCAAATCCAGTTCAAGAAGTTATGAAAATCATAAACAGTCTTCAACCAATCAAACCCAGAAGGATTGAACACGAAGGGAGCCATAATCCATGACATAACCAGGAACCAACTTGTGATGGTCATGGCTATGTAAACAAATGTGTTGGCAGCTATAGAACTGTGCGTTGCAAAAACTATTAGTATCAGCCCAAGTTCAATCGCCTTCACAAAGTGGCTACGAGCATAGAGTCTATAATTCTTTGCGAAACTCTTGTGCTGCACGACAAAACCACGACCAGTGGCCCGGTATTTTGCCCCGCCATGAAGAATAGTCCGGCCAAAGTAGTGAGCACGAGTTCCCATAGAGAATGAGTAGAAAACAGATGACAGCTGGAGCTGCATTGTCAAGAAATCCCAGATAGCATGAAGGAACCCAAGCTCAAGTGTGTTCTCCACTAGGACCACTATCATGGGAAGAGCAGTGAACAGACCAAGCTGGATGATGAACTGCTGATTCAAGATTGTACCGAGTGCTGCATTGCTTTCTGTGTTGGCAGAAGCCTCAACGCCACTAAGAGCCAGATAGAGTCGACCCCACAGAAATGCATACACAGTGAGAATCACCACCATTGTGTTGAAAAAGAATCCCACAGTAGTGTAAAAGAAGGACAGCATCCGAAAGAAGTCCAGCCTATGACCCAACCTGTAGACATCTCTGCTGAGAACTTGCTCAACATTTCCACTAGCAACCTTGGCCTCAAACATGGATACTTGATTCAACCCAACATCCCTTCCTTTGCCAACTTGGATGTATTCATGGTGGGTGACATTGCCTCCACGCAACGTGCAATTAAAGCCAGCAAAAATGTCCCCACTGATGTTAATCACTCTAGAAGCTTTACTGATGCCACCACGAGTCATGAACCAAAACCTGTCAAAAACATCTGGATGGCCATAATGCATTCGAACCTTCAAAGGGTTTGCTAAAACACGCTGTCCTAAGGTCGCAAAACTTGTTTCCTGAGCCGCCATAAACCGACCAAGCGATGAAACAGAACCAGTAAAAATGTGCTCCCTAACTCCCAAGATAGTAGGCTTACGGATACCATAATAGCGCCTGAATTCTTCCAACAGATTACGCATTTTAAGAGCTTCTTCAAAATAGTTGTCTTGGTTCATATCAATAGTCTGAACAGCATCACCACGGGTGAAGATGATGGCATGATTTTGATTCTCCGGTTTACCCTCTCCAAGCTTTAAGGGACCAGGCAACTTTATCCTGTAGATTTCCACTTCCTTCTCCAACTGATGATCGTACTTCACAAGGACAGAGAAGTATTTCTTCTCGTCCCTCCCTGCGGAAACCTCATCAACATAGGCAACTCGAAGGGCTTCATTGTTTTTCATCAGATACAAGAATTCCTCGGCATGGGGATCTTTTCTCGCCTTTTGAGTCCCATATCTCTGGCAGGCAACCACGCATGTGTACTTCATCAAAGCAGTCCCATACTCGTGTCCTTTGTATAACAAGTCCACTGAACTGCTTGTTCCACTCAAGCTATCTCGTCTCATCGAACCGAGTTCCCGTGATCCTTCCCGGATGTCCATCTCTGATGCAGAATCCAAAAATGCCAGCATCTTAAGAGCCCGATAGTAATACATCATTCCCCTTACAGTCCGGGAAAGTGTCTGGCCTCTGTATGAGGCCCAAAGCCTGAGTTCTCTCAGCTTAGTTGTCCACAATTCAGCCTCTTTCACCATCCCTTCTCGGCGCATCCTCTCCACAAAATTTTTCCACTCATCAGCATAAATTGTCTGCAAATAGTACAGGGTCGAAACCCCATCTTCATTCTCAGTTCTAAGTTGCTCTTTGCTATACAGTACTTCTTCCTTGTAGTAAGGAGTCAGAACACTGAAAGCCATCATTTTCTCAACTTGGGGGGCGTGTGGCATGTTCATGAAAAGGGAATTACCAAAGAAGGCAATCCGGCGTCTTGCCTCAAGATTTTCCAGGAAATTGTGCATCGAGTCCCGGAAGGTAAGAATCGTGTGCAGCCGCCTAACCTGCCGATAAAAGGCCTCTTTCTCGGGATCAGGTAAGTTAACAGCATTCTCAAAAAGCAGACCCTGAGCGGAAGCTGGATTACGAGGAGCCTGACCATCCTCCCTTGGCTGTTCAACGCTCCTCTTCTCCCTGAAAAAATCCCGTTTAGCAATCTCGTAAATGGCCTGCAGAGCGTTTACCACCTGGGTGGGATCTTTCATAGGTTTCTTCAATAGCTGAACAAGTTTGATCAACTGGGTGTGGAGCTGCGGTAGTACCGTCATGTTGAACGTTTTAGTGAACCTCTCAATCTCAATAGAGTGGTCGATCTCTTGAAAAAAGACGGTCATAATGGAATGCTCTTCGGTGTTGCGTTTTATAATCTCAAGCAGCAGCAAGTGCTTGAGAGACTCATAAGCTTCGATCACAGCGCAGCGCCTGTACTCATTCTTGCATATCTTATACCAGAGCCTCTTGTCAGGAGCATCCACCAACTCCTTCGCCTGACTGAGTGCAAGCAGCAGCTCGTTACAGAGAAGGAAAGTAGGCCAGCGGATGACCCTGACATTCCAAGAGTACTGTGGCAGCTCCAACAGCTCAAGCTCACAGTCAGAGATGATATCTTCTTCCCTGAAAATTGAAATAATCTCATTCCATATCAAAGCAAACTTATTTGCCTCAACCTGGTTAATTGATTCAAGCTTCCTATAGGGCCGACCGAGCCCATATCGCAGCTTCAACCGGTGGATGGCATCCTTAAACCTGTTCGTCATCCCCCTTGCATTCAACAGCTGCTCCTCCGGCATGAGATTGAACTGAATAGCACTTGCAAAGAACTGGAACCTCAGCCTCAATTGTTCAATATTACGAATCTCACCCAAGTGCTGAAATAACCCCACGCCTGCCCCAACTAAAGAGGAATAGATCGAATACCAAATCTGAATATCCATGAGGTAAATCAGAGCAACAGGAAGCCATAGTAGCCCAACCGCAAATTTGTTGCTTCTTTTAAAAATCTGATACCATTCATAGTGCACGTCCGTCAGATGCCACAGCGCCTTTGTTGGGCGGATCATGGGTTTGATCTGCAAAAAATAACTGAAACAAAATTTGGTAGCGAGAACCACAATCCAGAACAAACTGTACTTTATGTTATCAACAAGACCCTCCCTCAACCCACGACCCACAAAAGTCCTGCTCTGAAACCACCACGACAACATATAGAACACCCTCCAATTCGTCTCCTCGATGAAATTCCTAATCCACGGAATAATAAACAGCGAAATGGCCAAAATCTCCGGCAACACGAAAACCAACGCGACCTCTAGAAAAGTCACCACCCTCCGATTCGCCTCGGCGGACCACCTTCCATCGCCCTTTTTCTGAGACCATATCCGTCCATAGAACACCCCGAAAATCAAAAGCCACACGGCCGCAACCACGCTCTTCATCACCATCCTCACCCCGAGCCCCAGCGTCTCTCTGGATACCAAACTATACTGCATCGCAGCGTCCAACAAGGACTTCAAGAACCTCAACCCACTCCACGTGAAGAATACTGTCAAAACTTTCACTTGCACGTCCCTACTCTTCAATGCATGCCATGGATAATCCTTCTCCTCCCAGGCTATGATAATCGCCGCCTGCAAAAACAACGCCAGCATCACCCATAGCCTGTCGAAGCTCCTGAACAAGTTCCAAAACGACCTCTGCTCCACAAACCCAGTTTTCCCCACGCGCTTCCCACTACCACTCCTCACGAAGAAATTACTCGACAAATCGATCGGCCATTTGAGCTTCTGAAAGCACCGTTTACTCCAAAAATACTCGTTTATGTCATCGTAATTGCGCCACACACGATGCGGTGCAGTGCCGTCATTGCTGCTCTGAACCTCGGCCCGGATCGTCTCGTAGATGGGTTTAACCACGCAGTTCAAGAACGCGTTTTCACCGGACAAAGAGGGCAAGACCGGCTGACCGGTGTTCTCGTCGATGTAGTCCTCGAGGATATTGTTGAGCTCCATGGCCATGTTATCGAAAATAAAGCAGATGCACTCGGGAACGAAGCGGAGATTGGCGGCCTCGCCCCAAATGAGGAGGAAGAGCGAGACGTAGAGGAGCTCGCGGCGGTGGTTGCCGGCTGAGGAGGCCTCCCGTCGATCGGAGATCAAGATGTTAGACTTCTTGCCGAGGTAGGAGCACCAGGCGTTGTAGTTGCGAAGAAGCTTCTTGCGGAAGCGACCCAAAACGGCGGCGTCGAGGACGTTGATGTTGTCAGGGGGAGGCGAGAGGCGCATCTGGGCGTTGGCCAGGTGGAGCACCAGGTGCTCCCGCTGGTTCCGGACGTTGTCGTTTTGGAAGCCGAAGAAGAAGGCCAGCCAGTCCAGGAGGTCCATGTGAGGCTCCCATACGGGCGGTTTTCTCAGGTCTCCCACAGCTCGGAGCGCCCTCGTCACTGGGAGAAACAGCGGGGACGCGTGGTCCGCCAGCAGGTCGTGTATGGGAATGATGTTGTACGGCTCCAATTCAGCCGGAGAAGGCCGCTGCCTGAGGCTCATGGCAACAGGGCGTTTAGGATGACAGAGGAGAAAGAGGAGGCGAGTGTGGAGAATAGATGAGTGTGGAGACTTTTGAGTCAATGTCTTCATGTGCGTCATATCCTGACGCACATGATTTGGAATTGTGCTTGTCTTCATGTGCGTCATCTCCTGACGCACATGATTTGGAATTGTTGAAGGTAGGTGGTAAACCGACCTTTTATTGACAAATTGGCATTAACCTATAATAATGGAGCATTAAATGCCTTTATCTTGTGCTATAAATTAAATGCAAATGATTTCTTACTTTTCTTATATACATGTATCAACCGCTTAAGAAGTTTGAAACTCAACCTTCACAACTAATTTATCTTACCTAGTGCTTCAAAGCAAATTAGTAAAAGGAAAAAATATAATTTAACCTCTCAAATTATTATTTTGTCTTTTAGATGGTCTTTTTAAACTACTAAGACTAACTCTGACCTCTCAAACTACTAAAATCTTTTTAAAATATCAATTTTAACTAAATAGTCTTATAATGCTCTTGCCACATGTAATTTTTTAATTAAAAAATAATAAAACGAATTCAAAAAAAATTCAAAAAATTTTAAAAAAATTAAACAAATTACTTTTATTGAATTTTTGAATATTTTTTTAGAATTTTTCTTATTTTTCTTATTTAATTATTTTTTAATTGAAAAGTATAGGAAACTGATGAGAAATTTCCAATATTAATTCCCCTTTTGCTTTCTAGGATTTTTTTTTTTTTTTTTTTTTTTTTTTTTTTTTTATTTAGAACCTGGCAGGCTGGCAGCTGCTTACCTAATTACCTTTTGTCTCTTTATATTCTTCTTGCTATTTCACGTGTTCATTTAAATTTGTAGTCGATTAAATATAGGAGTTCTAACTGTTACCTACCAAAAACAAATAAATCATAGCCGTCAAAAGCATTGGGTCTCTTTTCTAGGATCGGGTTGCCGGACTGTACGCAATCCTGCACCTGTTTTTTGTGGGGGCTCGTGCAAAAGGGCTATATTGGATTTTGATTGAATATACATATTGGATTGCTGATCAGTGGTTGCCATTCGTGTCACTGATGACTGAACAATATTAGCATGTGTACCTCGCTAATCAATTTTGTTTCTTCTTCTTTTAATCAAAAGAATGAGGGTATGTTTTGTAAAGTACCTTACAGAATAAGATAATGAGCTCTTAATTTTAAAGTTGATATAAAAGTAAAAAAAATTTGTATAAAAAAGTTAAAATAAAATCTGTATTGTAGTCGATTTTTTTAATTGAATAGTAATAAAAAATTGTTGATGTGATATAAAAAGTGAAACAAGTTGGAATGTTTTGATATTAATTATTATTAGAAAATGTAAATATAAAGTAAAAAAATTTTGTGTTATTTGTCAAACAAGGCCTAAATGTCTTCTACCTGTAACAGAAATGGTGCAGTTCTGCTATAGCGTTAGGGAAGTATATTGTTCTTGCTCAAACGTACTTTTAGAAAAAATTTGAAAATGAAGTTTTTTTTTTTTAATTTTTTTCTCAAAAGCTGTTTTTTTTTTTTCTACAATTCGGAGTGCCGATCATTTGGGGGTGGAAAAAAGGAATGAGATTAGGGGGCAATGCTCTCACGTTGTTAAAGACCACCCAGTATGGAAGATTGTGTGGTCTCTTAAAGTCACTAATCCAGTAAAAAAATTTCTGTGGAGAGCATGTCATGATTTACTGCCTACTAAACTCAATTTATTTAAAAGAATGGTGGTGACGGAAGCCTTATGTGCTTGTTGTGGGTTGGAAGAGGAGGATACAATTCATGCCTTTTGGAGTTGCTCAGCGGCAAAGGATGTGTGGGGTGGGCTTAATTCCTGCTTCCAAAAGTGTTCGTGGGAGGGTCAGAGTTTTGTGTAGTTCCTGGAATTTATCTTCCAACGTTTCGACTCGGATCGGATTGAGCTAATGGCAATGGTAGCTTGTGGGATATGGTTCCGTAGAAACAAATGGTTACATGAGGGCATTTTCAAGCGTCCAAATGAGGTCTATCTCTCAGCATTCTCCTCCCTCGAAGACTTTGGGTTTGCAACTCGACTCCACACTACCAAAAAAAACGGCTTTCTAAGCCGTTTTTGTTGGAGACAAAATGGCTCAAATTAGAGCTCTTTTTAACTAAAACGGCTCTAATTAATTTTAAGCCGTTCTAGTAAAAACGACTCTAATTTCAGCAGTTTTAACAAAACGGCTCTAATTTGAAAAACGGCTCCAATTGACGCCATTTTAACTAAAACGTCTCAAATTAGTTTGAGTCATTTTAACAAAAGCAGCTCTAATTTGAGCTGCTTTTTGAAAACGGCTCAAATTAGAGCTGTTTTTAAAACGGCTTTAATTTGAGCCATTTTAACAAAAACAGTTTGAAATGGAGCCGTTTTGATCAAAATAGCTCTAATTGCAGTTGTTTAAACAAAAAAAACAAAAAACAAAAAGGCCTCAAATTAAAGCCGTTTAAACAAAAAAAAAAAAAAAAAAGGTCTCACATAGATCGTACCACGATTCATCACATTGATTGTACCATGATCCATCACACTTAGATCGTACCACAATTGATCCCATAGATCATACCACGATCGATCACATAGATCGTACCATGTACCCCGATTGATCACACATGATCGTACCATGATCGATCACATAGATTGTACCATGTACCACGATCGATCACACATGATCGTACCACGATCGATCACAATGATCGTACCACGATCGATCACAAATATCGTACCATAATTAATTACACATGATCGTACAACGATCGATCACATAGATCGTACCACGATGGATCACACATGATCGTACCACGATTGATCACATATGATCGTACCATGATTGATCACATATATCATACCACGATCAATCACATGATCGTAACACGATCGATCACATAGATCATATTACGATTGATCACATAGATCATACCCGATCAATCACATGATTGTACCACGATCGATCACATTTATCGTACTACGATCAATTACATAGATTGTACCACGATCCATCGCACATGATCATGTGACGGATCGTGGTACGATCTATGTGATCGATTGTGGTACAATCATGTGTGATCGATCGTGGTACAATCAATGTGATCGATCATAGTACAATCATGTGTGATCGATCGTGGTACAATCAATGTGATCGATCATAGTACAATCATGTGATTGATCGTGATACGATCTATATATCCCCCTCAAACTACTATTCAATTGTCAATGTCCCCTCAAACCACCAATTGTGTTAATGTCCCCCCTCAAACTACCAAAACATATCAATATTTCCCTTATTAACAAAAATATTCTTCATAAAATTATTAAAATTAAAAAAAATATATAAACTAAGAAAAAACTATAGAAAAATAAATAAATAAATAACAACTGGTTTTAATTTTATTTTCGTTTACTTATTTATTTATTTATTTTTTATAATTTTCAATTTTTTTTTTAAAACAAAAATTTGTTTTTAATTTATTTTCATTTTTTCTTTAATTTTTTTAATTTGTTTTTTAAAAAATATTTTTTATGAGTACTTTTCCCAATTGGAGCCATTTTGGAAGAAAACGACTCCTGTTGGAGTCATTTTCTTCCAAAATGACTCTAAATTTTGGTCCCACGCGTGCACAGCAAAAAAAAAAAAAAAATCAAGTTTTTGAATTTTAATTTTTTTTTTTTTTTTTCCTTTCACACACCCATAAAATATCTCATTCACTCTTTTTCTGATCTGTCACTCTCATCTCTCCATCATCTTCCTTTCTCCTTTACTTCTTTCTTGTTCTTTTTCTCCCTTCTTCCTCTCTCTCTCTCTCTCTCTCTCTCTCTCTCTCTCTCTCTCTCTCTCTGACCACCGTCCTGGGTCTTAAGAGACCCATCCGGTGGAGCCAAAAGCCAATTTCCGGCGATTTCCAGCAACTGGGCAAGGGGTCGACAACGACAGAACCATGGGAGGCTTCCGGTGGAATTTCCAACGGCTTGAGACATGATTTCCGGTTAGTTTCTGCACAATGACTTCCATAGTCATTAAATAACAGATCATAGAGCCTCAGAGAAAAATATGTTGCTTTATTTGTGATCTCCCAGTTCATATTTGATCTCTATTTCCTTTTTTCTTTTTTTTCTTTTTCAATTGTTAGGCAGAAAGTCCTAAAACTTTTTTCTCTTTTATGATTATGCAGATGCCAAGGGGTGTCCCAGTTGCAACAATTGAAAAAAAATTGTGGTGTTCCAACCAGTTGTGTATTTTGTGGGTTGTGGTAATGTTAGTAACCTAATGGTCTTGATGCTGTGATAAATTTATATGAGTATTTGAGGGTTTGGTTTGTGACCTTTATTGATGGTAATTCTGATTTGGGGTTATTTTTTATCAGATGTATATGGTGTATTGGAAAGGTCAAAAGGGGTTTCTATAAATATATATATATATATATTTTTAATTTCTTTTTATTTGGAGTACTTTTAGAGTCGTTTTATGGACCCTAAAACGGCTCTAAAAAAATTGATTTTTTTTTTTTTTTTTAAAAAAAAAAAAAAAAATTATAGCCATTTTAGGGTCCTTAAAACGGCTCCAATTAGTTAGAGTCGTTTTGGTCCAAAACAGCTCAAACAGATTTGAACCATTTTTACCAAAGTGGCTCAAACCGGTTTGAGCCGTTTTTGCCAAAATGACTTCAACTGATTTGAGCTGTTTTAAAAAGCAGCTTAAACCGATTTGGTAAAACGGCTCAAATTAGAGCCGTTTTAGTCCAAAACGGCTTAAACGAAGACTTTAATATGCGATATATTGAGCCGTTTTGAAAACGGCTCAAAACATTCTAAGGCGTTTTAAGGCCTTAAAACGGCTCCAAAAAAATGGCTCAAAACACCTATTTTTTTTTATAGTGCCACCATTTCTAGTTCAATCGTACTCCACTGTCCAGGAACAATAGTCTTCTTCTTGGCAACCCCCTCCCCTTGGTGTGGTGAAATTGAATTGGGATGCCTTTCTTAATTCTAAAGAAGGACGTGTGGGTGTGACGACCCCTTTATATATATATAAATAAGTCATCACAGTGACATGACTACGTGTCACTGAGCCAACTCGTAATACACATTCTTTAACATGTACCTGATATATTAGAGTTATGTAATATAAGCAACGGAATACGGAATCTAACTACGGAAGTCAACATCATAATCATAAAATTGTCAATTACACAAAAGAGCCAATTAATCTCTATATGTTTAAGGCTTAACATAGTTATTAAATATATACCAAAGGACTGGCTCATAAATACAAGTGTCACAGGTGACACGAGCCATAAACAAAGACTACTAAACAGTAGACAACCCATGATCCAATCATTACAATTGTCGCATTAAGCTTCAATCATACTGTCTCAAGCACTATGCTATGGCGTCATTCACTAGATCCACTGAACCTGCAGCCAAAGCATCAGAGTCTGTATGGTTGTGGGGTTAACCGTACAGGTAAAAATATGAGTTCACCACCTCAGTTATAAGTCACCGAGGTCTCGGTGGTATAAGACTCAATATAGAATAAACAAAGCGCACAAACATAAACACATACAAGATTCATCAATATTAATCTCAATTTACCAAGTCCACCCCATTCATCACACTTATTGTTTATCTCTAACCCAAGACTGGACTTACCAACACCGCAGCTAGAAGCAACAACTTTAGACTTACGCTTAGTATACAAGAATATCTACACGCACCGCCCGTAAAGCTACATACTTGCAGGACAAACAACACAAATGCTAGAGCCACATACCCCAGACTTACCTTTAACACTGCCCGTAAAGCCACATATCTGCAGGGCAACAATACACAAGTGCTAGAGCCATATACCCTACACTTACCTTTAATACCGCCCATAAAGCCACATACCCGCAGGGCAACAATATACAAGTGCTAGAGCCACATACCTTAGACTTACTTTTAACACCGCCCGTAAAGCTACATACCCGCAGGGCAACCATACACAAGTGCTTGAGCCACATACCCTAGACTTACCTTATATACTAAGTACTCATATACTACCATTATCACAACATATTCAATTCCCACGATCCACAACTCAATCACATTATTCTCATTCATCTTCCTTCCGCGCATACCACATTCATAATATAATTTCATGTTACTCAATCCCCAACAATTACAAACATATCAATTTCAATCATCTCAACATTAACTTATCATCATATTCCCAATTCACACACACACACATATATATATATATAATATCATGTTATCCATTCACATGTAGCTTAATGCATACCTTTACATTATCTCATTATCATATCTCCATTCACAATACAAATCTCATGCATTCTTCAATATCAATTCAGCAACATATATCATATTAACGCAACACTCAACATCAATTCAACGTCATGTCATCATTCACTTGTAATTTAATACATATCTCTACACTATCTCATTATCACATTTCCATTCACAATATAAGTCTCATGCATTCTTCAATATCAATTCATCAACATATTTTATTTTCACAATTTAGTTCATAATTTCATATACCAAATCATCATCATAGAATTAACATCCAATTAAACCAAACATAGCAATTCATATATCTAAATTCCTAAGGTCCCTTAATGAGTAGAATACTCACCTAGCTGCACTGGACTCTTGACTTGAACATCCCCTCGGATTCAAGTCACTTGGACTCTATATTGGAGAATCAATTCAAGTCTTCAATCTGGACACGATCCTGCGAACATTTGCAATATTAGTCTACGCTATTGAACATATACTCTATGACACATGAATTACCCGCGTGCTCATACGTCGCATCACCCGTTTCTAAAGCTAGCTAGGTGTTCTAACTATTATTGGGTTAAGCCTTGATCTTAGATTCATGTTTATTTCATTTCTTAACCTTTAGATAAATTTACTATTATATTTAATACTTTATCTTTTCGTTAACTAAACATTCGAGCATTTAATTTATAGAACCTTAACGATTTGCACACTAAATATTGGTTTAGTAATTCCTTTACATTGAATTATGATTTCCATATTACAACCTTTACGTTTTCCATTTATCGATTATACTCCTACATTTATTTTATTTACTTATTCTCTTACTTTATTTATAGTTAGGTAAATATTTCTATAATTAACTCATAAAACCTAACGTTTAACACTTACCCATTTATCATATTGTCCTAGTGCCCTTATACATTAATCATTCCCCATGCTTTTCTAAAATCCAAACCAAACACGCTCATAACATAACCAAATGCCGAAACATTATTCAACTATTGTTCAAAAACTCACCCAAGGGATACTATACCAAAACAGCCCACATTTCAAGAAACACTCCAAGACTTAACCTAGAAACCACAAATAAAGTCCTCAAAATTTCATTATCAACCTCCAACAACGATACAAGGATTAACTATAATTTAATCCCCCCATAATTTTGTAAACGACGACTAACAATTCATCTAGATTAGGCCATTTACACAATGGTAACAATTACAAATTACAATCCTCCATAATAAACCCAATAAGCATTCGGCCATAATAATATTTCCAATCTCTTAACACAAGTGTCACTTCTTACACAAAAATCAACGAACCGAAACTCAACCTCCACGAAACTAAATCTAAAGAACCCATAATTACATCGCCAACTTAAGGTACCAAAAACATAAGCATCCATAATCAATTGTTCACTCAAAACCCAAGGGAACCTCAATCCTATAAAACCCATTCCAAATTACTGCAAGACACCTTTCAAACAAAAACCCCAATTCAGTCAAAACTCAAGTAATATCATCAAATCTGCCAACAACAAAATCCAACATTTCTACCAATCAAAGCCAAGCAAAACACTCATCCCACATGACAATCCATCACCAATAAACCCCATTCGGCCAAAACCTATACAATTCAAGAAATTTCATACCCAAATCAACAAATCTACAACAACCAGAAAATAAAACCATTCAACAACATCCCCACAAAAATTAAAACCATGATCGTTGTAGGACTTCAAAAGCTCCATCGATTGCTCTGCTTCGAGCAACCTCTCCATGGTGGCCAACAACAAGTACGCATGTCACTCTGCCAATGGAGTGCATAAAGCCCATGCTCCTTTCGAAGAAACGTAAAACGAAAGAAAAAAAAAAAAAAAAAAAAAAAAAAAAAAAAAAAAAAAAAAAAAAACCCTAAAGCCTGCCATTGAACGAAATCTGTCAGCAATAAGCGCAAAAGATAAAAGCATAATGTAATATGCCAAAAAAAGAGACATTTTTCCTGTCAGAAATTTTAAAAGAAAAGAGAACCTTAAGAACGGAAAGCATCATATTGTTAATATTTGGAAACTAAAAAAGATTGCAAACTCAGCAACAACATAGATAAAGGTAAAAATAATAAGATGGTATACATACCAAGACACTTAAGTATGAGCCAAGCATTCCAGCTAGGATGAAGATACAACACTGATCCATTCACCTGAGGTTCACTTTAAACGCAGAGCATGAGCACAAAGTAAGTTCTTTGATTGCCCTACCTCAGCACTCAAACTTTTGGAAGACATGTGAAGGGAAACCCTTTAACTAATTGCATACTCAGAAATCTTAATGATGTGCTTTTATTTTCAAATGACACTCCTGCTAGTTTACCGGTTACTAACGAACTAAGAAGTATATTACTTGTTAGAATATTAATATTAAATAATTAAATTCACAATTTTCTATTAACTTAAACTTTTGGGATAACTGGTCATTTAACATGGTATTGAAACAAAGGTCCTGAGTTCAAACCTTGTCTCCATTATTCACATCTCATTTCAATTAAACCACGTGTGAGGCCTCACTAATTGAAGGGGAGTTTGAACCCACACGGGTGGGAAACTGTTAGAATATTAATTAAATTATTAAATTTGTAATTTCTTATTTATTTAAATTTTTTGAAAAACTGGTGATTTAACATTATTAGAGATTGCTACGCCCTTCATGGTAAAGGAAATTTGAGTCTTAGCATATTAACATATCGGTTAGGAAAAGTTCTACAAGGTTCCTACATGTTCTAGGGTTTTCTAGAGCCTATTAATAGTTAAGGTTTAATAGAATCAGCCTTGGTGATAAATAAAAGATGAAGAGTTTTGAAAAATCTTCTCGTCCTTCTCTAACTCCCCTCATCTTTCTTCTCTTCTCTTATATAGACACGGAAGTTGTATTGTTCTATCCTCCTCTCATTTTCATTCTGCTCTCTCTTTCTTTTCTCACCATGGAAAAAAAAATAAAAAAATTTGTAGATCTATTGTTTTAACTGCAATTATTATGTTTCAAAGCATAAGTTCATAAGACAAACATCTGCCGAATCAGTGTGCATGCCTATGATTCCTTGAGTCTAAATTCTAGACACACACACATGGGTAGTGCAAATGAAAAAGAAAACTGTATTTTATCACCCATTACCTAAAGTTCAGCATGAAAAGCACAACTCTGATATATGGTGCAATTCTGAGAGGAAGATAATCAAAGGCCACTGGTGACAAATAGAGAGCATAAACCAGTATATCAGCTACCAAAATTAATAGGCAAGTCAACTGAAAAGCAGAAAAAAGAACTGTTACAATCAGACTGGCGGAAGAAAGTATCATGACATTACACTTCCAGAAGATAAATCAGATATTGTCCGCTGGCTTTTTCATTTCATTTGCATACCAGAATTTTTTTTCTTTTCTCTGGCTTACATACAAAAGACTGAACATATGAATTGCACACTAAACTGAAAGATCATAAAATCTGTAAGATACACTGTTGCTTATTTTGCCCATTTTTATTAATGCTGTTGATGTTTTTATTCTTGATGCTGCTGTAGCTTCTAAAATTCAGAAATCAGTGGTAACACACTGTAGGAGGCTCCATTTACTTTCTATGAAGGATATTTCATTACTCACAACCGCGTTCCCTTTTCAACAAATTATTCATCTCTATCTCTGCACAGCTTAGAATCCTAGGTTCTAAGCCATAATAAATTCAACTGCATACGGATTTTTCATACACTGAAGGCACATTCCCGCTGTCTTACATGATCAATACTTTTCGCTTGATTTAACCAAATCCTAAAAGGAACGCTTTCTATAAATCCACTTGCTAACCTTTTTTTTCAGATTGCATTTAATATGAGTTCAACATCAACCATCAAGTAAAGAAATGAGTTTTTTTTTCTTCTGTAAGTAAAGATCTTATTAAAAGAGGCCATACCAAGTATACAAGAGAAACCCAAAAAAAGTTTGACAACAGTGCGGTAAGGTGCAAAATGGTCACTCAAGAAGCACCATGTACATTTAAAAAATGCAACCAAAATAAGAATGAATATGAAGATGAAGTACAGAAATTTCCTACAACCCACATATGAGATTGACATGTATCCCTTGACATGTGAGAAGCACATATTATTTCAATAGCATGTGCTTCTTAAAAACATGTGAGAAGGACACATGTCTTTTTTATATGTGGGTTGTAGAAAATTTCTTATAAACCGGTTTGTAGGAAATTTCTGTCCGAAGATGAATAAGTGGAAATACAAGGATGAGATTAAGTCAGTCAAGATAATATGGACATGGTCAGTGACCCAAAATTGCACGAAGAGCTAGGAGCATTGACAACCAAAGAGAAAATTGGCTAAAGCAACATGAAAAGACAAGTGGTTGATAATCTAAGAACACGACATGAATAAGTAAAAAGGTCAACCCCATGAAAAGAATTACGCTCTTTGGTTAACTTCTCAGCCATATGAGTCAACAATTTAAATCCCTAGCAGAAGCCATAGACAAAACTATCTAACAAACAAAAAGCTTCTTGTTTGTACAAAAATAAAAATAAAAAAACAGATAACTTGAGTAGTCAGCTTTTTACTTTTTGGAACTTCAAAAGAATCTACAAGATAAAGAATATGGAGGGAAGTACCTTTAACCAATTAAGAGGATTTCTCCAATAGAGATGGTACCCTTCGTATGAAATTTGAAAGAAAGTATGTATCACGAGTAAGATGAGAGTTATGCCCTGCATAAGAAAGCAGAAACTTATGCAACTTGCAAAAGACTGGCTATCTAATACATCATACCAAAGAAACATTTGGAAAAGAACTAAGATATGAAAATCTCATCAACAGAGGTGAGAAGCTCACCCTAGAAATCTACCCAACATGTCTAACATAAACAACTCTGCAGTTTGAGTCATCCGCACAAGATTGACTCAACATAATTTTGATTAATATTTTGATTTTTCTTTTAATGTTTCAAACCATGAGTGAATACTATCACTAATACTATTTAGACTAGCACTTATGCTACTTCAATTTTTTTCAGACTTACGTTCTATATGCAACATATGTCTACAATCATCTTTTTCAATCAAGACCTACTAACGAGTTTGTTCACCTTCTCCCACCTAACATAGTGGGCCTTCTTTCTAGCCGGAGACTCATCTGTAGGTGTAGGAGGACAACAATGATGATAATTTATGTCTGAACCACATATTCCGGAGGACAACAAACTCCAATCATGTCAAATTTATAACTTAACCACTTGGCATATGAAGATAGCAAGTTGAGAGAACAGATGCTAAACAGAAGTGGCTTTGTCCTAGTCTCCTAGAAACAGTTTGTTCATTTTATTTGCACTTCCAGCCTTCCATAATACCTTAAATCTTGTGTGTGCGTGTGCACTAAAACTCGCAGTGAATGTATTCACAGCATTTCTGGACACAAGGACAGAAAGCATATATATATATATACACCATTCACGTTTAACTAGCTCCAATAGAATGTAGAGGAATAAAATTTATTGATACAATAACAACAAATGTCATAAATATTCTACAAGCCATATATTAATTTTCTGACGTACTACTCTTACCTTGTAAATGAGAGACTCTGCACAAGTTAAGTAGGGGAACTCCCCAAGAAAAAAGTACTCCCTATCGTCACAAGAATATGTAGAATAGTTTGTACACCACAAAGGTTTCTGCACAAAGTTAAGCAAGTTAAGAATAAACACATACCCACCCCCCCCAAAAAAAAAACAATAAACAACAAACAAATACCTTGACAGCACTACCCACTATTCTTTTTCTTTTTGCCAAAAGGCCTTATACCAATGCACAGAATGGAAATGAAAACAATAGCAACCAAAATTAAAGAAAAAAAAAAGTACAAACCTCTAAGAAATTTAGGACTATCAATGCAAAGTAAGTGAGGGACAAAACAAAATCAAATCGAATAAATATGAAGTATAACTTTGCAGCATTCTGGAAGTTTGATTGATCAAGAATTTCCTCCGGTAGACCAGTACCATCTTCAGCCTGCAGAATGCATTTTCAAAGCATAACAAGTAATTATTTGTTTGGAAAAAAAAAAAAAAAAAAAAAAAAAAAAAAAAAAAAGGAGAATAAGAACATTAATGAAGAAATGAGAAATAAATCTCAGACATTTTATATAGAAGTTCATAGAGGGAGACTAGACATGATTATAGTTTCTATTTATTTCATTTTTAGTTACAATTCACAAGTCTTCCAAATAAAATACAATGGTTAAAAAAAGGGAAAATGTCAGAAGGATGAAAGGAAAGACAAACAGATATACATTAACAATTTTTTTTTGGGTTAGTTACATATAAGCAAACTTATTAAAAAGAAACTTCGAAAATCAAGCAAATTTCCCTCCCTCCCTCCCTCCCTCCCTCCCTCCCTCTCTCTCTCTCTCTCTCTCTCTCTCTCTCTCTCTCTCTTTGCAACTGCTTATAACTTGTCTTCATGGAAACCTAGATTGAAATTCCAAAGACAAACCCAGTTGGAACGGATACTAAAATTCAATATTAACAAGAATTTTATTAAATATGGCATATAAAAACAAGAAAAATATGAGAAGATTGATACATTCTATTGAAAATTTAAGCCCAACACAAGTCAACTAAAAACAGAAATACATATACCACCTCCACTATCAGTTGCTTACAATATTAATCTTGAATATCCTAAGATCATTTATTACATTGCCAAGTCAATATTATCAAATAATAATCCATTATAAAACAATACTGTCATTAAACAGTAACCCAGTATAAAATTCATTCAGAAACTAACAAATCACAACTATATTTCATTGTAATACACATACAAAATAGCAAAAGCAGCGCAAAAAATTTAATCATTAGGTAACCCGACTGGCCATTCTAGTACTATCAAACAGAAACCCATTATAAAACTCACTTCAAATCAATAAAACCCACAATATTCCACATCCAAAACAACGAAAAAGCAGACTAATCAACCATCACTAAGGTCATTCATTAAATTGAATATATTCCAAAACATACTTGTATCAAAATTCACTTCAGAATCATCTATATACATCTAAATTATCCATAATTCCACATCCAAGACAAACAAAATAAATCTAGATGAAGTGTAAGAAAGATCTTTCATTCCACTGCATACACTATGAGACACAAACCAATTAGAAAATTCAATTCAATATCATCAGCTCACATTTCAATTCTTCATAATTTCACATCCAAAACAAACTAAATAAGTATGACCAACCAGCACTAAGATCATCCATTACAGTGCATCCATAATTCCAATCCAAAACAACAAAATAAGCCAAACAACTATCACTAAAATCATTCATTACATTGCATATTTTCACCAAACACAAACCCATTACCAAACTCAATTCGAAATCATCAAGCCACAGCTAAATCCACCATAACTGTCATCGAAAAGCACATAATTCAAATTTGACGTGAACAGACATTCCTAAGAATTATGTATTACATCACAACATTGCAGGTGAAATGAAGAAACGAACTAACCAGATCAACCAGAGCCGCAGCCTTTTGATAAGCAATAGCATCAGAGTGTTTATAGTGCTCTCTCCGGCGACCTTTACTTCCACTGCTTTCACCGCCCAGCAGAGGCTTCTCAATCTCAGAGAGAACAAAGAAACAGAAACCAAATCACACTTTCTTTCAGCAAAAATGGCGCAGAGAGGAAAATGGTGATCTGAGACGTAAAGCGCGACAGGGATGAAACGAAAGTCTCGTCATTAAGGGAGATGCGAACGTGTTGAACCTTTCGCTTGAGGTTCCCATGAGCTAGCCCTCACGGCTACTTCCATGCACTCTCCTCTAAAATTACACATTTTGAAAATGCAAGGTAACAAGAGACGCACGTGCATCAGTTTTTGACCGTTGATATAAGTTATGTAGATTCAAATTATTTAATGGTTGATTTTTTTTAAAAAAAAAAAGTACAAAAAAAACAAATAAGAGATTAAAAAATATAATTTCTCATTAAAAAATACTAACCTCTTGGGTTCGATTAAACATTAGAGCATGAGAAATCATTTCTTAAAGCATTCACACACCTCGTCAAGCCTGATGGCTGATTGTAAATTTGGGTGAAAATGTAATTTGCCTTTAATTTATTATTTTAGTCTAAAAATTAAAATTAATATATATATGTTGATTGGATAAGACATGTAAATGTAAGTGCTTAAAAAAAATATATTTAAATAAAATAATGAAAATCAACCGTTAAAATATAGAATGAGATATAAAGCTTTGAAAAAAAGGGAGTAGTTATAATTACAAATAAAAAAAAAATGTAATATTCTTACTACAAAAAAAAAAAAAAAAACAATGTTGAGTTGAATGTAAATGCTCTTACATTATTATAAGTTGACAAATATTATGCTCTGTTTGTTTCGACGTAAAATAGTTTCCGTCGTAAAATGGTTTTAGGGAAGTCATTTTTCTGAAAAATATTTTTCGCCAAAAGCATTTTTCGGTTTTTGGCACGTACGGAAAAACACAAATATTTTTTATATTTTTATTCAATCATATTAACCTATAAAAATCAATTGTTATTCAAAACATATAAATATTAATGTAAAATAATATAAAAATCAAAGGTGATGAGATTCCGTCACTGACCGACAGGATTCCTGCCACTTTTACCGGATTCTGGCTACTATAGCTAGAATTCGAGATAAAAGGCCGGAATTCAGACAGTTTCGTTGGCATCTAGGTTGGTCGGATTCTGGCCAAAACTACTGGAATCCGGCATAGAACGGCCGGAATCTTGCCAGAACAGCTAGAATTCGGCCGTTCTGGCCGGGATATTGGAGCCAAATCTATCCAGTCAACCGGCCGTTTTGGCTGGGATGTTCTGGCCAGATCCGGCCGTTCTGACCAAATGGCCGGAATACGACCAGTTTGGTCCCCAGAATCTGAGTTCACCGGATTCCGGTGACATTTACCGGATGTTGTCGAATTTCGAAACAGACAAGAATTCGATGATGGTTGACTATTTGAACGTGAAGGTCGACTATGTCGTTTAAAAGGGATTGAACGCGTCTGACGTCTTGGGAAAATGATTTACGCTTTTAAAAAGCGTAAATCATTTTCTAAAATTTACTAAGCGTTTTTGGTCAAACAAAAATCATTTTTTGAAATTATTTTACATTAAAACAAACATAGCATTAATTTATTAGCAATGAAAAAGCAAATAAGGGAAGGTATTCCGGGTGTGCGTGGTCTCATTTTATTATGATTTTTGTTTTTTAACGAATCCTAAGATGATTTCATACTATTCATTTTATTATGATTTTTTTTTTTTTTTAACGAATCCTAATACAATCTTTTATTCGATGATTTCATACTATTCATTCATGAAATGATCACAGACTATTAATTCTCCAAAAAAGGATTTAGTCTTGGTAATGACTTTTTTTTTTTTTTTTTTTTTTTTTTTTTTTTGGTGTTGTTGTTGTTGTTGTTTTCTCTTCATATCTAGTGAATACTATGATTATGAGTTTGATTATCAAACAACTTTCTCCCCCTTTCCCCTTATTTTCACTTTCCCAAAAGAATAAACATTTTTATTTTTATTTATTTATTTATTTATTTTTTACCATTTTTCTTTCACAAAAGTCACACATTTATATCAATCAACTTTCCCTCCTTCTCCCCTTTAATGTTTTATGTTTTTGATTGTACATCCAGCTTAGGTGGTATTAAAAAAAAAAAAAAACAGCAGGTCTGTAAAACCAACCAACGGTCCAAACTTAACAATTTTTTTTTAGGGTTAAATAGATATTTGTACTTGCGGTTTAAAAATTTTATTTTTTGGTACCTTAATTTCAATTCGTATTATAGATAGTACCTGAATTTTAGGCAAAGACAAACTTAGTACCTCTATCTATTTTTCCGTCTAATATTTAACGGTCTGCCACGTGTTAACTCTTAAAAGTTGACACGTGGCACAATATAAAAAAAAATTAAAGAATTAAAAATAATAAAACTTAAAAAAAAAAATTAAAACTTTAAAAAAAATAGTCAGCCCCATTTTGCCTAAGGGGAGGCTCAACCACCCCCTTGGCCGGCCTAGGGGTAACCGAACCATCCACAAGGGCCACTCCCAAAGGCCAAAACCTTCACAATTTTTTTTATTTCTTCTCTAGTTTAAATGAACTGGAGAGTATCCAGTTCCTTTTAGTGTAGGAGTATTTTATATCTTCTTCAGTTCAAATGAACAGGAGAGTATCAAGTTCTTTATACTAAAAATACCCCTACACTACCATAAAGAATTGAATACTCTCTCGTTTATTTAAATCGGAGAGGATCCGTTTCCATACAAAAAAAAATTGAACAACACATGAAATTAATATAAAAGCAAATTAAAAGAAGAAATATACCACCAGTAAAGGCATTCAAGAAGATTTTGAATAAACCCTAAATCTAATTTGTTTTGGATGATTGAAAGAAAATTGAAAACAATTAAACCAAAATTCCTAATTGATACCTAAATCGATTAATATCAAACAAAAACCCTAAACCAAACCTAAATTGACAAATATGAATGAAACGAATAGCCCTAAACCCTAAACAAATATATATATATATATATATATATATATATATATATATATATATATAGTGAAAATTACTCCAATTAAATCGCAATTATTCGTAATAAAATATATAGAATTCTCGCCCAAGAATGCCCGTAGAGTAAAACTGAAGCTCGTCGTTTGAGATTTCTAAGCTAATGCCATCTTAACACATGTTGAGGGTTGCTTTTCAATTCAAATTTTCCACGTGCCACCGTCTCATTTGATGGAAGAGGTCAACTCAAATTGAGCTATGATTTTGGGTCAAAGACTCAAAATTTCACTAAAGAAGTGCCAACAAGATCCTCATCAATGATCCTTAAATTTTATACAACCG
The DNA here is from genome assembly GCF_958979055.1 of Alnus glutinosa. NCBI lineage: Eukaryota > Viridiplantae > Streptophyta > Magnoliopsida > Fagales > Betulaceae > Alnus > Alnus glutinosa. The sequence goes on along the minus strand of NC_084887.1, from coordinate 7,958,478 downwards.
ATGGTATATATCGGTTGAGATTTCTAAGCTATGCTATCTCTGTTTGTTTAATTGTGTTTTGTACGGATGAAAAATTAAACCTGAATATTTTTAGTTTTTCTATTACAGCAAGAGACAGACAAGAACTTTGTAATTTTTAAATACAGAAAGTATTAGAAAAGCACTGAAGATCAAAGAAATTTTGTTATCTTTTTATTAAAATAATAGAACAACAATTACTTCTGTATTTTTGTTGATAACAGGACAATATTTACTTCTGTATTATGTTGATATCTGCTAATCCAACTGTCCATAACTGCTTAAATAACAGTTATAAACTGCTTATTTTAACAGACATTTAATTCTTACCATCAGATCAAATAACTGTCAATGATTATTTAATAATAACCATTAGATCGTTTTTAATTAATCACAGCCGTTAGATCAAATGTGATTTGACCTTACAGTTTATTTTAGTGATGGTCCAATAAATCCAACTACTGGATTTAACTAAAAAGCATCTTATAGTTTAGATCAAACCACCAGATCGATTGATCATGACCATCCGAAAATTGAAAGGTCATGATTAGCGCCCTATAGCCCATTGCCATCAAAGCGCCACTAATGCCCAACAGCCACTGCCACACGCGTGCGTGAGTATGCACGTAAGTGCATACACCAAAACATTACTTTAAACGCTTAAAGTGTGATGAGCCTTATAAATGTCAACTACACTTTCTCTTTTCTTTTTTTATTTTATTTTATTTTATTTTATTTTATGTAGGACTATCTTCATTTAATACTCTTTAACACCTTTTTAAAACTTTCTCAAAAGGCACAAAATAACTGGAAACTCGTCGAACCACAAACAACATCTTATGTTCACGTGTTTCCTTTGTCTTGTGAAATCTTAGTCTTTAGTCTTTTGCATGCCCGTTATGAGCACCCACCAATTACTTATAGTTAATGAGAGTTTCAATATTGACTCCCTCCATAACAAACCCGGGCCTAAAGGGTTGCCATCGAGCAACTGTTATCTGGACAACAACCAAAAGTGTCCAACAATCGGGGCAGAACTAGACTTTTAGGTAAAGGGGGACGGGCCAAAAAAGAAAAAGAAAAAGAAAATTAAGGTGATAAGAAATTAATTTTGAAGGGATTGTCGCATAAAAACATATAATTTTTTAAGGAATTTTGAAATTTTTGGAGAGATTATTGCCCAAATACTTAATGTGGCTCCAGCCCTGCCGACAATGCATAATATACTGCAATGTTGGACCAATAAGTGTGTTCTTGACTAACAAGCAATGTATTTATGGTCCCTATCATATTATGTGTAAGTTCATCATATAGTACTAGTGAACATTTGCCATGTGAAACTCATGCTTTGCATTCATCAATTTTTTTTCCGCATAAGGCTATAAGCTAATGATTGAGTGAGGACAATATGCATTGCCGAGTAGCATCCTGAGGGTGTTATAATTTAAATTTAAATAGATTGAACACATGATCAACACTCCGTTGTAGTCTAGTTGGTCAGGATACTCGGCTCTCACCCGAGAGACCCGGGTTCAAGTCCCGGCAACGGAATTTTCTTTTTGAGGTTTAGTGTTTCCACGCGACAGGAATTTTTTTTTTCATTGGGGAGGGGAGTGATGATGATAGTGGTTGTAGTGGCAAAAGTGGATGAGGTGCTTCATTTAGGGCAGTTAGAGAAAATAAATAAGAGGAAGAGAAACAAATGTACTTCTATTGCTAATCAAACGGATAACAAAAGTATTGGATTGAGCTCATAGATATACATCATATTTTTTCTCTCTCAAACCACATATACAAGAACACCGTGCACATTGCATCATCCTTTATTCAATGCATAATAAAACACGCAATGATTAGTCACTGATATTGTAAGCTAAAAACATTGGACAAACTCTTTGCCCTCACCATCCTCTCTGAGAACCCCCAGAAGAATGCGCATTCAACATGTCAATCACAGTATTAAAATCAACAGGCTGCCCGCTTTCCTCCATCCTCTGGATCACGCTGGCAGCATGGTCACTCCTGAAACCCATGCTCGACAATTTCTCAATCAGCTCAGCATAGGGATGATTGCGAAAGAATTGTGAATGGTTTGGATTCCGGACCATAAGATTGGGGGCCGTTGTTTGTTGTTGTGGATTCTGAAGAGAGACGCTTGTTGGAGGATATCCACCTTGAGTGTAGTGAGAAGGTTGAGGTGGATGGTGTGCCCTCCCTTCACCGTCATACATCATATATGCACTTCCTGGAGGAAGTGTGGGCTGAGGGCCAGCAGCTGCATATCCGTCACCTGGTGGTGCTCCAAAAGTGCTCTTCATTTGCTGAGGAGGAGGCTGCTGTGGAACTGTTCTACCTGCTCCACCATATCCGTACGGCATGGCATCAGCACGGCTGGATACTGGTTGAGGAATTCCTGGAAATGGAACCTGCATCGGCATGCTGTTTGGCAGTGTTTCTGGAGGAGATGGGTTCGTTTGTTGACTTGGTGGGTAGGAAGAGTAAACTGTTGCTGGTAGGGGCCTGATCTGGGGTTGCATCAAGGGCTGTTGTGGTGGCTGGGATGATTGCTGGGGCCATTGCTGCTGATATTGAGGGAATGATTGAACTTGTGGTGTTTGATTCACTTGAGACGGAGTTGGCTGTGGTCCCACCCTAGAGATGTCCTGCAGTTGGGGTGTTCGGTACTGAGAATCAGAAGGCGGATATTGACTCTGAGTGTGTTGTGTTTGCGCAGGTGGATTTGGTAATTGAGTCGAAGGCGGATATTGACTCTGAGTGTGTTGTGTTTGCGCAGGTGGATTTGGTACTTGAGTCGAAGGGAGATAATAGGACTGTTGTTGGGTTAGATTCTGAGGTGGAGCTTGTGAAGGGGGTGCCACAGGCTGTGGCTGTGGTGCGACTTGGTGTGGTAGCGCAAGAGCTAACTGCTGGTTATGTACATCAGATGTATTGTCAGTCTTTCTGGAATCAGCTGCCGCTGCTGAAGATTTCTCCTCATTGCTTTGGGAGTGGCTTGAAGAAGATGACTCTTTTTGCGCAAGCTGAAGCTTGGCCAACTCTTTCTGGGTCTCAGCAAGTTCTTGCTTGTCTCTTAGAATCTGTACAGATCTGTGGACCTGCAGTGGGCAATATGAAATAATCAACTGTAGCAAATGGCATCAAAGTACTTGACGATCACAGCATATAGTCATTGAGAGAAAAAAGGGTAAAACATGTTAGTGGATATGACTTGAGCCTGCTAATTAACAGCAAAGCAGAGTGCTTCCCTCCCAAACACCATAGCTCTAAACATGTATGGGTCCAAATCAGGTTCAACTTGACAAAAGGAACAAAAAAAGAAAAAGAAAAGGTGAATGGTTCTTAATTCAATAAGACTGTATACAATCTATCTTGCTTTAGAAAAGCAGGTATGCGGATTAAAAGATTGGTCTCAGAATGGCCGGCAGACTTCAGTTGGAAAAGAGAACTTTGAAATGTTTGGATATCATCACAGTAGTCTTGGAACATAATCCTGAATCCAAAGTCATTGTTCTGAGAGACTCGCTAAGACTTACTCAAAGAACAAAACATAAACATTCTAAGATAAAAATAAAAAATAAAACATTCATGTTGAGGATGAAATTGAAAAAAAAAAAAAAACAAAACAAAAAAGGAAACAAAACATACAAAACAAAAGAATGATGATGATGCCCAGGCAAGGGGAAAGGAAAGAAGAATGAGCAGAGAAAAACAAAACATGCTGTAATCACCAAGCTGCAATTCATGGAGATCCTTTTATTGCGCCCAAGAAAACTCAATAAACCACTGGCCTTTATACCTTCAATAGGAAAATAAGACAATGTAGAGAATAACCGAGCTCACCAATTATTTTCAACAGATGAAAATGGAAAACGTAAATTAACAATCATATTGATGATACAAAAAAATAAATAAATAAATAAGATAACTGACACCACGTTGATACTGCAAAACATTCTAAGATGAACATGAAGAGATTAAACATTTTATGTGAACAGGGCATAAGACTAGGACAATGAAAAAGAACACCACTTGATGCTTCCATTTATATACGCATAGAGAGATACAATAAATAACTTTTATGCATTTTGTGATATGTTCTATGTAGCACCGATACAAATACAAAATGAGGATGCAATACAATAAAGACAAGGCGGTATGTAAATTGTTCAAAACCCTAAGATGCGATAAGGCAAGTAGACGTTATAACTCTCACTCCACAACAACTAGGTTCATGATTCAACAGAGTTCAAAAGGTTTATTTGAAGATAATATTTTTCTAATAATTGAGAAAATATATTACACTATGACTAATATTATTTTAAGGAGTACTCCACCAGAGTATCCAGAAAATGTGACTTAATTAACTCATTACACAATCTCCTCCAGGATTATGTAGTTAAAACTCTCACTCCACCCAGCCTAAGTGAACAGGCTCATCAAAGTATCAGGGGGCAGAAAACCATCTTCCTAAAAGCTTTATTTGCACGCACCCACAGAATGAATAATTATAGGACCCAGCAATTCTTTGCCGCAGTCAGGAAACTTTCAGAAGCTGATGTGAGCCTATGTTATTATAAAGGTCCTCTAAAGTGAACATACAAGGGTGCTGCATTTCATATCTCATACGAAACAAATAAAAGAATATCCCCTACTTCAGATGTATAAACTTTTGAAATTGAGACTCACTTCTTGAAGATGTTTCTCAAGAGATTTAAGCTTTGAATCTTGCTCTCCATGATCTCGAACTAAATCTGACCGCATTTCTCCAATTGATTTATCAAGATTGTAGCAGTATAATTCCAACTGCGACAACCGTGAACTGATTCCCTCAAGAAAGCGCATAAGGTTGTCAGCATACTTTTTCATACTTTTTTCAACTGTTGAAATCACATCTTGGCCGAAAGAATCTTCAGGCTGGTTATAGACTGCAGGAAACAATGCTGATCTTGCCATTCTGCTTTTCTGAAAATCCTGCTCACAAAAAAACACAGGAGCTTATAGAAAGTGAATAAAACAGTATACCATTTGTAGTCACTCAAAGGTATTAGACAATAACACTAGCTAGCATTCAAAACAAGATGCTTTTCGGAATCAACGTGTAAGAAAAATCATGTAAGAAAAATCTTAGATCCAATCAATAAACACTACCAAAGGATGAAAAAGTTGCAGCACAAGCATGCTATAACCAGCACGACACTTGAGCATTTTCCTGCTTTATTAGTATAATATTGACAGAAAAATTTCTCAAACGAAAAAAAAAAAAAGCTTGCAAACCTTTCAAAATCTGGACAGATACACATATGTATCAATTTACTACGAACAATTCAAAACTGATACAATTTAAAACAAAACATATTACTTGCTTCGTTAATTTGCTCAAAATGAAACCCCATCTGAAAAAATCCTATTACTGAACTCAGCTAAAGAAAAAAAAAAACTAGGTTTTGGAACTTAAAGCTCTTTCCATCTATAGGAACCAGGGCTTTAACCATCCACAACCATAAATAATAGCACATGAAAAATCTAATCTTTACAATTCAACAAACTAAAGCAACAACTAGGCCTTTTGAATTACATCCTAAACCTTGATCGCCATTTCAACATTCCCAAACCCAGATTCCAGGAATGCCCATCCTAAACGGATGAAATTACATCAACCTCCAACTTCACCGAAACCCTAGCCAGTACGGAAAATTTACCTTGCCAGAATTGGAGCCGACGACCGGGTCGCCATGGCTCCCATTCGTAGAGTCCTGGCTCGCGTAGTCCTGGTACGAGCAAAGGATGTCATCGGTCCCGAAATCGAACCCCTTGGAGCCCGGGTTACCCCGACCCGACGATCCGGACGCCATCGGTAGAGATAAGGATCAAGATATTCAGGAAGTTTGTAGGGCGAGAAAGTTAGGGCTTTTTTCTAGAGAGAGAGAGAGAGAGTTTCTTTGGCTTTGTTTGGAGACGAAGTTTCGTGGGGTTTTTTTTTATACGGGGATTTGGGGAAGCGAGAGGAAAACGTTTTTGTTAGATAAAAGATTGTGTTGGGGCTTGCGGTCAGATAAGGATTCGGTTCACCGACCATGCTTTTTGCAGGTATAGCCTTTGATTTTCGTGTATTTAAATATTGCATGTGACTTTTAAGTCCTTAACATTAATGTATTATTAATATATTGACGTTGATTAATGATTATGACGATTCATGACTCTACTGTTTATTTATGTTTTTCCTGGTCGCGCCCGCAACTCCTTACACCTAACTATGGCATTCACATCCGGTTATTTTGGAACCATGGTCTTATAATTGTTCGAATTTGAAAAAATTTGAATAGATAATTGTGAGAGACTACTTATGAAACTCACATAACCAGAGAGTGGTTGCACAGTTCAATTTTTATTTGGTAAAGTGGATCCCATAAGTAGTTACTCACAATCACCTGAAAATTCGGACAAATAATTATAGATGATCATAATCCGTTATTTTGATCAGTTGAGATATAAACATAAGTAGTTTCTCACAATTATCTGTCTGAATTCTCTCAAATTCGGACAAATAATTGTAGATAATCATAATCCGTTATTTTGATCAGTCGAGATGTAAATTTGAAATATCTATTAAAAAAAAAAAAAAAGGATGTAAATTTGAATGAAAATTTACCATTCATAAAAAGCCGCCCAATGGTAGATTGGTAAATTACTACTGTGCTCACCAAATTTAACCAAATTTAATGAGTATTGTAGGCTCAACAAATGTAATATATATATTATTTTATGATTTTATCTCATTTCTGTAATGAAAAAATAAATAAATTTTTGAAAAATAATATTAAATAGAATAGTAAAAGTAAATAGTTGGTAGAAAAAAATTTGATTAATTTTTTAGCTAAAATTGAGAAAAAAAAAAAAATATTGAGCCGAATGTAATGCTATAAGTACTATTTTTCAATCTTATAAAATAATTTGCATTTTATATTTACGTTTAAACTTACTTTTCAACTTACACTTGTTTAGCAAATACCCATTTAGGGCATTGACCCGAATCTCTATTCTGGTGCCCGCCTCCTAAACCTGTTGATCGACACGTCTCCATATTAACTTGTAAATAATGGTAATAATAAGAGATATTGCTTAATAGATCACATGGAGTTGGGTTTCATAATTTAGAGCTAACAATTTGGGTTGGTTTGTAAGTTTCGTGTCAACCTGTTAAGGATCAACTCTGATACTATCTATTTAGTTAAATAGGTCAAACCCTTCACATCTAACACGACACATTTAAATAAGATGGTCATACGACACAACTCATTTGATAAACAAGTCGTGTTAGGTTTACTTGATTTGACCCAACTCGTATAACTCATTTAATAAACAGGTCATGTTGGGTTGACCAAAACATGACTCGTTAGTTAATTTGAAAACTAACTCAAATAAATGAATAATTCGTTTAATCGGCCAACCTGTTATTTTATTTTTTATTTTTTAATTTTTAATTATAAGAGAAAAACAATATGATTTTATAATTATAGGGGTAAAAGGGATCACCCATGGGCTAAGCAGGCTGACCCGAGATTGACCTATTTATTAAAAAGATTAATGCAACTTGATCCAAATTGACTCAAACTCGATTATACCAAACCCTAACCCGAGATTAAGGTATCAAGCGTGTTTTGAAAATTTTGTAAAAAAAAAATTGAAAGTTGCCCTTTTCATATTTTGTTAGGCCATCTCCAGCAAAGTGGCTACTTTAGCCAAAATGGTTAAATTTAACAATTTTTGCTCTTTTCTCCTCTCCAGCAGAATAGCTAAAGTAAATTTTTTCATCTAACATTGAACAGTGAATAGGCAGAGTTGCCTATTAACTGTTCACACAAGTTAAAATTTTTTATTAATATTTTCTCTCTCCCCCCCTCTCCCTCTTCATCCCTCTGTCCCTCTCCATCGATCTCTCTCTGTCATCCCCATTTCCCGGCGATCGGATATCCAGATGTTAGACTTCTTGCCGAGGTAGAGATCACTCTCACAAATGTAAGGGATCCCACAAATGAATCGCTCATGATCTTGAAAGCAAGTCCGGAAAATGGTTCATCATCACTTGCAGGCCTTTCAATTGTCACTTCTGGGTTTTCTGGGTCAGTCCCCTTCATTGCTGGCACGTCAAGTGGAGAAGGCAAATAATCAAACACAGCGTCAAGCAATGGTTGAACTCCCTTATTTTTAAAAGCTGAGCCACATAATACTGGGACAAAACTGAGCGAGATGGTTCCTTTCCTTATTAATTTCTTAATGGTTTCCTCATCAGGCTCAACTCCTTCTAGGTAGCTCTCTATAGCTTGATCATCTAACTCAACTACGGTTTCTATCATCTGTGACCGATACTCTTATGCCGGCTCCTGAAGATCTGCAGGAATATCCTCATACACAAATTTAGCACCCAACTCTCAGGTCCCCCACCACTCGTAGGGCGCTCGTCACTGCACGGACCTCAGGAAACCGCAGGGATGGGTGGTCCGCCAGCAGGTTGTGGATGGGTATGATGTTGTATGGCTCCGATTCCGCCGGTGCGGGCTGCAGCTGGGCCGGAGAAGGTCTTGGGTGTGGGTGGGCAAGGGTGGTTTTACTGGTTTGGTTGTGGGTTTGATGGGGTTGGCCGGTTGTTGGGGATGGGTACAGAAGAGAGAAAAAAAATAAAACAATAAAAAAAGAATGAAAAATAATATTTTAAGAAAATGAAGCGTAGAATAAAGAGTATTGTTGGAGTGTTTTTAACTGTTAGAATAGCTAAAATAAATATTTGTAGTTTTTGAGTAGCTACTTTAACTTTACCTGCTGGAGATGGCCTTATATGAGCTTTGAAAGTCCATCAATTTCTCATATGTAGTTATGGAGCCAATTCATCTTTTTCACTTAAGAGTGTGCTTGCTATACATGAGATGAATATTTTTTGTGGATTGTATTTTCCTTGCTTAAGCATAAGTTTTTGTTGAACATTTTATCTATGCTTGAACTCTTTGTGCAGTTAACAGCTTCTATTTGGTTTTTTGAGTTTGACCGCTATGTGAGTTTTTATTAGGCAATCATTTGAGGGAGATCGACTAGCTTTTTTATCAAAATGACAAACTCGCTAGTTGAACTTAGAACCTAAAAACTCTTGCATTCCTTCTATTTGATTTAAGCATCAATGTTTAAAGACACATTCTCAAAAGGAAAAATAGTGAACAAAAGGTCTGTGTCTATTTGTTGCTTATCATGTCCCTATAGAAACAAAAGTGAACAATTTATTGTGAAAACAGGTGATCACTAAAGGACAATGTTTTAGCTTGTACTAAGTCTAAGGGGGAGTGTATAGAATGAGAATAACTAGATCCTAGTATGATAATGTTTGATTTTTGACTTGATGTACATGCCAACCTTTCTCATTAGGATCCATAAGCTTTTGCTTACTGGACTATCCCCTCACCAAAAGTAAGGTCTTAAGCTCGCTTGATGATTAGTTTTCACACACAAGCATGAGTTGAGTGGAACATAACACTTTGTTTTTGTTGAAGAAAATTTTGATTCATTCATCTTTTGATTGTCATGTCTATTTTGCACACTATGAGCATTTATTGTGTAGAATATTCATTGCTTAATACATGAGTCATTAATACATTTATCTTGTGTGCTATTTTGACAATTGGGTCTTTCATTAAGGGGGATAATTTTTTCTGCAAAATTTTGTTCACCGGATGTTTTGCAGTTCGACCTAGCTAAGAATTCTTACAAACTCTATTTTTAAGAAACTCAATTTTTGTTGTTGTACTTGGTAAGACATTTTTTGCATTGCATATTATGTGTTTTACTGTTTATGGTCTTGCATTGCTCATGATCATGGTTAGGATTCGAGGATAGTGTTTGAGTTTCTCATTCATAAAGCCTAGTTAGAGTTTTAGACATGTGTGGCACTGTCTAGTTCTTAGATAGGTTCATTGATTTTGTGTATCACCCACAGATGTTCATCTCTACAGTTTTTTTAGGTGATTGATTTGGTTTGATCTTTGGTTATTTGAATTGCATGTTGCTTGATACTTTGTTGAACCTTTCATTGAGAATAAAATAAGGATGAACATGAAACATTTTGTTATTTTGTGACAAAAAGGGGGAGATATTTTGGGAGTGTCTGTAGACAGGGAGAGTAGTTGTTAGTTGTATACCATAGATGATATTGATTTTGATAATAATTATCTCATATTCTCATCTATGTTGATATTTTGTGATCTAGTAGATTTGGTGAGTTCTTAATGATTATATTCTGTTCAAAATTGTGATATTAATGTTACATTGATTTTTCATACTCTGCATGCGTTTGATATGTTTTGTGAGTGTTTCAGGAAACATGATCTTTATCGATGAATGATAAAGGAATTCCAGTTTGGTGGTTAAATAGAATTTCAGTTGCAATTCATTGTATCTTTACTTTTTTAGATGTAAATTGTAAATTTTGTCACAAAATTTCCAAATAGACAGTTTGTTAGGTTTTTGAATTGGCTAATTCAGTGACAAAATAATTTTGGATGTAAGTTTTAGATCTAAGGGTGTGTTCAAGACAATTTTGGAGCTGAAACCAAGAAAAATCAAGAGTTGAAGATTTGGATGAATCAAATTCAATTTGGAATGTCAAACTCAAATTGGATTGATCAAATTTGTTTGGACAAGAAAAAGTTCGTTTGATAAGATCGCAAGTTTGGATCGATCATAAACAATTGGGTTGATCAAATTTAAATCATATAGATCAAAATTTCTACATTGATTTTATTTTAGCCGATTTTGACCTAAAAACCCTACTTTTATTGCACGACTTTGGGAGGGGGCGGGGAAAAAATAGGCTCTTTCATCCATGTTCTTGAGCCTAAACAATGCATAATCCTCTCATTCATGTGCCAAAAAGAAGTTTATGTCTTGAGAGCTTTCATTGCTTGTTCTCTTGGAGTTTTTTTTTTTTTTTTTTTCAAATCACAAAGTTCATCATCAAACAACTAAAGTCTATCAGATTTCCGATAAAAGAGATCAAGTAGAAGAATTGTCCAAAATTTCTGGGAGACCTACTGCGGTAATGGTCAAACAAGTCACTTATTCAGTACAAGAGAGTGTTAACTCAAAGGTTTTGTAAGTGTGAACTTATTGTAATTTCTCATTTTTCTGTAGTGGATTGTTTTGTTAGGATTTTCGTGTTGGTAAATTCGGTGTCAAAACTTATTTGGTTGTAAGTTTCACTCTATTGGTTAAGTTGGTGAATAATTTGATCCAAGACTGAATCCAACTCAAATTGGAATATCTAAAAGATATGGTTAAGCTTAATCAATCAAGGAAATGAACAAATTAAATCAGCATAGTTGGAAAGCTGACACAAAAAAAAACAAAAATCTCTGAATTAGCTTTTTCCTAATTTGGACGGTTACTCTGCCCAAATTGCCCTGCAATATAAGACCGAAAATTTGGCAAATTTTTCTGAAATCCTGTTCCAACTTGAACTGGGTTTTCTTCAGAGGTCTATTTAAAGGGACTTCCAGTCACAAATTTATTAAGAATTCTACTCTAGAATTCAGTGTGCTAAGAGAAGGTGTTAGACCATTACTGTTAATGTTAAATCTCTGTTAGAGTTTTGGTTATTGTTTAATCATCAACCTTAAACAATTGAAGCCAATCGGAATTCCAATTAAGGAGGTCAAGAAGAAGAAGTCTCCAGAGGTTTTGGGAGAGAAGCAGACAAGTGGGTTACTTGTTGTATTTCAAGAGTGTGAGGACTGCAATTAGGGCTGAGCATGGGGCGGGGGGGATGGGGATGTTTTGACCCTGCACCCCCGTGAAAAACCCAATGCACCTGTGCGGGTTGGGTGGGGATGGGGTGGGGTGGGGATGAATGGGGCGGGAATCTGTGGGTATACGGGGATTCCCGTGGGTGTAACAAAAACTCTCAGATTGATACATTGGTTGAAGATGAAGAAGCTTAAATAATAGAGAAAATAGTTATTGAACACAACGTTTATACATGCAAAACGAATAGAGACTTATGGCATCAGCGAATTCGGGGAATTGGGTCGGGAAATTTGTATTTGGCTGCTCTGCATATCTGCTTGGTGAAGGAGGAGAGTGAAAGTGGTGTGCTTTGTGATGTGTGTTTTAAAGAGTACTCGCAAGCGCACGAATCGTTTGTAATATAGTGTGTGCAAGTGCGAAGTCGAATCCACAGGGAAATGGTCAAATGTTGGTGTCTTGTTTAATCAACTTCATTTTAACCTAGTTCCAAAGGTTTGAGGATTGATTCAAGAGTAAAACACTAAACAAAAGAGATGAAATGAAATGTGCAAATTAAAAAGAACTAAGGCTAAGGAATCTACCAAACCAAATCCGACAACTCACACTCTTGGTTTCCACTTGAACACCCAAAGAACATTAAGCTTAGGGTGTCATTCAAGTTTCTCAACCATAAACCCTAGAACCATTAAATGAATCCAACACAAAGACAAATCACAAAGAGTACCAATTTGAAATCAAATCATCCAATGTATCATTCAATCACAATGGATATCATCATTCAAACCGATAAAACAATGTATCCATCGGTTGAAACACATCAAATGTCCTATTTCCACCACTAACCACATTCATTGTAAAAGATAAAGCATTAAATGAATGGAACTTGAACAACAAATATGATATATCATTAAATATGCAAGTGGTACAGCAAGAGTGTGAGTGTCATCAGTGGAAATGTTTCATCCTCAACCTTAGTTGAGGTTACTAGCCTTCCATGACTAAGAACACCACAAGAAAATGAAGAACAACCATAGAAATAAAAGAAAAGCTTTACAAAGAGGAAGTGTCTGAGAACAAAAGCTACTGAAATACACTACAAAATGCACGAAATTAAACCTATCTACTGTTCTCTACTCTCCCTACAAGGAGGCATGGCTATGGCTTTTATAGAAGAAAACTAAGGCTAGAAACCCATGTAAAATGACTTCTCTACCTTCCTCTAGGGTTCCTCTCTTGCTAGAGACAACCAAGAACACGAAACCAGCGTGTTCTGCTGCGAAAATAAGAGGGAGAGCTGCTTTTTGTCATGGAGGAGCTTCTGATTGAGTGTTCTGGCGCGCTCTGCAAAAGCAGGTTCTGGGAAATTTCGATCGATCGACTTTTATTTCGATCGATCGACTTCGGGCAAATTTTCGATCGATCGACTTTTAAGTTCGATCGATCGACTTTTCATGACCTCCGAATTTCCAAGCATTTCGTTGTGAAATTTGCCATTCCTCTCTTATTGACCTACAGAAACAGAAAAACACAAAAACTAACCAAAACATCAGAAAATAACAAGGCTAAAGGTCTAACTAGTGCAAATCAAGGGGTCCAAATACACAATATTTGGCACTCATCACTTTGTGCTTTTGGGCTTAATGAAGGAAAGGAATAAGAGCATTTGAATCTCATATCACTGGATGATTGTACAAAAAATGGTGCCCAGCCGAAACTAACAACATAAGAAGAAGAAGAAGAGAAGAAGAAGGAAGAAGAGATGAAGGGTAACGGCACTTGCTGGGAATAATCAGGAAGAGAAGAAAAAGAAAATATATTATTTATGGGGGGGGGGGGGGGGGAGTCTAGGTTAAAAAATTAGGGTTTTTATTTTTTATTTTTTAATTTACATGGGGCGGGGCGGGGATTCAGGAAAAAAAAAAAGAGATTAAACTAGCACCCGGCCCCGCCCCGCGCGGGTTGGTAAAAATTAAACCCGTACCCGCAAAAAAAAAAATTAAAAACCGCGTTTTTAGGGGCGGGGCGGGGCGGGGCGGGTTTGTAGGTATTTGCTCAGCCCTAACTGCAATGGTTTTGTGAGTATTAACATCTTATAATTCGCAGATTCTACGTTATTGGATTGATTTCCTGGGTTGGCTAACCTGTAGTGGTTTTTAATCTTTGAGTTCAAAGAGTTTCCACTTTGTCACTAAATATCTTTGTCAATTGCTTTATTGCTTTTATATCTTAATGATTGTTTGTTTGTGGTTGATTAAATTTTTAATTTCGCACTATATTGTCATACACATATTCAACCTCCCTTTCTAGGTGTTGTTTGGAGTGTGATTTATATTTTCAAATTGATTTTTTGGATTTGGCTGCCATAAAATGGTTTCTCTTTGAGGTGCTAAAGAGTTTCCAATTTGTTATTAAATTACTTGTATTGATTGATTTATCGCTTTAATTATGTTTGGTGAATGTTTGTGTGGTTGCTTAATTTTAACTTCCTGATTACTTTGGCATACACATATTCAACCCCCTACTAGGTGTATAGAATGATTAAATTCTTTTTTGGCACACCAAGTTGAGTTGATGTGGCAAACTAAGTTTTATCTGCGTCACATGTCACATGCCACGCTGACATGGCACATTAAATGAATTTGTGAGTTTCTTAGAGAGAGTCTTCTGCCTAAGAGAGAGAAATTGAATTTAGAACTTCTTAGAGAGAGAGAGAGGGGGGGGGGGGGGGGGGGAGGAATACCTATGTCCATGTCATTTGGAGAGTGTCCCTTTTATAATGATGAGACTTAGATGCTTGCCACATGCCTTTTGATTATTGCCATGTAGTGGGTTGTTTAATGTGTGATTTATATTAAACGAACTTTAAACTTGGGCCCTAAAGTGGGCCGAGTATTCAGATCGTTAGGCCCAACACATTATTTACAAGAATGTTGTTAATTAATAAGAGATTAGTTACTATAAACCTCTTAACTATCACGGAACAAGTATTATGTTTATAAATTGACTTGTAACACTCATTTAAGCTGTAGGATTCAAATATTTTCCTATTCACAACTATATATATTGTCGAGACATCTGTGTTCAGTGTTCATGGACAAACTGTTTATATTTGGTGGTATGGAAGACAAGACCAAACCTATAAGAAAATTTTCATTAATGAAAAGCACACTCTGGGATGGTGCCTATTTTATTTTCTTTTGATTCTTCACTGTTGTAACCAGATTCTGGTCGATTAACATCCGCATAGTTTATATGCATATTTCAAATAAAAGGAGAGAAAGGCAATTTTTTGTGTCCATATATGTTATATATGCTCCTAATTTAGTTTGCTTCTGTTGAGATGGATAATGAAGAACTTACCTGAGAAGAGATTTGCTCGGGAAGTTTTGTGACACTTCAAAAATTTAGTCTTAACACGGGAAGATAAATTATTCGCATCGAGTAGATGGATTATAAAGGTGCTCATTGTTAACCTAGTCACGGTTGAAGACTATGACTTAGTTACAGATAAAAAACTATTACCTAACTACAGTTGAAGTCTATCATCTAGCTACAAGTCTATTTATATTATTCTCATCTACCCTAAATCTCCTATAATAGGAGTCTGATATATTGTAAACATCAGTAAAAAAAATAAGAGCAAAATGTAATCTTTTATACTTTATTTTGTGGACGTTGGTTATGGACCTAACCACGTAATTCTTTGGTGATAGTCTTCAATTATGACTAAGTGATAGACTTTAACTGTAGTTATGTGATAGCCTTCAACTGTAGCTAAGTAATAATTTAGGTTACAGTTTTCAACTGTAATTAGGTCATAGTCTTCAACTGTTATTAGGTGATAGTATTCAACTATAGCTTTGATTCTTTAACTCCACAATATATTTTAAGGGCGAATGATATTTGTACACATATTGCACACACACTCACATTGGTTGTGAGACCCATACCACACCCAATGTGAGTATGTACAATGTGTACAAGTAACACATTTCTATTCTAACACTCATATATAAGTGCTAAGTCTAACGTTGATTTTTTACTAGCGTGGTTCCTTACTATATAAGTAGGAGAGAGCTTTAAATTACATATTTATCTTTTTATAGTTCGAATTACAGATTTATAAAGCCATAATTGACATACTTGCAGTTCTACAATCATCTAATTAACATAACATTTCTCACAAGGCTTGCTCTCTACCACACCAGTGAAAATAAAAAAAAAACTGAGAGTCCATGGATCTTATCTAAGTCTTTTGCAGGAGAAGAGGATCTAGGACAGTGTGGATGGAATAGAGTAGAAGAAGCATGTATATAATGACTCCGATGAAGCCAGCAACAAGAGCTCCTTTTACTTGGTCACAGTAGTTGTGAACTTGGCCGCAGATGGGCAGCCAACCAGCAGAAGAATTTCCTTTCTTGCCCACTTGAGCTATCGCCAAGGCCGCCGACATGCTTGAAGTGAGCAACATGGTGAAAACCTGGTCCAGATAATGAATGCATCATTTTTATATATGTGCTATAAGGGTCCTTTATCAAGTTCAATTACACGCTATATATCAGCTGTATAGCTCAATAAAAGCGTAAACCGCACTGTATATGCGGCTAATACCCTTATTATTTCCTATCCGCATCTGTGGCTGCATTTTGTGGATGGTGAATTTTAGTAAGAATAATGATTCACTGCCACCTAAAGATACAACTTTTCACCACCTTACCTTTGTGGCAAGGTGGTCTCCCACTACTTTTTGAATTTTTTTATTTTTTAAAAATAAATTAAGGTGAGGGACCACCTTGCCATATAGGCAAGATGGTGAAAAGTTGTATATTTAGATGGTAGTGAATCTTTTTAGTAATATTAATGGACTGAACCTCAGAAAAACCTATTTAAACCGTAGCGCTTCTAATTTTGAACCGGGTCGATCACAAACTAGGCTCCACATATATAGCCTAGCTAACACCACTAGCCCGTCAGGGAGCGAAATCCGCCCATAACAATCACTTTGTATTGGGCTCTTTTTTGGTTTTTTTTCTTTTAACTAAGGAGTACTACTTAATTTATATGGGTCTGTTTTTTTTTTTTTTTCCTAAAAAAAAAAAAAGGAAAAGAAAAAAACACCCTTTTTATGAACTTTATTAAATGGGCTTAATACCATTTTTGAGAGAAATACACCTGTAAAAATTATAATATGAAAACAAAAATTGAATTGTAACCATTAGGTAATACAAGTATTTAAAAACTGAATTCTAATTTGGAAAAAAAAAAAAAATCAATTTATAAACTTTGAACAATACAAGTAAATTGAAAAAAACTACAAAATACAATTTGAACTGAATTATATTCTTTGGAAAAAATAAAAAAACAAATGAATTGACTTCAATTGCTTTGAAATAATGTCCATAGTTGGATAGTTGACACACATTAATGTCAATTTAGTGTTTTAGTAACATTTCAAACCATCAATGGCGTGTTTTGGAGTTAAATCCCAAAATGAGATTATTTTATAAAACAAAACTATATATATATACATGGGTACGTGAAATCCATCTTTGTGTACCCATATTCCGTTATCCACTCACATATTTGCGGATAGGAGATATGGTATTTTCGTACTTGGAATTAGGGGCTGAAAATCCACCCTCTTAACCCATGCGGACGGGCAGAAGGTAGTGGATACGAAGTGATTTTTAACCGCCCACCTGAACGTCTCAAAGTTCAGCTGGCGTATTATGTCAGTTCGAGGAGGGCGTGTTCATTGTCAAAAAAATTTGAACACAAGAGGTATATATATATATATATATTAAGAATTCAAGACTGAAAATGTTCATTTTCTTTTCTGATTTTCATATACGTCGAAAGAAAGAAGAATGTATGGGTGAAAATGCATTTGGTTGATTGCTAAAAGTACACAAATTAAAGAAAATCGAAAATGAAGCCCTCAAGAGCCACATTTCATTGTTCATCGCTGTAAAAAAATGAAAAACAGCTATTATATATATATAAGAAAGGGTTTGTAGATAATTACCACATCCAGGGCAACGACTAATCGCCAGAGCATACTCTCCGAAGGAAGAAAGAGAACCAAAAGCCCATAAACACTCACAATAGCGTTTGCGATCACAAAGTACCTATATGTATATGCCAAGCTTTTAGTAATTAACCCATAAAAGAAGAAGAAGAAGAAGAAGAAGAAGATATTGGTTGAAGAAAGTTTATTACTTGAAGGACGGGGAGTTGCTGTACTTTGCCTCGACAGAAACTCCAAAGACAGTAGTTGTTTCATGGCTTGTTGCCATGACAATTGCAGCCGAAACGGTGGCACCAAGCGCCATGAGCCTGAGCAGAAGGGTGCACAGCCTTTTGATCTTGGCCATGGATGCTTAATTGCTACGATCGATGAAGCTCAGCTTCAAATTTATTACTTGGAAATGTTAACTGGTCAGGACGTACGGAAAGGCTAAGGGGGCCCCTTAGTCGGAGAGTGTTAGGAAGGCAGATGAGGGTGGTGGACTTGTTTTCTTACTTTTTTGCTGCCTTTTTAGTTGAAATTCTCACCCGTCACCACTCACCGGCCACCATCAACTAGAGTGACCAGTTAAGAGTTTTCTACTTTTTCTGCTATGTTTTGTAGACTTTTAGGTGTGTAAAAGGCAAGGCGTTTCTTCTTTGTTTTGGTAATCAGATGTACCGCTAAAGAAAGAGAACTTAGACTGGGTTGGATCTAGCTATTAAAATATAATATATATTTGAGAGTAGGAAAAACATCCATTCTTAAATGTTACTTCGAATTAACAGTTTCGTAACTTGCGGTTTTAAAATATAGCGATTTTCAAAATTAGCTAATAAAAATATGATTTTTAAAGATATATTAAGCGTTTGGTAAAATTAAAGTTTGACATTTAAAATTATAGTTTAGCTTTTGAAATTGTACGTTTTCAAAAAAGCATCCAGTTGCCCGTGGTTTGAAAACGTAAGATTTTTTGCGTTTTTCAAATCACAATTTTTTAAAAACGTAATCCTAAAAACGATTTATTTTATGTGATTTGGTTTTAAATCGTAATTTTTGTCTACGAAATCGCAATGTCATACACACTGTTCCAATTTAAATTGGGGTAGTTGTCCAAATCTGGGTTAAAAAATGGCTCTTTGAAGAATCTGATCAACAGTTCAACTCCCAGTTGAATGTGATAGGACTCCAATTCCTAGTTTAAGTAAGAGTAGAAAACCTAATTCAGGTCCGACTCAACCTCTTTACCTATAAATATGCCAAGTATAAACGACATACTGAATATTTTATGCATTGAGCATACTTTTCTCTCAAAGACTGACTTAGGTATCGGAGTGAGATCCTCGCAAGGCTCTTTTAACTTAATTTTAGTTGTTTTTTAGTGATCGGGAGAGCGTGAAGAACATCGTACTGGAAACTATTCTAACACGCACCTTTAAAGTATTCACAATAGCCTCTTCATAATTTCTCTAAATTTAACTCTAAAAAATCGACTTTAAGGGTTTTAGCTAGTCACTTTTTTAAATTATCAAACTCTCTAAATGTTTCTCTACTTTAAATAAATACTCAATAATTACCATGAATACTGTTGTCTTTAAATAAATACTATTTTTTTCTACACGATTTGCAAAAAATATTATTAAAAAAAATTATAATATTATCTTTTTGACTTTTTGAATCTTGAGAGAAAATCTGACACATTTGTTAAAGAGTATGTCATATGGGTCTATTTGTGGGTTTTGTTAAAAATATAGAGAAGAATTAAATATGAAGATATCATTATGAGTACTCTTAGTGTTTTAAATGAAATCTATATCTTGATTTCACATGACCTAAAAATAAAAAACCCTAAACTAAAGATGAAACCCAATGGCCTATATATATATATATATATATAAGTATAACTGTGTTTGTTTATTTTAAAATTACTAACCGCAATTTGCATAAGAGGTTAATAATTTTTGCTTAACTTTCTATCAAAATAGTTACTCAAATAATGATTAGTTTGGATTAATAATCCCCCCCCCCCCCCCCCCCCCCCACCAAAAAAAAAAAAAAAATTTGCAGAACTGGAAACCAAAAATCTTGGTAGCACATGTATGTGTGGGTTAAAAGCATCACTATGTCAATAGGCTGGCCCAGAAGGGTTTAGTCACACTCACACGTCTAATTTAGATATGACGACGTTATGGTTGACTTTTGTACCCAGAGGTTCAGGGTTTTGCTCTTCTGCCCCCTTCCCTACCCATCTGGCAACCCTAATTTTCCAATCCCCAAAACCCTAGATTTTCTCGAGAACCAAACGGAAAGTTTTTGAAAAATGGGAGTTTCTACTTTCTGTCTCGGCTTTTTCTCCAAAACCCCAAAACTCTCTCTTCGTAAGACCCTCATTTTCACTCCCCCCACTATCTCATCCAATGCCCACCTCAAATTCAACCCCATTTTCAGACCCTCCATTCTCACCCTCTTCCTCCCAATCCACAAACCCAATATCAAAACCCACTTCAAATCACATATCTGCTGCCTCTTCACCGGCATCGTCGAAGAAATGGGCGAAATCAAACAGCTGGGTATTGCTGAACACGGCGGATTTGACATGAGAATCGACGTGATGTCATGGCCATTTCTCTGGCCATGACCGTAAAGGGGAAAGCTTGAAGGTTGGAGCTTGAAGTTGAAGAGAGAGGAAAGAGATTGTGTGAAGTGAAGAGAGAAGGAGTTCTGAGAGTTCTAGAAGTCCCACTTCGGATGGACGGCTATGGAAGGAACACGTGGCAGCAGGAGGAATAAAGACAGTAGACTAAAACGGTGCGTGGAGGATGCTTCTGGGCCGTACGTATTATTTGCTATTGAATGTCGTTTTGGTCATTTAGTTATAAGTTGCGTTTTGTTGGTAGGGTATGTTGTTTTGGGTGTTTTCCTGTAAGGCTAGTATATAAGGCCATGTTAGGTTAATGGGTATTTTATCTTGAATCTGGTTAATTGTTTACTTGTAATTGGAGGCTGAGCACCTTGAATGCTCTTGGAGGACAGGCACCCTTAAAGTTGCCATATCTTAATTTTCAGTATTTCCCCAATTCAATCCATTAATCACACTCCCAATTCCATTTTCAATTCATCTAAACCCTAATATCTTAAGATACCCGTTACAATTGGTATCAAAGTCAGGTTCGTAGCTCATGAAAACTAGATCCCAAGCCATGGCAGAAGAAGCTCAGAATGTTAAAGAATTGCAGGAACGGGTAACACGGATGGAGCAGGTGATAGTTTCAATGGAGGATTTGCAGGTGGCTATGCAGTCCTTAAAGGCCCAAGCTGCTACCCAGGAGGCTCGGGCTAACCGACTGGAGGAACAGATGCAGTGGCAGGAGCAACGAATGCTGGCGCAAATTCAGGAGATGTTGGCTAATAAAGGTGGTCACGGGAATGGGTCTGGAGAGCATGTGCCTCTCTGGGGATAGTCCGACAAGAACTTTGTTGCTGGGGAGACTTCGTTTCATGAAGGATCTACCTCCGGGGACGCAATTATCAAGGCCAAGACAGTCCGATTGGACTTCCCTAGGTTTGACGGTGAAGATCCCGAGACCTGGAGCTGCCGTGCTGAGCAGTTCTTTGACTTCTATAACACCCCCACAGAGCACCGAATTGCTCTTTCCTCCTTTCACATGGACGGGAAGGCATTGGTTTGGTACTGAGAGCTAAAGGCTAGCAACTCAGTGAGAACTTGGGATGAGTTTGTTCGTTCCATGCAGATCCGCTTTGGTCAAAGCTCTTATGATGACCCGATGGAAACACTGTCGAAATTAAAGCAAGAGGGCGCACTCGAGGACTATAAGAACCAGTTTGACACACTGGCCCTTAAGGTTCACGGGTTACCCGACGGCCATAAGCTCAGCTGTTTTTTGGGAGGACTCCGTGATGATATCCGGGTTAGGGTTAGGATGTTTAATCCGAGGAGCTTGATTGATGCCTATTCTCTGGCAAGAATGCAGGATGAGTGTTTGGTGACTAGTCGACGAAATGCCCGCCTTAGTTGGAGTTCGAACCAAGTGCACCAATCCGGACAAGGTTGGAGCACTAAGTTGCCGGTGGGATTCGTGAAGAACAATAGACTCCCTAATACTACCCAGAACAGTGCACCTGGACAAGGCAGACCAGGTTTTGTGCCCCAGACAGGGATCGGGCCCACAGGTAAAGGGGAAGCCCACCCGAGTCAAGTACTAGTACCTGTGCAAAAAATTACACCAGCCTAGATGGATGAGAGACGATGGAAGGGTCTCTGTTATTCATGTGATTCAAAATGGACCCGAGGCCATGTGTGTGCGGTGCCTAAGCTTTTCCTAATTGAAGCTCTTAAGGAAGGTGAAAAGACGCAGGGGAAGGTGGAAGCTGCGGGTGAAGAGGATCCAGGGGAGTTCTTCCTAGAGGAGTTTCCCGAGATTTCCTTAAACGCCATCACAGGCACGCCAAGCCCGAAAGCAATGAGGATAGTTGGGTTTTTTAGGCTCCACCAGGTGGTCATGTTAATCGACTCGGGCAACACACATAATTTTGTGGATGCAAAATTAGCTGCCACATTGGGAATTCAGCCACAACCACAGGAAGGAATTCGGGTGCAAATAGTCAATGGGCAGGAAATAGTGAGCCCAGGCCGGAGTAGGGAGGTGGAGATAAATATGCAAAGGAGTGTGTTCCACACTAGTCTCTTCATTTTGCCACTGGCCGGCTGTGACGTTGTACTGGGAATCTAGTGGCTTCGGACTCTAGGGCCTATTATGTGGGATTTCAGCAAGCTCCAAATGGTGTTCCAGCATGGGGGCAAGGAGTGCGTGCTCCTTGGGTTGAAGAGGGGCCCGAATGTGAGTTTCGCGGAAGGGGATTCATTTAGATTGCCTAAACAGGAACAAAGAGGGGTGTTACTGTAGGTGGTCACTAATTCTACTCATTGTTGGGCATTGCAAGGCCAAGGAGATTCTCTCACTCACCGACCAGAGGTACTTGGTCCAATATCCTCCATTTTCCAAGAATATAAGGACATCTTCAGGGAACCTAAGGGACTTCCACCCGCTCGGTCACATGACCATTCTACCACCCTTCAGCCCAGGGTGCAACCAATCTCAGTTCGGCCCTATAGATACCCCTACTACCAAAAGGAGAAGATAGAGAAGATTGTGAAGGAGCTCTTGGAGTCTAGGGTGATAAGGCACAGTTACAGCCCCTTCTCATCCCCCGTGTTGTTGGTTTGCAAGGCGGATGGGTTGTGGCGGATGTGCATGGATTACAGGGCCCTAAACAAGGTAACTGTAAAGGATAAATTTCCTATTCCTGTGGTAGACAAACTCCTAGATGAGCTATGGGGGGCCAAGGTATTTTCAAAGCTTGACCTAAGATCCGGATATCACCAAATTCGGGTGGTAGAGGAGGATGTTCCAAAGACAGCCTTCCGAACTCACGAGGGACACTACGAGTTCTTAGTTATGCCCTTCGGGCTAACTAATGCCCCCTCCACATTCCAAGGCCTCATGAACCAGATTTTTAAACCCTATTTGAGAAAGTTTATACTTGTCTTTTTTGATGATATCTTGGTGTACAGTGGGGACATGGAGACACACGCCACTCATCTAAGGACTACTCTAGATCTCTTGAGAAAGAACCAACTATTTGCCAAGTCATCTAAGTGCAAGTTTGGTTGTGAAGAGGTGGAATACCTAGGCAGAAGAGGTTAGTGCAGATTCAGGGAAGATTACGGCTATGGTGGACTGGCCTCTTCCTAAGAATATCAAGGCCCTAAGAGGGTTTCTAGGGCTCACTGGCTATTATCGGAAGTTCATCAGGGGTTACTGTTCTATAGCTAGTCCATTGACAGCTATGCTTAAGAAGAATTCCTTTGGCTGGAGTGAGGCAGCTTGAGAGGCTTTCCAAGCCTTGAAGGTGGCTGTCACTCAAGCCCCAGTGCCAGCCATACCCGACTTTTCACGACCATTTGTCATCGAATGTGACGCAAGTGGGATTGGCATCGGGGCAATGCTTATGCAAAACAAGCGCCCCATAACTTTCCTTAGTAAGGCCCTTAAAGGAAAAGCTCCCCACATGTCAACTTACGAAAAGGAATTGTTTGCCCTAGTGACGGCGGTCCAGAAATGGAGGCCCTATCTCCTAGGGCAACCCTTTGTCGTACGGACAGATCAGCAAAGCCTCAAGTTCTTACTTGAGCAGAAGGTTGGAACACCTTTTCAACAAAAATGGGTGACTAAGCTATTGGGCTATGACTTCACAGTTGAGTATAAGAAAGGGGTGGATAACCGGGTGGCAAATGCTCTTTTTAGGAGGGAGGATTGGGACGAGGAGTTAACCCTATCCCTGTTATCCATTTTGACTCCTAGTTGGACAGCAGACTTGAAACAGCAGTATGAGGAGGATGAAGACCTCAAGCAGTTGTTGTCTCAGTGGCATAACCATGACTTAGACTCCCAGAGATACTCCCTCAAAGATGGGCTTCTGCTGTACAAGCACAAGATCCTCTTGGGGCAGTCACCTCAGATAAAAGATCAAGTGTTAAATTTTATACACAATGATCCTTCAGCTGGGCATTCAGGTTATGAGAAGACCTTACACCGAGCTAAGAGGGACTTTCACTGGAAGGGGTTGAGAAAGGATATTAAAAGGTTTATCCGGGAATGCAAGGTTTGTCAGAGGACCAAGTCTGAAAACACCTCCCCTGCTGAGCTGCTACAGCCTCTCCCTATTCCTACTCGGATATGGATGGATATTTCTATGGATTTCGTGGAAGGGTTGCCCCTGTCCAGAGGACACTCGGTGATCACGGTGGTGGTCGATAGGCTGTCGAAGTACAGCCATTTCGTTTCTCTCTCTCACCCCTATACAGCAGCTACGGTGGCTCAGCTCTTCATTTCTACAGTGTTCAAGCTTCATCGAATGCCCTAGTCGATTGTTTCTGACCGAGACCCTGTATTCACTAGTACTTTCTGGAGCGAGTTGTTCAGGTTGCAGGGCTCTACTCTCAAGTTAAGCACAAGTTATCATCCGTAGACGGACGGTCAAACGGAGATAGTCAACAAGTGTCTTGAGAACTACCTGAGATGCTTCGCTCAAGATAGCCCCAAGCACTGGACTAATTGGCTACCATGGGCAGAGTATTCGTACAACACCACATGGCACCCCTCAATTAAAATGACCCCCTTTAAGGCCGTTTATGGACAATCCCCACCTAGGTTTCTAACCTATATTCCGGGGACTACTTGGGTTGAAGCCGTGGATGAGGTGCTGCGCAACTGCGAGCGGATCATCAGCTTTCTCCAACAAAACATACAGCAAGCTCAACAGAGGATGAAACGCTATGCAGATCTTAAAAGAACTGAAAGGACCTTTATAGTGGGCCAACGCGTTTACCTGAGATTGCAACCATATCGGCAGATGTCGGCGGCCTACCGCCAGACTCTCAAACTCTCCCCCCGCTTCTATGGACCCTTCACCATTATTCGCCGGGTGGGAGATGTGGCCTATGAACTGGATCTGCCGTTGGAGGCCCGCATCCACCCCGTCTTCCACGTTTCCCAGCTTAAACCCAAACTGGGTTCGGCTAGCTCTGCTCTACCGAGACTTCCACCGATCGACAACCAGGGTGCGCTTCACCCTGAGCCGGTACAGATCCTAGACCGCAGATCTCGACCGAAGAACAATCAACCCCTCATCGAGATTTTGGTCCGATGGGAGGGGCAAACGGCGGATGACGCCACATGGGAAGAGTTCCATGCATTGAAAGACGCCTACCCACACCTTATGGGCAAGGTGTTTTAAAAGGGGAGGGTATTGTCATGGCCATTTCGTTGGCCATGACGGTAAAGGAGAAAGCTTGAAGTTGAAGAGAGAGGAAAGAGATTGCGTGAAGTGAAGAGAGAAGGAGTTCTGAGAGTTCTAGAAGTCCCACTTCGAATGGACGGCTATGGAAGGAACACGTGGTAGCAGGAGGAATAAAGACAGTAGACTAAAACGGTGCGTGAAGGATGCTTCTGGGCCGTGCGTTTTATATGCTACTGAATGTCGTTTTGGTCATTTAGTTATAAGTTGCATTTTGTTGGTAGGGTATGTCGTTTTGGGTGTTTTCCTGTAAGGCCAGTATATAAGGCCATGTTAGGTTAATGGGTATTGTTGTGAGTTTAAAAGAGTACTTGCAAACGCACGAATCGTTTGCAACATAGTGTGTGCAAGTACGAGATCGAGGTCGAATCCACAGGAAAATGGTCAAAAGTTAGTGTTTTGCTTAATCAACCTTATTCTAACCTAGTTCCAAGAGTTTGAGGGGTAAACATGCACAAAAAATGCTAAGTTAAAGAGGAAGAAATGAAATATGTAAAAAGGGACTAAGGCTAGGAAATTCACCAAACCAAATCCAACAACTCACACTCTTGGTTTCCACTTGAACACCCAAAGAGCATTAAGCTTAGGGTGTCATTCAAGTTTCTCAACCATAAACCTTAGAACCATCAAATGAATCTAACTCAAAGATAA
Organism: Alnus glutinosa; assembly: GCF_958979055.1. NCBI lineage: Eukaryota > Viridiplantae > Streptophyta > Magnoliopsida > Fagales > Betulaceae > Alnus > Alnus glutinosa. Next base: position 7,932,119 of record NC_084887.1, on the reverse strand, counting down.
ATCACAAAGAGTACCCATTTGAAATCAAATCATCCATTGTATCCATTCAAAGAATAAATCACAATGGATATCGTCTTTCAAACCGATAAAACAATGTATCCATCGGTTGAAACACATCAAATGTCCTATTTCTACCACCAACCACATTCATTGCAAAAGATAAAGCATTAAATGAATGGAACTTGAACAACATAATGATATAACATTAAATGTGCAAGTAGTACTACAAAAGTGTGAGTGTCATCAATAGAGAGGTTTCATCCTTAACCTTAGTTGAGAGTTCTAGCCTCCCATGACTAAGAACACCACAAAAACTTGAAGAACAAACATGAAAATAGAAGAAAAGCTTTACAAAGACAAATGTCTAAAGAAAAGAGCTACTGAAATAAACTATAAAATGCACGAAATTAAACCTAGATACTGCTCTCTGAACTCTCTCAACAAGGAGGCATGGCTATGGCTTTATAGAAGGAAATTAGGGTTAGAAACCCATGTAAAATGACTCCTCTAACCCCCTCTAGGGTTCCTATCTTGCTAGAGACAACCAAGGTCACGAAACCAACGTGTTCTGCTGCGAAAATCAGAGGGAGAACTACTTTTTGTCATGGAGAAGCTCCTGATTGGGTGTTCTGGCGCGCTTATGCAAAAGTAAGTTCTGGAAAATTTTGATCGATCGACTTTTATTCGATCGATTGACTTCGGGCAAAATTTCTATCGATCGACTTTTCAGGACTTCCGAATTTCCAAGCATTTTCACATGAAATTTTGTCATTCCTCTCTTACTGATCTATAAAACACAAAAACACAAAAACTAACAAAAACATCAGAAAATAGCAAGGCTAAAGGTCTAACTAATGTAAATCAAGGGGTCTAAATATACAATATTTGGTACTCATCAAATACCCCCAAACTTACATTTTGTTAGTACCTTAGCAAAACAAAATGAAAAACAAAATCAAAGCATGAAACATAAATCCTCTTTCGTGGGAGAAACGATTGCATTTAGCATATGCAACAAGCCTTTTAAACCTCTAGGACTCCCTAGTGGACGAGTGAAGTCTCGTGAGGGTTTGCCAGAAATGATATCCACAAACATTGAAATGCCATATTATCAATTGAGCAAAAATCCGCATTAAAACACCTGGTTCACACATCATGAGCATGTTTAACAAAATGAATATCACATCATCAAGTTATCAAAAATCGATTGGCTCATAGTTGAAAAATTGAGACAGCACATGTTCAAAAGTGTAAAGTGTTAATAACATAGAATCATGAGGTTTCAATTTTTCTCAAAGCATGTGTATCAAAAACTCACAGGAGTTCCATCAGATGAATATAACCAAGGCTTAAATGTTTAATTACTTTTATTCATTATTTTTGTGTCGGCTGTGCAATGCTTGACTCCCTTAAGCTTTCTAATTGACCTATGTAACGAGTGTTGAGCCAGTGACTCCCAAACCAGGTGGTTTTAGGGCATTAGATGTAAAACATCCTTAGGGGCTTACTTACTCAAGTCAAAAAGGCTACGAAGTCAAACTAGCCAAACAAACAACCAATCTTGAAATTCTCATCTTTTTACGCAAACACCCAATGCTTAGTGAGGCAAGGGGCCCGATTACTCAATGAGAACTCAAATTGGTGATACTATTCTAAGCCAATTTTTATTTTTTTTTTATTTTATTTATTTATTTATTTATTTTTATAATAAGCCAAGGTTTCATCAACAAGTCATCCTATAAGTCTCAAGACACACATTCTCAAATCAAATTTCATGCCTCACAGATCCTATGCTACCGTGCTTGTGATAAATGATTTAAACATGTCAAGTCTCTATAATCCAACAGATGAGTTAAAAGATTTCAGATTTTAATGACATGCAAAATTCAACATGTTAGACAAACCAAAGATATGCAAACCATAGTAAAATGTAACCATGCTCAACTAACAATAAAAGTTTTTAAAAGTAAATCGATCGATCGAATTTATGCGGAGCTGAAATTTCATAAACCCAAGCTATTTTCTTTTTCGATAATTAATAATTAAAAAAAAAAAATTAAAAAAAAATTTAAATAATCTTATTTTAAAAAATAAATAAAAAATCAAAATTAACAAAAACAATAAATGATAACAAATAGACAGACATGTCTATCCCACCCCCAAACTAAAATGACACATTGTCCCCAATGTAGTGAGAGATACAATACCGAAGTGGGTGTTGCAAGCTGGGCACACTGCAAGAGAAAATTCCCCCCAAACTTGAACGGCAGACATTGTCCTAAAAATCACAACTAAAACAAAAAGAAACAAGATCAAATGATAAAGAAAAATAATGAGGGTTGCCTCCCACAAGCACTAAGTTTTCAGTCTTCAGCCAGACTTTCCATCCTGACAACAATCATTTCTAGTAACTCGGATCCTCCAAAATGGTCGTCTCAATCTCCGGGTTCAGTAACTCCAAAAATGGCTTCAGTCTTTGCCCATTCACCTTGAAAGTATTGCCATTCTTTGGATCCTCAATCTCAATGGTCTCATAAGAAAATACTGAACGAACAATGAATGGGCCTGTCCATCGAGATCGGAGCTTCCCTGGAAACAGATGCAAACGTGAATTGTAAAGAAGGACATTTTGACCAGGTTCAAAAGATCGTCTCAATATGTTCTGGTCATGAACCTTCTTCATCCGTGCTTTGTACAACCTAGCACAATCATAAGCATCGTTCCTCAGCTCTTCCAATTCGTTGAGTTGAAGCTTCCTCAGTGAGCCAGACTTTGTGAGATCGAAATTCAGTTGCTTAATGGCCCAGTAGGCTCTGTGCTGCAACTCCACTGGCAGATGACATGCTTTTCTGTATACAATACGGTAGGGTGACATGCCATTCGGCGTCTTGAATGCTGTCCGGTACGCCCATAATGCATCGTTCAAACGAAGAGACCAATTTTTTCTTGACGGGTTCACCGTCTTCTCCAAAATCCTCTTGATCTCTATGTTTGAAACCTCACTTGACCACTCGTCTGAGGGTGATAAGGAGTGGCAACCTTGTGCGTGATGCAATACTACTTCATCAGCTGCTCGAAGACCCGGTTGCAGAAATGCTTTCCACCATCACTAATAATTGCTCGAGGAGTACCAAAACGAGCAAATGTAGTGTCTTTTAAAAACTGAACCACAACTCTGTGGCCATTGGTCTTGCAGGCAACCGCCTCCACCCATTTGGACACGTAGTCCACTGCAACCAGAATGTACAGATAGCCGAAGGAGAGTGGGAAAGGCCCTATGAAATCGATGCCCCACACATCAAAGATCTCGACAATAAGAATGGGGTTGAGGGGCATCATATTTCGGGGTGAAATACTCCCTAACTTCTGACAGAGCTCGCATGAAACACAATAAGTGTGAGCGTCTTGAAAGATGGTCGGCTAATAAAATCCGCACTGCGAAATCTTTGCAGTGGTTTTCTTCGCGCTGAAGTGGCCTCCACAAGCATGATCGTGACAAAAGGAGATGACACTAGATTGGTCGGGCTCAGGGACACATCTCCTAATGATCTGATCGGGACAATACTTGAACAAATAAGGATCGTCCCAGAAAAATTCTTCACCATGGCCATGAATTTGGACTTATCTTGCCGCCCCTAATGCAAAGGCATTTGACCGGTGACAAGATAGTTTACTATGTCAGCGAACCATGGTGAGTGAGTATGAGCAATATGCATCAATCGCTCATCAGGGAAGGTTTCAGAGATGCGGGTGGCCTCCTTAGTAAAATCTACAGTAATCCTCGAGAGATGGTCGGCCACCACATTTTCGAAACCCTTCTTGTCCCGAATCTCAATGTCGAACTCTTGTAAAAGCAAAATCCACTGAATAAGGCAAGACTTAGCATCCTTTTTAGAGAAAAGATACTTTAATGCCGCGTGATCCGAGTAGATGATGACTTTTGATCCCAACAAGTAAGATCGAAACTTATCCAAAGCAAAAACGACTGCCAGCAACTCCTTCTCAGTGGTCAAATAATTCAGCTGGGCGTCGTTCAGAGTCCGACTCGTGTAATAGATGACATGGGGGAGCTTATCAATGCGCTGCCCCAAAACAGCTCCAACCGTGTAATCTAACGCGTCACACATGATCTCAAAAGGTGTGCCCCAATTGGGGGGCCGAATGATAGGTGTGGACGTCAAAATCTTCTTCAAGGCCTCAAATGCCTTCTTGCAGTCCTCATCAAAAATAAATGGGGCCTCCTTTACCAACAACTTGCACAAGGGCCGGGCGATTTTGCTGAAGTCCTGGATGAATCGCCTATAAAATCCTGCATGGCCCTGAAAAGAGCGAACCTCTTTCACCGTTCATGGAGGTGGAAGGTTGGATATTAGATCCACCTTCGCCTTGTCAACCTCTATCCCCCGATGAGAGATGACGTGCCCAAGTACGATCCCTTGCTTTACCATAAAATGGCACTTCTCCTAGTTGAGCACTAGGTTCTTCTCTTTGCACCTCACTAAGACTAGAGTGAGGTGGTGCAAACACTCCTCAAAAGTTGAACCGAAAATCGAGAAGTCGTCCATGAATATCTCAAGAAAATGCTCCATCATGTCAGAAAAGATGCTGATCATACACCGATGATAGGTAGCGGGTGCATTGCATAACCCAAAAGGCATGCGTCGGTAGGCGAACGTCCCAAACGGACAAGTGAAGGTCGTCTTCTCTTAGTCTTCAGGGTCCACAGGGACCTGGTTATATCTAGAATATCCATCCAAAAAGCAGTAGTACTCGTGCCCAGCCAATCGCTCTACCATTTGATCAATAAATGGAAGAGGAAAGTGGTCTTTCCTAGTGGCGGTGTTTAGCTTGCGGTAGTCGATGCAGACTCTCCATCTAGACTGGACTCGAGTTGGCACCAACTCGCCCTCCTTGTTCTGCACAACCGTTACTCCAGCTCGCTTGGGCACGACATGAATAGGGCTCACCCATTTGCTGTTAGAAATTGGATAGATGATGCTTGCATCCAATAACTTGATTACTTCTCCCCTCACAACTTCTTGCATGGATGGGTTGAGCCGTCTCTGTTGCTCCCTCGATGGTTTGGTGCCTTCCTCCAGATGTATCTTGTGCATTACCACCGAAGGGCTGATTCCCTTAATGTCGTCAATGGTCCAGCCTATAGCTTCCTTGTGCTCTCTTAAGACGTCTAACAACCTCTCCTCCTGAGCAGCATGAAGATCTGAAGCTATGATCCCAGGCAGAGTCTCTGCTGGACCAAGGAACTTATACTTGAGATTGTCCGATAGGGGCTTAAGTTCCTTCTTTGGAGGCTCAGGTACTGCTGCCTCCTCTTTCTCATTGCTCTCCAGAGGAGCAAAATCTAAAATGGCATTGGCTTGCTCAAGTAACATGTCCAAGTCCAAATCCTCTCCGAACTGAGCAAAGCATGCCTCCAGGGGGGTCTTCTATGCTTGATTCTTCAATAACTTCCTCTATGATCTCCTCAATCAAGCAGGCACTTCCGATCTCATCTCATTCCCTCGGCTTCTTGCTGATGTCAAAGATATTCAACTCCACTGTCATATTGCCGAAGGAGATCTTCATTACCCCTGTCCTACAGTTGATCAGGGCATTAGCCGTAGCTAAGAATGGTCGCCTGAGGATCACCAGTATTTGAACTCCAACATTCTATACCGGCTCTGTATCTAGCACTATAAAATCCACGGGGAAATAAAACTTGTCCACCTTAATCAAAACATCCTCCACTATTCCCCGTGGCATCTTAACTGACCGATCAGCCAACTGTAGTGTCATGGAGGTGGGCTTCAATTCTCCTAATCCTAATTGCAGGTAAACTGAATAGGGTAGGAGATTGACACTGGCTCCAAGGTCAAGCAGAGCCTTCTCAATGTGGCTGACTCCTATCGTGCAAGAGATAGTAGGACATCCAGGGTCCTTGTACTTGATAGGCAACCTACATTGGAGGATTGAGCTGACTTGCTCGGTCAAACAAACTTTTTTCGAGACATTGGTTTTCCGCTTGACGATGATCAAGTCCTTCAAGAACTTGGCGTAAGACGGCACTTGCTGGATGGCATCCAAGAACGGGATGTTGATCTGCACTTGTTTGAATACCTCCAGAATGTCCTCAAACTTTCCTCATTTCTTGGGCGCTAGCAATCTGTCAGGGTATGGCGCCTTAGGTACAAAAGACCTAGGAGGAATCTCAATAGTGGGAGTGGCTGTGGATGGCTCCGCATCTTTCTCCTTTGTGCTCCCGCTTCCTTGTCCTTCTTGTGCAACAGGGTTCTCTTCAGGAAGAACCACTTAGTTATCCACTTGTCTCCCTGACCTAAGTGTGACAACGGCTTGCACATGCTCCTGCCCGTGCCCTGCATTTGATGAACTTCCCTCATGGAACTGCAACTTTGGATTCGGCACCGGCTGACTAGGGAGCTTTCCCTTCTCTCTCTCCCCCAGGTGACTAGCAATTTGCTCAATCTAGGTCTCCATCTTGGCAATAGCTTGAGTGTTCACCATGGTAGCATTCTTCACATCATTGATGGATTGCCCTGTAAGTTGTATGAAGGCCTTGAGAGTGTCTTCCAGAATGGATTGTGAAGAAGAGGCAAGGGCTTGAGTAGGGGCATGGTATGATGGTGCAGGCTGGGTAGGACGACTTTACTGGTGAACCGACTGATGAAATACAGGGGGGTATTGAGTGTGGGATTGGTGAGGAACTCCCCCTTGAGTCATAGGCTGGTTCTGCTTCCATGAGAAACTAGGGTGGTTTTGTCACCCTAGATTGTAGGTCTCGGAAAAGGGTCCATTGGCTTGCTTCCTATAGTCGTTGAAAACGTTCACTTGCTCCATTGGTGACTCAACAAAAGCTGGCAAAGATGGACAAGTCTTTGCTAAGTGCATGGGACTAGCACAGATGGAACATCAATCAACATGGAATGGGTTGGCAGCACTGATGGATTTGCTTACAACTAGAGCTTCGACCTTCTTTGTGAGAGCATCTATCTTCATCTTCAACCCAACATCTTATTTCACCTCATAAATGCCTCCCTTCTTTTGGATGCGAGCAGCTTTATCTCGACAGCTTGAAAAATCCCACTGCTGGGAATTGTCGGACAACTGATCTAAGGTCCTATACGCCTCCTCTCCCGTCAAACTCAAAAATACGCCTCCATTCATTGACTCGATCATGCTACGGTTGGATTGAGTCAATCCTTGGTAGAAAAATTGCACGAGTCTCCACTTCTCGTATCCATGTGGAGGGCAGTGGAGGGCACTTAATCAACATATCTTGAAATCTCTCCCAACTCTCAAAAAAATTCTCATCTTCTTCTTGAGTAAATGAGCTTATTTCCTTCCTACACTCATTGACTTTGGACATGGGGAAGAATTTGTTGTAGAACTTGTTCAGCAAGTTCTCCCAAGAAGTGATGGAACCAGGCATGTTTGAATCCAACCATGCCTTGGCTCTATCATGGAGTGAGAAAGGAAATAGCTTAAGATGCATAGACTCTTCAGAAAAATTTTGAAATTTGAAGGTGGCACAGATGTCTTTGAATTTCTTCACATGGCTATAAGGATTTTTGAGGTCCAAGCCATGGAATGCGGGTAGGAGTTGGATGACATGGGGCTTAAGGTCAAAGTGAGTGGCATTGGTTGGGGGTAACACTATACATGAAGGAGCATTTGTTGCAACGGGTGCAAACAAATCCCTAAGTGTCCTAGTATGATCAACGTTTTCTCCCCGATTCCTCTCATTCTCACCCGCATGCATGTTATCTCCCATCTCAACAGAATTTCTAAGCCTTCTCCTAAGAGTTTTTTCAATCTCGGGATCTAAAGATGTCAAGTCTAGATTCAAAGATCTTCTACCAAGCATGCACCAGCGTACAAACAATTATTTAACCAAAAAGACAAACAAAATAAATAAAGAGAAGAAATTGCAAATAGGGAACAAAATTCTCCAAGGTACAATCTAGGTTAGTTCCCAGGTAGGTGAGAGGGGTCACACCGGACACACTTAAATCCCAAGACCTTTCCTTGCCAGAATTGACCTTGACATTGCCCTTAGATTGCTAAGTAGACCCACACTAGCAATTTTTTTTTTTTTTTTTTTTTTTAAGATTAAAAGAAAAATAGCACAAACAAATTAAGAAAAATAAAGACTAACACAAATACATATAATGACACAAAGGTAGCAACAAGGGCAAAAATTAAAACTTACAAGATTGGACCAAAAAATGTTTTGGCAAAAATTTCTGCTACTGAACTTATCCAAAAGTTGCCTCCTGTGTTGAAGTCAATCGATCGGATGTACTAGTCGATCGATCGAATCCTTGGTCGATCGATCGAATCCTTTCTTATATTGTTTGAATCATACTTCATGAATCCAATTTGGTTACCACTACCACCTTCTACCGGTTTCTTGAATGACATTTGCAACATTGTTTGGTTTTTGGGTAGTGTTGAATCTTTTGATTTCTTAAGTGGAGAGTCTGGGCAATTATAGGTAAGGTGGTGCATCATGGCTGAAGTGCCATTCCTCTTATAATGACACCCTATTAACCTATTGCAATAGTTGCACATAGCTTTAGGGTTTTCCTTATCGATCGGTTCCACTTTTTTAAAGTGACTCCACACAATGGATTGATTCACAGGTGATTTTTTACATTGTGACTGTTGGGAAGGTCTGGGGCTTTCAACATTTGCAGTGGAAGGTGTTTCAGAATTGTCATCTACCATAATAGGGGTGGTTGCATCACTCAAAGTGTCTGTCATCTGTTATTAGATAAACAATAAAATTTATTTAATAACCAAAGGAAAGATGAATCACTCAATCACACCTAAAAAAAAGTAAATCTCATCTCAAATAAAAAGCTAAAAAATATAAATCTTCATTGATCTAATTACAAAATGATTTCTTCATGCAACAAGCATCTCATAGATAAAAGAAGCCATGTCTTGTGAGTTGGGTTTAAAAGAACCCATCAAAAAATATTGTGAACGTGGCATGATTTTATATATGGTAATTAATTGTACTGATGATAACGGTAGCTGGGTGTGCTTCAGACAACTAAATTAAGCTCTTTTCATGAAGTATATCTTTTACAATTCATTCACAATGTATATCTTCAACGTGAAAATTAATCATAGATTTAATAGCTAGCTGTAATTTGACATGAAAGATGAAAATAAAAATCTATCCTCAAACTGTCTTCGGTAAACAAGCAAGTCCAACACATAAAATATTTTCAAAGTTTAATTTTTTTAAAAAATAAAAAATGATTAATTTAATCGTGATTAAATTAATAGTTCAACAAAATTTCAGTTCAAGGCTAGCCAGAATTGCATATCTCTCGGTCTCTCCCGAACCATACCCAACTCCATATTTACTTCTTCTTAAATTTCCACATCTAATTAAGCAAAATCACAGATCTGAGAGCTATGGCAAGTGAAGGCTAAAAACAACCCACATCTAATTAAGCAAATTCCTGATCACAAATCAAAAAAAAAAAAACAGAAACTAAAATAAATCAAACAAATCAAACAAATAATCATAACAGAAACCCAAAACACAGCCTATTAAAGTCTAATGATAGAAGAAGAAATAAAGCTTACTACCAAAGTCGTAGAGAGGACGGAGAGTAGCGGATAGAGGTCGATGGTGGCGTTGGAGCTTCTGTGCGGAGAGAGAGAGAGGCCGGCGAGTGGCGGAGAGAGGTCGGCGAGTGGCAGAGTGTTGCGAGAAGGGAGATTCGGAGAGATTGAGGGCTGAGGTAGGGAGGCGGCGCACGGCGCAGTGAGAGTAGGGAGTCGGGAGACTCGGGACTTAGGGTTTGCTACTTTGCTTAATGGCTTAATGCTTAACGCGTGAAAGTTCAACTCAGCCAGTCAGCCTATTAGACTGAATTGAAACGGCGCCGTTTCGGTGTTAAACACCAAAACGGCGCCGTTTTATATATAAAAATTTTAAAATATATATATATATAATAAGAAAGCCGGTTACCGGTTTTTATGCGGTTTTAACGGTTATCCGGTTGTCCGGTTAACGGTTAAGGACGGTTAGCAGTTAGCGGACGGTTATTACGGACAGTTATTTTCACCCCTAGGGCTAGGAACGGAAATAGAAACAGAACATAAATTCTTTCTTCTTTTTTTTTTTTTAGCACAAATCAAAAACTAATAGACAGTAATATGAAGCATCAAACTACACAAAAATTTTAATTAAACTAAAATAAACTAAGAAAAATCAGACAAACAGTAAAATGATGTAAAACAGAAACAAAATATGAACAAAATAGACTAGAGAAAAGAAATACTTACCTGGTTTCGAGCTGCTGCTGTCTGCAGAATGTTCACTCGATCGAAGTTGTGTTCGATCGATCGAATTTCTTCTCGATCGATCGACTTTTCGTCAGGCAAATGTTCTCTCGATCGATTGAAATATGACTCGATCGATCGACTTTTCAAGGCACTCAGTAAGTTGCAGCAACTGCAGAAACAGATCCGGGAGAAACAAAAGAGAAACTTAGAACACAGAACAGAAGCTAAACAACAGAAAAATGAAACAAAAATCTATCTAACTAGTAGAAAAACAAAATCAATCAAACAAAAACCAATTTTTTAACCGATTTCCCCGGCAACGGCGCCAAAAACTTGTTGTGAGTTTAAAAGAGTACTCGCAAACGCACGAATCGTTTGCAACATAGTGTGTGCAAGTGCGAGGTCGAATCCACGGGGAAATGGTCAAAAGTTAGTGTTTTGCTTAATCAACCTTATTCTAACCTAGTTCCAAGAGTTTGAGGGGTAAACATGCACCAAAAATGCTAAGTTAAAGAGGAAGAAATGAAATATGTAAAAAGGGACTAAGGCTAGGAAATTCACCAAACCAAATCCAACAACTCACACTCTTGGTTTCCACTTGAACACCCAAAGAACATTAAGCTTAGGGTGTCATTCAAGTTTCTCAACCATAAACCTTAGAACCATCAAATGAATCCAACTCAAAGATAAATCACAAAGAGTACCCATTTGAAATCAAATCATCCATTGTATCCATTCAAAGAATAAATCACAATGGATATCGTCTTTCAAACAGATAAAACAATGTATCCATCGGTTGAAACACATCAAATGTCCTATTTCTACCACCAACCACATTCATTACAAAAGATAAAGCATTAAATGAATGGAACTTGAACAACATAATAATATAACATTAAATGTGCAAGTAGTACTACAAGAGTGTGAGTGTCATCAATGGAGAGGTTTCATCCTCAACCTTAGTTGAGAGTTCTAGCCTCCCATGACTAAGAACACCACAAAAACTTGAAGAACAAACATGAAAATAGAAGAAAAGCTTTACAAAGACAAATGTCTAAAGAAAAGAGCTACTGAAATAAACTACAAAATGCACGAAATTAAACCTAGCTACTGCTCTCTGAACTCTTTCAACAAAGAGGCATGGCTATGGATTTATAGTAGGAAATTAGGGTTAGAAACCCATGTAAAATGACTCCTCTAACCCCCTCTAGGGTTCCTCTCTTGCTAGAGACAACCAAGGTCACGAAACCAACGTGTTCTGCTGCGAAAATTAGAGGGAGAACTACTTGTTGTCATGGAGAAGCTCCTGATTGGGTGTTCTGGCACGCTTCTGCAAAAGTAAGTTCTGGGAAATTTCGATGGATCAAATTTTATTCGATCGATCGACTTTGGGCAAATATACAATATTTGGTACTCATCAGGTATCTTATCTTGAATCTGGTTAATTGTTTACTTGTAATTGGAGGCTGAGCACCTTGAATGCTCTTGGAGGACAGGCACCCTTGAAGTTGTCATATCTTAATTTTCAGTATTTCCCCAATTCAATCCATTAATCCCACTCCCAATTCCATTTTCAATTCATCCCCATTCCCTTGACCACCTTTATTAGCCAACATCTCCTGAATTTGCGCAAGCTTTCGTTGCTCCTGCCGCTACATCTGTTCCTCCAGTCGGTTAGCCCGAGCCTCCTGTCTAGCCTCCTGGGTAGCCGCTTGGGCCTTTAAGGACTACATAGCCACCTGCAAATCCTCCGTTGAAACCATCACCTGCTCTATCCGTGTTACCCGTTCCTGCAATTCTTTAACATTCTGAGCTTCTTCTGCCATGGCTTGGGATCTAGTTTTCATGAGCTACGAACTTGGCTTTGATACCAATTGTAACGGGTATCTTAAGATACCCGTTACACGCGAAGACCGTTCTTGAAGACGTAAACCTCGGCGATAGCATTTCTGTCAACGGTACGTGCGTTACGGTGACGGAATTCGATACCCAATTGTCCGAATTCACCGTCGGTTTGTCGCCCGAAACGCTGCGAAAGACGTCGTTGGCAGAGCTCGAACCGAGCTCGGAAGTGAACTTTGAGCGGGCGGTGCTGCCCACTAGCCGAATGGGCGGGCATTTCGTGCAGGGACATGTGGATGGGACGGGGGAGATAATGGCAAAGGAGGCTGAGGGGGATTCCTTATGGGTTAAGGTAAAGGCAGGGAGAGATTTTTTGAGGTATATAGTGCCAAAAGGGTTTATAGCGGTGGATGGGACTAGTTTGACGGTGGTGGATGTGTTTGATGGGGAGGAGTGCTTTAATTTCATGTTGGTGGCTTATACTTAGCAAAAAGTAGTGATTCCTTCCAAGAAAGTTGGGCAGAAGGTGAACTTGGAGGTGGATATATTGGGGAAGTATGTGGAGAGGCTACTTAGCAGTGGGTTTGTTGACTCTATTAGATCTTCATGACAAAAGGCATTTAACTGTGGTTCTGTTTTTGTTAATGTATCATTGTTTGTTCCTGAAAAGAATTTTGTTATTGCTTGAATAAGAAATTTTGAGAGCTGTTTGATTCATTTTGGTTGATTCTGAGATATGCAGATGTTTGTTGTTACTGTTTTAGAGATATTCATGGAAAGATGCTTTAAGCTTTGCTAAGCTAAAATGTGCTTTTAGCTATGACTTACCTGAAAAAAGCATAAAAAGAAATAATGAACTAAAAAATAAGTCATTTTGATCTTGTATACAACTGTTGGACCTTTGATATAGCAATTGGGGAGCAATTTGAATAAAAATGTGACTTTTGAGTGTTGCTTTTGTTTTAGATGGTTGGTCTTCGTGCTTTAGAGATCTTGCCATAAACTCTGTTTGAGATGTCCACACCTTATGGTTCTTATCCACATCAATAATTGCATTTCTTGATATGATTTTTATCTTATCAAAGTCATCATTTACAAATGACAAATATCTGTTTTGCAGATTAATTTGGTTGTTTCATTTCTTCTATGATTTCACAAGCTATAAAAATTGGTTGGAAACAATTTTTTTTTTTTTTTTTGGATGAATGAGTAAATTCTATCAGTTAACAACAAAGTATTACAATGCACTCTGGTTAGACAACCAGAAACTCCAGGAAAACTACTAGTTCCTGAACATGATGAAACTATACAGCAAAGTTTCCAAGCTATACATCCACCTAAAAACTCCTAGAAGAAACTATACAAGACAATCAAGAAAGAAAAGCATCTTCACCAACCAATCAATGCAGTAAAAGAAAACACTGTATCAGCCCAGCACAGACATCTACACCCGAAACTAAAACAATAGAGAGCAAGGAACACCCAAAAAAACCAACATTCCAAGCTGACTCAGACTTCTATCCAAGCTCACGCTGCCTCTAACCAACAGCCAAAACCCATCCCTCAACAAACAATCTCAACCATCACCAAACACACTATCTGGAAGGCTCTAGCTCCTACATAAATCTTCATTAATCTTGCTCCTTATAAACCTTCTAGACATGATTCTTTTCCTAACCTCCCACTTAATTCTCTGGAGTAGATGTTCTTCAGTTTGTAGCTTATTGCGATGTCGAATGCTGCTCTTCTCCAGCCACAGGTTATAAACAGAGGCACTTAGACACAATTTACATACCATAACTCTCAAGTCTTTACCTGACCAATCCTTACGAATAATTCTATTAGTACATTAAGTGTCCATAAAAAAATGAAGTGATTTTTAAAATCACCATTGAGCGTGTGATTGATCAAATGGTGGTTTTAAAAGCCACCTCATTTTTTGATGGACATTTAATATACTAATAAAATTACTCAATCTTTACTGCCTCTATCATCCCATTTCCAAGGAGGATCTGCTATCAAGCGTTGCCGAATAGCAGCCAACCAGATTCTCTTACAAAAACTAAAAGCAAAGAACAAATGGTTTCAATCCTCAATACAATCATGACAAAAAACACAAAGGACATTACCTCCAAAACCCCAACTGAGCAATCTAATCCTAATAGAAAGGCTATCCCGAGCTGCTAGCCACAAAATAAAAGCTTGTCAAGGGATTGCCATGGAGAACCAAATTAATCTCTACCATTCACCAATCTGCTGTTTATGCCATATAAACTCCCAAGTAGCAGCACAATTGCTTGGAAACATAGCTCATTTATTTGCTTAAAGTCCTAAAATTTAGTAGCTGTGTGAAGTTCAAGGGAAAGGCTCCTTGGTTCACTTTTAAGTTTCTTCCTTGACATGACTAAAGCTTTGAGTTTCATTCCTGTTCTAACAAAGAACCCCCAGGCACAACAGTTTGATTCTAATGGTAATAGATACTTTATAAATCACTGAAACTCTGCAAGTCTTCAACATCTTGGTAGATAATTTGATGGTCATAACATCTTCGTTTACTACAAAGTTGCAGCTGAATGATTTTCAAAATAATTTCAAATGTGAACTGAGGTGAGTCTGATCTTTTTGACATCGCAAGAATTTGAATCGGGGGCTTTGCTTGCATAATAATCCCAGCCTCCTGATGATGTTAGGAGTACATGATTTCAAGCAGTCTGATCTTTTGGAGACTTCTTAAAACTTGTTTGGTCACTACGAAAATCTGGGTCCAAGTTTTCGGCTTCACATATATCACACAACAGGCCGGGAAAAAGACAAAGGGAAATGGATAGAGATAAGCAATGCCAAATTTAATTAAACAATTCAATTAGATTTAACCTCAAAAATAATCACACAATTAATATTATTATAAGATTAACGCAGCAAATATTATAACGAATTTATTTATTTTTATTATTATGAAAAATTTCACATACCTCGGATTTACCGGTTTTACAAACTTCAAATCATCAAAAATTGCAACCTGAGTATCCTATTTTTCAGCTTCTTTTATTTTTTTAATTATGCTCCGTTTGTTTCGGTGTAAAATGGTTTCCGTCGTAAAATAGTTTCGGGGAAGTCATTTTTCAGAAAAATATTTTCCGTTGAAATTATTTTTCGGTGTTTGGCGCGTACGGAAAATTACAAATATTTTTTATATTTTAATTTAATCATATTAATTTAAAAAAATTAAATTTTATTCACAAAATAAAAAATATTAATATAAAATAATATAAATTTTTTTAAAAAAAAATTGGCATATACAAATTCCAGCAAAAGTTGCCGGAATCCGGCACAAAATGGCCGGATCCCGGCCAGTTGACCAGAAACCGGCCGTCCTGGCCTGTTTCCGACTAGCTGGCCGGAGATTCGGCCAGATGCCGGGGGTCCGGCCGTTCTGGTCGAATCCGTCCAGGATCCCGGCCAGATGGCCGGTGATCCGGCGAGATAGCCGGAGATCCTGCGCTCCGGCCAGATTCCGGCCAGTCTGGCCAAAATCCGGCATGGTATCCCCGGAATCCGACGACATCTACCGGACGTCGCCGGATTCCGGCTTATTTTGTTGAACTCCAGCACCGACCAGAGTCGGAATCTGACTTGTCGAAATTCAGCAATAGTCAACTGCTTGAACGTAAAGGTCGACTGCGTTGTTTAAAAAAGAATCGACTGCATCTACCATTTACGGAAAATGATTTACGTTTTTAAAAAGCTTAAATCATTTTCCGAAATTTATTAAGCATTTTTTGTCAAACAGAAATCATTTTCCGGTTGGCCATTATTTTCGCCCCTACCAAACACCGAAAAATACCAAAACTATTTTTCAGAAATCATTTTATGCCGAAACAAACGGGGCATAAGTGTAAATTTGTGTTTTTATAAATTTTACCTAGTATAAGAGATATTTAACATATTTGCAGTTTAATTTAACCTTAAACTCTATCGGATAAAGATAAAATTAAAAAGGAATTTAATAAAGACATTATAACTTTTAATAATTCGATATTAATATTTCATGAATACTACCAAAAGACATTTTCCTAATTAACAATTCCTTTCACCCTCTTCCCCACGGCTAGTTCCATTCTCAGCATCATCATGGTCGTCATCATCATCGTTATCAATGCATTGTCAGCATCCACATCGCATGCAGCAATGCAGCATGCTGCCCCATCCTGCCCGGAACCTCATTAAAGTTGCCATCCCAAGGGATTTTGATGGCTGACCTCCTGCTTTTCATTTTCTATTCTCCATTATTTATATTTGGATTTTTTCTTCGTCCAAATGGGGTTGGGGTGTGTGATTTGCATTGGTATGCCTATTTGATATTGTATATGCATACACATCTATCTTTGCCATGGATGCATGTTTTGGTGGGCTAGAATTCATGGTTTTGCCATTGATATTGTATATGCATACATTTTCTTTTTTTCTTTTTCTTTTTTTTTTTTTCGGCAAATTACCAATGAAAAAATATTTTTGATTAATAAAAAGCTTTCTCCGATCAATCATCACATCACCTTCATCGCATGGCATTTTTTGCTTTCTCCGTTAAGTTATAAGTTAAAAGAATCTTTGGGTGGTATATATAAGAAGATACGATTATACGAATAAACTAGAGCCCGTAAAAAATTTTGGTATAAATTGGGCAATATTATTGTTGCTGTTAAGGAATTTCCCGCCAACACTATTGAGGATAGGGGAACAGAGTAGGGGCCCACAGCTGCAAGCAAGGCAAGTCTCAGTGAGGAAGGAGGAAAAAACCACTTCAATTAATATTTTTGTCTTATTACTCGATGGCCAGCCACCGCCACTTAGGAAAAGCAAGAGCTACAGTAAGAGATGACCCCTTGGGTCCGCCGAAAAAATTAATTAAGGAAAAGAAATGCATCTTCAAGTAATAAATGGCGATACAAAAAATAATAAGGAAGACAGACATATAAAAATGTAGTATTTTTTTCTCTTTTTACATATATGAAAAACAACACCCTCTTGCTCTCCTAAGTCACAAAGAAAAAAGTTCTTCTTTCTTCCAGTGAATTTATCCTAACTTGAACGTCGGAGGAGGCGTGGCCAAGACACCCCTGATGACCCTTTGTTTTGCAGAATCCTTGAAGAAGCTTCATTCAACGTTTGTTCTTTTGGAAAGGTCCGCAATCCAAGGACAATCTGGGATCAACACGTCCTCAAGCAAAAAATCCCTTTAACAGTTGCCATCATATCATTGTTGTGTACAACCAATTCATGGAAGAACATAATTAATAAATCAAAAAAATAAACATACTTTTATGTAGTGACAAGTAATTTAAGTAAATATTAAAAACATAGCCAAAATTCTTGGCCACAACATCAGTTGATAGAATTAATTTCTCAAACCCCATGATCACAATGCCTTGAAAACTATTGTAAGGACCCAGAACTATTTTTCTTATTATTCTTTTCGAAAAAAAAAAAAGGAGTGTTCATCTTCTCTACATGTGCTCCATTTTTGAGGGCATTAATTGTTTTGAAGAGGCCAATTCATTTTAGGGTTAAGTCATGGGCCTTTTGAAATTATTTCTTTTCTTTTTTCTTCTGTCAAAGACATGTGCTCATTGTCTTGACACATCTTCTCTACATGTGCTCCATTTTTCAGGGCATTAATTGTTTTGAAGAGGCCAATTCATTTTAGGGTTAAGTCATGGGCCTTTGGAAATTATTTCTTTTCTTTTTTCTTCTGTCAAAGACATGTGCACATGTGCCGTTCCCTTGCCTTTCGAGTTTGAATGTTTGACAACTCCACGTGAGTTTATAAGGGGTGGTTTATACATTCACCGGAAAATTGTATTATTGATTTTTGTGGTTGGCCTAAATTATAGATCGTTCATCTGGTATCAAAATTAATTCAAAAAAATTTGTGGTTGACTTGATTTACAAATTGCTGATTAGAGTTAAATTTCGTTTAGTGTCAATAAGATAGCAGCACGTGTTTATCAAAATAAAAATAAATAAATAAATAAAACTTACAAATTTTTTTTTTAAAAAAAATAAATTAAAAAAAAATAGAAAATAGGTGGCTACCGGTTGGGCGGCCACCCCAACCATTGGGCATGGCCGAGCACCACCCCCAGCCAATGGGCTTGGCTGTGCGCCACCCCTAGAGGTGGCCGAGGGTGGAGTGCGGCTTTTTGGCACGCGGCCACCCCCAAACCCCAAAGGGGTGGTTGCCGATTGGTAACCACCTCTTTTCTCTTTTCAATTTTTTTTTTTGGCACGCGGCCACCCCCAAACCCCAAAGGGATGGTTGCCGATTGGTAACCACTTCTTTTCTCTTTTCAATTTTTTTTTTTTTTTAAAAAAAATTTAATTAATTTTTTAAGTATTATTTATTTATATTTTTTATTATGATCAACACATGTCATCATCTTATTAGCGTTAACATGACGCCTAACAGAATCTGTCAAAATTTTTAACAAAATCTGACTCTAAAGAGCGATTTGTAAATTAAATCAACCACAAAGATTTTTGAATTAATTTTGATGCCAGAATGAACAATTTGTAATTTAGGACAACCACAAGGACGAATAGTATAATTTTTCCTATATCTATGGACAATGACTTTTATTGATTTTTTTTTTCTTTTTCCATGGTGGGTAATTACAACATATATGACAACTTTGCCTTAAAGAATTTGATTAGTGCCCCCTCTCTACCCCTTCCCTCCGCCAATGGACACATAGATGCATCATGCATGCATATACCATATCAAATAGTCATACCAATACGTGTAGTCCATGTAGTTTGCTTTTTGCCAAATCGGTCCATGCCGTATAAAAGTACTTACAAAGTCTCTAAAGTTTCAGACTTTTTGAAATTTCTTTTTATATAAACCGTTAGATGCATACGTGGATCTATATTATAACTAATCTTCAATTGATATGTTGCATGATTGAAGATTAGGCCTATTATAAAGGTCTATCGACCACTTCTCACTGTTAAGACAGCCGACAGCTCCTTGACTATTGAGGGAGGCCTCCCCGACCCTACGAAAGGTAATCCACCATCCTTTACGCGGGGTTGCCGCCTCTCACTAGAGAGAGGACTGCCCCCCTCATGAGTCATGAGCCATGATGGACTTGGTGCAATGCAGCAGCAGTTGAATACTGTTATCATATTGAATTTCTGAGACGGCATTCCAACTTTGGGCCGATGGAATGAAAAAGAAACATGCCATTAATTTGTACCAAAATGAGTTGAAATTTCTTAAATGCTTAATGACATCATTCTGATTGTGAGGTCCTCCATTACTGCCAGAATATATTGCCGGTAGCTTTCTGTGACCTTTGACCGAAAGGAAGGGTGTACTTTTACAGATTGATGTTCCATACACTTTCTCACAGTCAATCAAAAAAAAAAAGAAAGGAAAAGTGCTCAATTATACGATGAATTTTGCTGACATGACATATATGATATATATAAAGTTATATCACCTTCATTTTTTCTCTCAGAAAGTCATTATTAACTTAAGATATGTTTGACAAGTCAGCAAACAGAAAAGAATAGAATAATTTAAAAAAAAAAAAATTGAGTTAATAAAAAATAATAAATGTAATATAAAAAAAAATTAATATATTTTGATATTAATTATTTTTAAAAAAAGTATAAATAAAGTTAAAAAATTTTGTGTTGCTTGCCAAACAAAGTCTTAGACATTATAGACTCCTTCGGTTTCGACCAATTATAGGCCGGCAGTTTTTTAATAACCTTTTTTTTATTATTATTTTACAGGCGACCCGTTGCCTAGTTCGATCAACTAAAAATTTGCTCCAACAACTATTTTCCTTCCGATCTAAAAACCTACTCCAGCATTATTGCATTGTCAATATTTAAAAGTTAAAATCCATCCATTAATAATGAATAGATTTCACAATTTAGCTCCCAAACCCCCCCCCCCCCCCCCCCAACAATAATGGGACTGTTGAGCTCAACAGTGAGACCCATCGGAATTTTTGTCCACTTTACCTTGGAACATCATTTTGTTCTCGGAATATATATATTCATCTTTTTTTTGTTTTTGCTTTTTTTTTTTAATGTTTTTTGTGTGGCGGTTTCAGGGCCCAGTGGCTCCAGTCCCACAAAAAAAAATAAATAAATAAATAAATAAATGGGTGGTCACGGAATATATATTCATCTCTTTTTTTTTGCTTTTTTTTTTTTATATATATTTTTTGTGTGGCGGTATCCGGGCCCAGTGGTCCCAGTCCCACAAAAAAATAAAAATAAATAAATGGGTGGTTTACAAATCACTTGGCAAGACACGTGGCCGACACCCAGGTGATAATCATCCTTTGCGTCACTCCACAACTACATCTCATTTCCCGAACCAGACTTGACCTTTTAAAATGACAATAGTACCCTTCATGTGCTTCTTTATTCACCACTTTAAATTGGTTTTGGCAGTAGCTTTTGACCCACTATTAATTGAGCCTACCTTAAAGCATTGCAATCTCCTTTAATGCATTTAACATGTCTGCATTGATGGGAACCCCCATTTGTGTCAAAAATCACATTTATATGGCATAATAATTATTCTATAACGCTAATGTTACTTGTAACCAACTATTAAATTAATTCTTTTAAATAAAAAAAAAAACACTAAATTAGTTTATGCTAAAAATAGAAATTAAGAGTTAATTGAGACGGTCCGTTCTCAATTTAAGATAATTTTTCGTTAAAAATATAGTTTCTTGCGTTTCTCTGTAAATAATGGTAGAAACTATACAACTATCGACCAACCTTTGAATTAGTCATTGTTAAAAAAAAAAAAAAAAGATTAATTAAGAATCTCATGTTCTCATTATAAAAAAATTGTACGATAAAAATGTGGTATATATATAGAAAAATGATAGATTTACAATAATACTACAACAAGGGCACAACACCCCCTCACATGGGGTGGAGTCCAGTGTGTGGGGCCCACCCCCATGTGAGGGGGTGTTGTGCACTTGTTATGATGGAATCAAATCCCATATATATAACATTGAGAGTTGATTGATACACAACAGTTGCACAACTGTTGTGTATGAGTCTTTTCTCTATTACATTACTGTTTTGCTATATATTTAACTAGTTCTCTTCAAATTATGCTTGTAATCTGGCCAGTCCTAATCGACGAACAGGTGTGAAATCTACATATCCCAAGCAATCTATCCTCTTTGAAAGACTGTCTGAATTGCTTGCGATTCTGTCGGTGAATTACTCGCAATTCAATCTTCCTTTTTATATAATAATTAAGTCTCGCATTTGATCGGAAAGGTTTGTTAGCTTAATTCTAATTTTAGAATATACTAGATTGAGAATATTTTACGACAAAATAATTTAATATCAATTTTCAGCTTATTATATGTGGGAAACCATCATAATAATCATGTAAGGGTAGCATTTTTTTATTTTTTTAACACTAAATGTTAAAATTGCATAGATGGTAAACTAATCCTTCTCAATCCCAAAAGGGCACACTATTATTCTATTATTATTTTTACTCTATTAGATGTTGAATTCTTGATTATTAGGTCACTTTCATAAGGAAATCTAATGCTATTGTTGTAATATTTTTGTTAATTTTTTATTTAATTTTTATTATTATTATTATTATTATTTAATTATTTTCTGTGATCACAAGTAATTAGGACATGGAAATGGCTGAAATTGGACGTAGATAGCTTGTGAAATTGGTGGTGATTGCGTGGTGTCATCTTTGACCATACACGTGGCAGCCGACAATTGATTGTCCGCTTGAAAAGATCAGCCTATCAGCACTAGCTGCTAAAATCGTTTCGTTCGTCTCGAAAATATCAACATCGACGTGCTGCGAAAAAAATAAAATAAATGAATTACATTATTACGAAATTGTCCCTTTGAAAATATGTCAGAATCTAGAAAGAAATTGCCTTTTAACTAAATAACCCCACATTTGATTTATTCCTTTCGAAAGTTGATTTAGTCCAAGCTTTTTACTGTTCAATCTTCTTTATATGACTTTTTCACGACCCAACGGTAAACTTAAAGCGGTTGAAAGTTTTGTACAAAGAAAGTTCGAGAAAGAGAAAGCAAAACAACCTCTCAACAATGGCTCTCTTAGCTCACAAAAGTGAAGTTAAGCAACCTCTAAAAAGGTTCTACGGCTTACACTTTGTCACGTACACAATGATCAATCATGTTCTATTTATAGGATGGGGAAATTGCTTGCTGCAACGTGTAAAGAGGTTTAATTTTTATTATAGGATTTCATGCGGCGTCAAGACGGTTCAAATAACGTCAGAACGGCCACTAGGGTTTCATCACTAGGTTTAGTGACAACTCCATAGCGTCAAGACGAATCTTGTCGATGAAGCTCTTTGGAAAGAATCTTCCAAAGGCAGTGTCACTACAGTTTTGGAGCTCCAAACGCTAAAACGTAACAAAACATTATATTACAATACAAACTAATATTTAATATATGTAAATTAAAGGGTTTTGAATGTAAATATTCAATGCTTATCAATTGTCCAACGTTCAAAATATTGGAGGCCTTACGCCTTCAGTCCAACGTTCAAGAATCAAAATAGAATGAAAAAATAAAATAAAATAAAAAAATGGCTAAGTCAGCTAAGAAGATAGAAAGTCTCTAAGCCTCTAAGTTTCCATTATAAGTTTCTATTTTTTATCTCAATTTTCCTATTCAAGTCTTATTCGTATTTGAATTTCTCGATTCTTCTCCTTTTTCATTATTTCCAATAACTTACTATTCAAGTCGTTAAAATCATTCTATATTTGATCAGTGATAAAGAAAAGAATAATAATAATAAAAAAAGGTTAGTTACCAAAAACTCAATTAATTAATTGCATTAATTTTTTAATTCGATTTTAGGAAATATTCTTACACTAATTTGCCTTTATTTGTGCAGGTTAAAAGGGTTAGATAATCCTATCATAAAGATCAACAATGTAACAAGAAATATTAAATGGATTAGCCATATTATCAATTGAAAATGAAATGTTAAAAAAACTTAAATATAAAAAATTAAAAAGTAATTTTAAATCCCAAAAAGCAAGAAGAATGAATTTTAAATAAAAGACATCACTTAAACTTCTTACCTAAGGCCCCAAAATATATCGAGCCGGCCCAATTCATGATCGAGAATAAATTTTAAAGATTTAATGATATATATATGTTGTGATATCATTTAAAATTTGACTTAACACTATATAAATAATTAAATGTAACTAAAATGGTTCATTTCTTTTTCACTTAAAAACAGAGAATATTGTGTTCCCATTGTTGAACTTGAACCCTCAATTTTCCCTATTTTCCCTTCAATAATAATAATAATAAAATATGGTTAAACTACAAATTCATGATTATACTTTATTATATTAAAGCAGGGATAAACTAGTCATTTTAAATGTTCCACACCAAAACCCTTAATTAATTAGGACCTCCACAACTAATATATAGAAAAACGTCTTTTCATGGATGGCATTTTGGTGAACTGAATTCGAAGAAGAATATCAAGGGCTAAAATCGTAATTTCAGTCGAGAAGGAAATGGCAAGGATAGTTGCCGCGTAAAGATTCCCTGGACAACCCGTGATGTTCTATATATTGCCGTGCCAACCACCTCCAACTTCCACAAAAAAACTTTCTCTCACTTTCTCTTCCATTTTCCTGCGAGAAACTTCTTTTTTCCAACAGGAGTTTCTTTACATTTGCTGGAACTAGAATTTCCGTCTCCAACAATGAAGAAACCAGGATTCTTCGCTGCCTCAGTCGCCGCAGCCTCTGCTACCGCCATCTCTACTTGCTCTTCTTCCTCCAACTCCATCTATAATACTCACCAGGTACGCCTCAATCTGATTTCTGGGTTGCTTTCCTTTGGCTATCTCGTGGGTTTCTGAATTGGGTTTCTTTTATTTTACACGGTTTCTGAATTGGGTTTCTTTTATTTTTCCTGGTTTTCTAGAGTTCTGCCCTGTTTGGTTCCCTAGAAATTGAGGTTTGACTTGTATTTTACAAGAAATTAAGGCCAGCTTTTTCTTGTTTCCTGTCCTCTTCTTTCTTAGCTTTAGAGTTTTCTTTTTTCTTGGTGCTAGTTTTTTTCACAAATTTTTTGCTTCTCTATTCATAATTTAAAGACTAATTTTTTGTTCTATCTGTGTTTGATTTTTAGGAGGCTGAATTGAAACAGAGTCAAGAAAATCAAAGGCCATCTTCGACTGAGAAATTTGCGCCGAGGTTTGATGGCCTAAGATTCATTGAAACGCTGGTCACTGCTCACAGATAAGCTTGGTCACCATTAGCTCCATGCTTATCACGTCTATTGTATTTCTCTTTTATTGTTCAAGAAAGCAATTAATGGAGAAAGTTCAACTTTTTTGGTAGATATGAAATTGAGAAAAAGGAGGAAAACTCTTGTATTTCAGGTGTTTTGATGTGATAGTTCTTTTAACTTTTTTTGCTCTTCGATCAAAGCTAAGCTTTTTGCTCTTGTTTAGAACTCTTTCTTCAAAGAGGTAATTTGTTCTTTGGGAGGAAAGTATTTTTTTTATTTTTTTATCTTTAACATTGAATTGGCAACTGCAGAATCAGAAAAAAAGGAAGGAAATTGATTGGTTGTGTTAGTGACACTTTTGGCAGTGTATGTTAGTAAGAGCAATAAACTATGTAAAGAAAAGTGATGGCAGCAGTTTTGATGGAAGGTTTGGCCATTTTAACATTGAGACAATATGGCTTAGTTGCTGTGATTTCCTATAGTTTTCTCGTGGAGATTTATTTTTAAGTTTTTTTTAAAAAAAAAAAATCGAAAAAATAACAAAAATTAAAAAATTTCGTGTAATTTTTTTTTTGCAGCACCTAAGCCTCGCACATCCTTCCCTTCTCTAAAATCTAGTAGTCTGCAGAATTGATTACTGAACTGCTATGCTTGTTTATTTCAATTTGATTGGTCTTAAACCGAGCTGGGCTTGAACCCAAATTGGGGGAAATGCTTAGATGAAGGTTGGTTGAGCTTGAGTCATCCTCAACCTTAATAAAACATTACTACTGGTTTTTTGGATGCAACACCCCTTACTTTTCCTGGTGCAATTTAATGATTCTAACTAGGGGCGACAATTTGTGTTCCTGTGTTCAGTTCAGATCGTGTCGAGACATAGGTATAAAATTATATAGGTCAATTGTAATCTGACCCACTTAATTAAACGGATCAAACTTCTCAACTCTAGGCCACGAATTTCAAGCTTGGTTTGTATCGAGTTCGCGAGGAATGTAAAAAATTGCTAACCTTGAGTCCAACTTCAAGTCCTTCACTTGAATCTGCACCATTTCACTGGCTTTGCAATGCATTATTGAGGAATGATTCCAAAGAATAAAACTCTTTTGCACAAGCCTAAAATCTGTTAGGACTGAGCTCTTCAAGACTAGCTCTCTGTTTCGCTAACTGAAGGGCACATCGGATTATGCAGATTCCTTCTTTTCTTTTTTTGGTTCACTCAAAGTGGAATCTCCTACTCCACAATTAATGGCCCCATAAAACAAAAGGATTCCAAGAGATTCTCCGAAAAGGGAAGTGATGCCACTTTATGGCCAGAGATGCCTTGTGATAAGGCAGTTACTGAAAATCTAGTTAAATATCTGAACTTTCATGATACAAAAAACGCTTTCCCATTCTGGCTGAGCATCATGTCACCCTCTTAAGCATGATGCCCTATTTTGAAAAGCATTGTAAAGCGTTCTACCGAGTAGGCCCGAAGCACATTATGCCCCCTATTTTAATTAGAACAAAGATCTTGAGTTCGAATATGTTTACGTGAATCACCTTTCATTTAAATTAAATATTCTACGTGTTAGACTCCATTTATGTAATAGAATAAAAGTCTTGAGTTTAAATCATACTTTTGTAATTAACTTTTTATTTCAATTAAATTTTTCACGAGAATTTGGACCAACGTTTCGGGTTGCTTAACTCTGCAACTTGCCATTCTATGCGACAGCATTCCAACTCTGCAACTTGCCCTTCTATGTGATAGCATTCCACCTATCGCTACAGTAAGGCAGGATGGCCCCGAAAAATTATTACAACAAAATTTAGCACTTTCTTTCATTGCCTTTTCACGTGATTGAGAAGTTGATATTTCATTTTTCTGCTTCTTTCGGTGGTGGCCGAATATTTGCACTTCCCTTTCGTGCTTTTGGCAAACGAGCTGTTGTTTTCAATCAACACCAAAATGCTTTTTCCAGCACTTTCCAAAGTGTGTTTGATTGATGCACTTGATTATGGTGAAATGGTTACAATCTTTGGTGCTAAAGGAAAATCCATAAGCTTTCCTCACTTGAAGTGTGTTCATGGTTTCCTTTCTTTTTCTTCTGATAGTAAGCTAGAAAACCAACTACCTTGGATGGTGCTTGAGCATTTGTTCAGCATGTTCACGGCCCCTGTAAGCGATATGACCCTAATTGAACTTGCCATTGCATTCTTTTGTGATATTTACGCATTCAGGCAGCCTGCTAGATCTCATGATTATCTTCGAGACATTAAACATATTCCTGACCTGGTCAAAAAAGGGATTGTTTCATCGATTGAAGTAGACGAAGAAAAGATACCGCAATCAGGATGGGAACTCATACCTTCTGCTACACATCTCGTAGAGGCTGGAATCAAACTTCGAAAGAGTAGGTCCAAAAATATGTTGGACATAAAATTTGAAAAGGGTGTCCTCGCAATTCCTCCAATAAGAATTCATGAGACCACAGAAACAGTTTTTAGGAATCTCATCAGCTATGAGCTATGTTACCCCAACAGTGACGATAGGATCACTTCCTATGCCATGCTCCTGGATAATCTCATTGACACTGCTAAGGACGTAGAGATACTCTGTGAAAATGGCATCATTTGTAATTGGTTGAATACAGAGGATGCGGCCCGATTCTTCAACAAGCTTTACCACAGAACTTGTGTCGTGAATAGATAGTGCTAAGCAAAAGGATAAGATTTATCTTTCCAAATGATCTCACAATTATCTCATATTCGGACAAGACATAAGTTTCCGAGGTTTATGAAATAGTGGTTAGATTTCAAAACTCTGGCTAATCATGTAACTCCTTAAAAAGTTACTTACATGTTGAGTTGATGAATTGTCCATACAGACTGTATAAATTATAAAGGGCTCATGAATGTTGAGTCATACATTAGTTCTTTACAAGATGAGATCTGGGCTTTATGAGTGATAACATAGATATAACTAGTGTTTTTCTTAGGTCGTTACAAATCAACTGCACATGCACACATGCTATTGACTCAAAGATTATATGATGTAATGTTCTTAAAGATTCGATCTAATTTTCACATACAGAACCATTTTTTACCAGCCCTTACGCTTGATTTGATTTCCTAGGTTTCTTTTTTCCGATCTTCTACTTGTGCTTTGAAGACATTTGCTATAATACCATGTTAAATTACCACTTGTTTCAAAATCTTAAGCATTTATCGTACTTAAACATTTAAGGATAAGGGGAAAAATAAATCAATAAATGCAATTAGGGTGGTTATCCACACTTCAAAACCAATGGAACAATAAGACTAAGAGACCAACGGTGATAATTAGCAAAGTGGACTGTGTAGCAGCTATATGACCTCCATTAATCTTCTCTTTGGCTTCCAATACATTGGTGCAATTAAGACCTAACTCTCCTTCCTTGCACATGTTGGAAAACAGGCCCGGCGGGTAACCGCCATAGAGGTTGATGTAGGTGAACATGGTCTCGGCGCAATTAGATGTCAAGTCATTAATATCATCCCCATAAGGGCATGCAAAGTCCTTCAAAGCATCACAACAAGCCACCGGCATGAATCTTGGTCCTTTGCACTGGCTTGTGATGATTGTATAGTTCATATGCTCAAAGTCTACACCGCATGCTGCATATATATATATATAATGAAACATTAAATTCTAGGATTAACTCATTAATCATGTTATAACGACATTATAAATTCAAAACTACCACTCTATTTGCTTCCAATTTCTTTTTTCTTTTTATTACAATCTTTTTGGTCACAAAATGAAAGTATTGAAATGGTGACACATCATAAAAGAAAATTGTCACATCAATAGATTTTGTAAATTCAATTAATGATATAAGACAACTATCAAAATGAAACGAGCCAAACTTGAAATCTCTATTATTTTAGGGACAAAACATTTTCATTATCATTTTTTTAAAACTTAACCAAAGTATCTTCGATGCTTGAATCTATATCTATATTTCAAGTATTTATCAAAATGCATGAACTTTTAGAATTCAAATACAATTGAATAGATGCAAATCACAAATTAAGCAAGAAATAATTAACCATATGTCTACATCCTCTTTTCCCTCTTCTCTAACGACAGTAAAGATCCATCTGTTTCGACGAAAAACATTGTTTTTTATAAATATTTTCAATATTTTTTGGTATTTAGCTGCACTAAAAAAAACTTAGTCAATGTACCATAAAACACCCCATTATTTTCCATAAAACTGTTTACACATTTTTTTTGTAAGGCATAAAACATTTTTCATTCACAATTGCTCTTTTCAAACCTCTCCTCCTAATGAACACCAGATCTAGGTCATCCATTTTAAAGTGGAAGGCCCAGATCGGGACAACAAATTAAAAAAAATATATAGATATGGGAGTTGTTGTGGCCGTTAAGGTGGCCAAATCACCTATTGGCACGAACCACCCCCAAACCAGCCCTTGGGGGTGGCTGAACCACTCATTTTTTTGGCCAAAGGTGTAGCATCTCGCTAAAAAAACACGATGATCAAGTTTAAAACTTAAGAGGTTTAGTGGATATTGAGGGAAAATTAGGATAACTGAATAAAATAAACCAATAAGTACAAAGGGAGATTAGGCAAGGGGTTAATGGGACAAGAGATGCATCAAACTCTTAGGAAAATTTCAGACTAAGAAGTCTCGTTCGACTGAGATTTACCCGCGATCGAACGAGAATGACCATGCATGCGAATCAAATACGTCTAAAACACGAAAAGAAAACCAGCCAGCTAAGACAGAAAATTAAAAGAGAGAAAATGAGAGAAAGGAAGAGCTTTTAGGTGTTGTTACTTGTTAGAGTAAGAGGTGAAGATCAAGCTTCAAGGGTGAGGAAACTAAACATTTTCCTTTTGATTTCATGAAGTCTATTATGTAATTTTTTGTGCTTGGGTGTTTTTTTTTTTTTTTTTTTTTTTTTTTTTTTTTTTTTCCAGAGTTGGGTTATGACAAGTGTGGATAGTGAGTGAGGTTTGGTTGAAGGATGGAAGAGATAGACTCTCTCATGGCCAAAACTCAAAGCTTTCATGGGAAAGTTTGAGTCTTTGAAAAGAAAAGAGTAAAACGGGATATAGGGAGTTAAAGGATGAGAAAGGGAGTGATTGTGTTGTGAGAACTATGGTAGCTGAGTGTATGAAATGTTTTGAAGGTGGGTTGTTGAAGGGAAAAGAGAGAAAATAAGAAAATTTTGGATCTTTGAGTTAGGACGTAAAGGTTGCATTTTTGGGGTTGAAAAAATATATATATATATTGTCAGAAAGGTAAAAGAGAGTGGTTTTGGTGCTCTGGAACATTGGGGAGGTAAAAAAAAAATGGGGACAAAATTGATTCTTGGTAGAGAGAAAATCGAATAAGATGATGAACAGTGATCTTGTTCGAACGTGGTCCTACGATTAAGGACCACGCTAACAATAAGATAAAATTTGCCGAAGAAGGGACCAAGTATTAAGGGAAAGAACTTGCTAAAGAGTATATCTGTATATATAACACTCAAGGTAAGTCAAGTCATGTACAAGCTAGTATTATGGATAGAAATCTTATATGCATGAATTGTAAAGGAAAATGTGAATTTTTACTCCAGCATGAAATGTGCATTTTAATATGGTGTGAGCCCTAAATCCATAAAAGCCACATGTTTTGCATACAAATGTCATATGCATGGAAAAATCTTTTTCATAGTATGTTAAGAAAGTAAATGACATGTTCACTATGTTACAAAACATTATGGTACAGTATGGTGTGAAATGTTATGTGAAAAGATGTTCCGTTTTATGCCATACGAGCTTGACCCTTTAGGCATAGGTTTACACCAGATCTGTGTGGTATATGTATTACATGAGGCCGGCACAACTACTGTACTAAGTGGGGGCTGCCATGACGGGTACCCTAGGTTAAGCGAGCCACCCAAGGTAAGACTTGGTCGGTCTCCTATGATACACGGTATGTTGTGCACTTCCCGCAGCCACGGCGTAGGGGTGTTTTAAGTGGATAGTTAGAAATCATTCCACATCCGCTATCCACCTGTACGAATGGGTTACGAACAGATTTTCAAACCTTAATATCAGGGTGGGCATATATCATATTTACTATCCGCACATATGCGAATGAATAGCACGATATTGGTCGGAGACACATATTATCTTGATCACCATCTGGCATCTATCAACAAATTGATTGTCTTGACCCAAATCTCGACCATTCTCTTTGAAGCCAGCCCTTGTATATATCAAGCAGCCCTCAGGATCATTGCCATCCAATGATATTAAACCATGTGGAAAGCTTAAGTGAATAAAATTTAGCCTGTATTATATGAAGTTCTAATTTAATGACCGAGTGAAACGTTTTTAGTAATGTGGACTGAGATTATTATCAGATTGAGGACATGAATCCCATGGTTAATTTTCTACTAAATAATTCTTCCTAATGTCATTTTTTTTTTCCTTTAAAGTTTAAACCAAACGATGCCAATATTATTTACAATAAGAATTCAAAATAATAATAATATATAGTAATGAAGAGAATCATCTTTTAAATTAAGTACAAACTCGGTTCCCAAAAAAAAAAAATTACAAACTCATATACAAAACTAAAGTAAAGCACAAACAAGCCTACATCTAAGACACTATATGTTTAAAGGTAGGGAAGTAGCACTCGAGTTATTATAAAGGGCAAAATAATTTGAAGGCGATTCAAATGGGCGGTTTGGCCATCGAGGATTGTCAAACCATCCTCTTTTATCAAGTCGATTGTTTGATAACCTTAAAATTGGCCATATAGGGTGGCCAAATTACATCCCCGTGGCCAAGAGGGTGGTTAGGTGCTTCGGCTACCCCGATATTCACAATAATTAGCGCACATATTTTCAGGTGCATTACTAGAATCATAATAAATGAAAAAATGAAAACTAAAGAGCAAAACAAGAACAGTTGGAGAAAGTAGTACGTTTTTTGGTTTGAAGGAGGGCACGACCAACGGATCCATATGACTCAAATATTTCGTCTGCAAGAGTAAATGAGGAAAAAAAAAAGGCCAATAAATGTTATTCAAGAATTTATAAAGAAATACATCAACAAATTCTAAGGAAAAAGGAAAAGAATTTACTTGAAAGGAAGATGGAAGAGGAGGCCAAGCCTGGTAGAAGAAAAGAGGAGAAGAGAAACAAACAAAGAAAACGACCCAAAGAAGTCATTTTTTCCGATGGTTTCTTCGGACGCCCGGCTGTGGAGGCTGACATCTTCGGCGCCTTCCCGCAGTTCGTTGACAAACTCTTATTATTATTATTATTATTTTCAATGGATTTTTCTTTGGAAGAGATTAATTACAGAGAGAGAGAGAGAGAGAGAGAGAGAGGAGGAGGAAAAAGTTGCAGGAAATGTGGAGGATGTTAAGAAAATGTTATTAGATGAATGTGATCGACATAATTAGATGTACATCTTTTAGATTCGTTACGAGTCAAGCCTTCAGCCAAGTAATGGGACTGCATTTGAGCTTCTTTTGCCATTTTCCATTTTTAGCTCATCAGCAGTTATTTAAATAATTTAGTGACCCACCAAAAAAAAAATTCTAAAGAAATTGATACAACATAAAAGGCTTATATCTTCTTCTATATATATATATATATATATATATATATTTGTTAGAAATTGTTTTCTAGTCAATGGTGATGATGGTATACTTGAAAATCATCATAAACCAAAACACCAAATATGATCTTCTCCAACTTCTTGTCACATTATTTTGTGTGTGTGTGTGTTTTTTTTTTTTCTTATTTCTTGAAACTACAGGAAAAAAAGAACCCGGGGTGGAAAAAGATCCAGCTAAAAATAGAAGTAGGATGTTGGGTCGAGTTTGCCAACTAATAGAAGCAGGATGTTGGGTGGATTTTGCCAACTATTAAGCTGACATGTGTTTCTAAAGATTCTGGTCACATACTCTGTTAATTCTATTAAGAATGTATGTAAAAATTATATATTTTAATGAACATCTCAATTTAATAAATTGAGTTGAAAGAATTTTCTCTAATCCGGATTAGAGAAAAATTTGTACATTTTATAATTTAAAGTTTCCTTTATGTAAAATAACTTTGGATTTATCAATCAACCAAATCTAATATGAACTTACCTAAAATATTCAGTCTAAATGTACTAAAGTCCATTTGACTGATAACTGCAATACAAAGAATGCTTTCACATTTCTTATTTTTGGACTCATGACCCTGTTTATTAATGCATTTTGGAGATTTTTTTTGTTTTTAATTTGAAAAAAGTATTATAGTGTGACACAGGTGAAAACTGTTTTTTGTATTTTTATGAATATTTTGTATTTTAAATGTTTGTTAATATTTTTGTTTAGAGAAGAGAAAACAAAAGATAGAAAACAAAAATTTAAACTATCAGAGCCATAGTTGTCCCAAAGTTTTCTTTTCTCTTCTTCTTATGCATTCCTCGGCACGGCATGAACTTGATGATGCAGTTTAGCTCAAACATATTGATCAAACCCCAAAAGGCCACATTCAAATAGAATTTATACATGAACATCAGTTATCAATTTCTGTGCATTATATCATCTTCAATTTCTGTGCATTATATCATCTTAGGCTGCTGAGTTGGTTATGCTTGGCAATATTTGACGACATCACCTTCATCCTATCTTTTCAGTATCTACTGAGATGATATTGCTGCACTAGAAGCACCATCCCCTTCAGCACAACCCTAACTGTTCCTTCAACATCAAGCACATCATGGCCAACATTTCTTCGAAAAACACGACACTAAAACAAAGTGATCAGTATGGCCACTACCAATCTCATTCTTGGCCGGCGGTTAACAGATGTCGCTGGAGTGTCTTACTTTGCGCGTGATGGATCTGCCCATCCGAAGACGTCTAGCTGTGAGTGCTTCTAACAATGCCACTAAAGCATCTTCTACTGCTTCAGCCTGTTTATCCAATCCACATGAGCTAAACTCTGGGAGAAGTTGCAGCTCAGAGAGGAGGCCAACTGCTGCTGCTGCTGTACAGGTCCGATCCCAAGACGGCTGGGGCCTACCATTAAAAAAAAAAAAAACCCATAAACTTATGCCTGGGCCTCAAAGAGTGTAATCTTATGTAGTGGCTGCTGTACTGATAGGAGTGTAATCTATCTTTCCTGATTACAAAGTATGCTCAATATGACCAAAAGGCTTAACAGAGAGAAAAATGGCAATGTGTAGTTATGTTTCACTTCTCACCGAAGTTTATGCATCGCAGAAGCTCCAGTAGCCAGAGATATACAGGGAAGGTCTTCCTCTCCCCAAATTGACTTCGCTTGTTCCTGTAGATAGAATCATGTCAATCAACCAACCATGCATATCAAAACATAATCAATAAATAAACTTTTTTTTTTTCATAAGTTATAAGCCAATCTCATTAAAAGCATAAGGCACCCCTTAGTACACTATGAGTATACAAAAAGAAACGCCTAACTAGAAAAACGAGCTAGAAAATCATTAAAGCTAAATGATAAAGGGGACACGTAAGCCGTAGTCCAAATATATGAAGTGTGGTAAAAGGAGGATAAAATCTTTCTGACAGCAGAATTAGAGTTTACTTTCTTTTCTTTTTTATCATTTAGGTCTGTAAAATTTGATTAAGCAAATGTTGGGTCAATACTATCCATGTTAACTTGTTCAGTTCCAGATATTTGAACCAATATCATGTTTGGCCTCAATTCCCAGTTATTCAAAGGGGCTGTTGGATCTCCTAGAAGTACTTGGCATTTAACCAATAATTCAGAAATCCACAGCATCATCCACAAGGGAATAATTCAGAAAACTATACACAAAACTGATATTCCTGAATGCTAGTGTCTCTCTGTTCCTCAGAGGCAGAAATCCTAACCAATAACTACAGGTGTGAGTGTTAAGAGCTTTCATCATAATCCCCATTACTGAAATTCAGTTTGGCGATCAGCATCATCAATGGAACACATGGCTTTAGGGATTTAATTTAATAAGTAGATGCACCATATATGGCCAAGGAAATAAGTGCATATTATTTTTGATGAGAATCATACACCCAACTATTGATAATGTATATGTTAAACAAAAGCATAGGATAGAGGAGTGGTTCACAGTGTCACCTTCAGCCGGCCGAACATTGCATTGGAATTGCTCCATGTACCATCAATTAAAATGAAATTCAGAGTTTTGTCTCCATTTGTCTGTGCAGTAGAACCAACATGAAAATTACCACCTCGTTCAACTGGAAGAAGAAATAATAACTTTGATATGAAGATATCTGAAGCTACATCACTAAAAACAAAAGGGCAATCACTAACAAGTTATATGCTGTAGTTATGCAAAAATAACTACATCTTTCTATTACTTTTCCATGCACAATGGCGTAAGGATACAGCTGAGGCTTTCCAACACTAGTGCCCTTCTTTTATGACAAGTAATTTCACTACAAGGATGCCAAAGGGGCACCACCCAAATGCAGTACTACACAATTAGTAAACGAGATGTAAGTGCTATTTTTTTTTTTTTTTGTCCTACAGAAAATTATTCTCTATCATGAGTTCTCCCACATTATTGCTTTTGTTTCCTTCAAACTTTTTGTTCAATATTGATAACACTTTCTGATGTTAGAATATATTTGTTATCAAACATTGAATTTTCTCTGATCCAATATTTATGTCTTTCTCTTCCAATTCAAAATGGCCAGTTAATATTTTTTTTAATTTTTTTTTTTTTCAAAAAAAAAAGGAGAATCTCATGATCTCATCGCCCCATTTGATTTCAGGTCAATCGGTTAGTCACATTCATAGAAAATGGATGACCTATGACAGCAACAATAAAGGCAAGATGGTATATATTAAACATGCGAAAGCCAAAACCAACATGGATTCAGGTCCTGAGTATGTGTCATGATAGACAACGATTTAACAGAAGAAATTAGTCCAAGGATGGATATCTCATATCCGAAAACTAGCAGCAAATAGAATATTTTAGCAAGATAGAAAGCACACAACCAACTCAATATTTTTGTAGATACAAACTCTTTGAAGTAAACTCTATAAGTTAACAAGGCTTGAAAGAACATTTCAAATGAAACAGTAAGTACCAACCAATCATCCTAATATTTTACTGTGTGCATTTATTTGGTGAGACATTATTAATAAAAATATATATATAGTTGGTGTGACATGGATCAACATATTATTAGTTCTCAATCTTTTATTTGATGCTCTTATGAAAATACAACAACTCAAATTCATGATAATCCAAAAATATAATTCAAGCTTCGCAACAGTTGTATGTAAAATCAACAAAGAGAAATATCCAGCATGTATACTGTGTTAGAAATATTAAAAAAGAAAAAGAGTACCATCATTTGTGTGCATTTCTGATCTTCTGAAGACTCCTGACCAAAGGCCTCCTGAACGGATTTAGTCACAGCACTTTTGTTGGGATAAAGGCACCAAACATTGTTTTTTCCTGAAAAGTACTATAAAAACAGTCAGCAGTGATTCCACAGGATTAAAAACCAAAAGACTACAGATTAAATGTTACCGAGTCAAATCAAAATACTGAACAACTGTGATAAATTCCAATTATTAAGATTCAACTATTATTTCAACCACAATCAATGTAAGGATAACAATCAATTAGGCTAAGAAAATCACTTTAATATGACTCCATGTGCACTCCAAATACCACTATCACTTTCCACATGAACAAAAGAATAATAAATTTCCCTAGAAAGAGTTGAATATGTTTGAATTATTTTTATAAAAATAAATTTTTACCACACAGAAATTAGACCGTACTTTGAAATGAGATTTAAAGCATATTAGATGACTTCCATACAGAAAAGCTACACCTTTTTGCAGGTACCGTACCACCATCAACTAATGTAAATTTTGATCATCTCAAGAAAGCAAAAAGATTGCAAAGACCTGCATGTTTGAATGTGTTCCACATCATTTCTTCTTGCTCGGCAATGCCAAAGAGACACAGAGTTACAGCTTCAATGCCAAATACTTGCCATAACAACTTTCCAGTGTTATTTTGTCGAAGGAAGTCCTGCAATTTTTTTTACTGTCAGTCTAATGAGCTAATAATATAATATGCAGATCATGAGAATTGAAATACAAAATGACCAGACAGAGCAAAACCTTTGGATGCATATACAACCAGAATCGCATTCCAGGCCATAGACTGCAGGGCATGAGTCTGGAACACATGCAGTCTTCCAAAGGAAGCCAGCACTGCATAATTATGAAAGAGAGATAAATAATAATAAAAATATGAAACAATGTAAAGGCACTTTATAACTTATCAAAAAAAAAAATGTAAAGGCACTTTATCCTCTTCTCGTATGTGTCAAACACAACTTGGTCCACAAAAATTACAACCAGGTGCAAGTAAATAAAGGAAAACAAAGCCGACATGAAATGTTGCAATGATTTCTATACAAAGAAATACCTTCTGACAAAGGTATCCCCTACTTCCAAGCAAGCGACATGCTATTTGTCGAGCTGCAAAAAATTGAAACTTTTTTTCAGAATCACCTAAAGCTTGATATGTTGCTCGGTGCTTTTTATCCTCTTGAACTTTAAAATATCCCTGAAAATTTAAAATAGAAGATGAAAAATATGGTTTCCACCAACTGGAGCCAAATCCAGTTGAACTAAAAGTAAACAAGAATTACTAAACCACCAGTGACCATGGGTAACACACACAAACAAATATTCTTTTGTAAAGAAAACTATCTTTCTTGAACATACTCAAAGTAGGGTTTTCATGCGTGTAAGACTATGAGGAATTTGAACTCCTTTTGCATTGATGTAGCCCCACTTTGCGGGTTCCAGATACAGGTGTTTGGGAGGAGAGGATCATTGTACATTATGAAAGACAAAATATAAGTGAATTCTATTTTCTACACTCTTTATCAATCATATCTGGACTAGCTTGGTTTTAATGATTAGACTTATTATTAGCTAAAAGTCCAAGATTTCAAATAAATGTAACTGTTATGCCATACGCCACTAAACCAACACCACTCTCCTCATGCTCCATTTATTGCTGAAAATTAAGATAGAAAAAGCAGAAATTCTCATATTTGAATCTAACATTTCATTTGCTTTGGTTTCCAAAAAAGAAAAACTCATCTTAGCTCTACATATAATTCAAGACACATACTTGAACATAAGCAACATGCGAAAGGTACTCTCTTGAAATCATGTCATGTGGAGACTTGACATGCTTGAAATATTGCTTGATGATAAAAATAATAATAAAAATAAAAACTCATGAGACGGCTTCAAACATACAATAGTATTCTATTAATTGATCGCTGATTCTTCATCCATTCCACGAGAATAATCAGCCAAGAATGTCGCCCATATAAAAGCCAAAAGAGGAACCATAATTGACATTTATTTCTAAGATATTATTGTTTACAAATTTAAAGGATTAGAAATCAGTAATAGCTTTCAAAGGTTCCCAAAAAACTAAGCAACCCCTCTAGTGTTCTCTAGTGTTATGGACATCAAGGTGAGAATGCCGATCAAATTCCCATCAAATCACCACCCTTCTTTTAGATTTCTGATACCCACCTCAAATTTCTTCCTCAATTACTCTTTAGTTTTATTTATTTTGAAGAATTAGCAGGTAAACAAAAAGAAATAAAAAATCGTAACCCATGGGTTTTCCCTTAGTTGGAGTCAAGAAAGAAAAGAGCCTCCACCCAACTGAGCCTGATGCAACAATCTGACTTTCTTGAATTGATTTTTGTGAATTGTAAGTAAATAAATATATAAATCTAAAAAGATTCGTTCTTCTATTTTC
This sequence comes from Alnus glutinosa, assembly GCF_958979055.1. Lineage (NCBI taxonomy): Eukaryota > Viridiplantae > Streptophyta > Magnoliopsida > Fagales > Betulaceae > Alnus > Alnus glutinosa. The sequence goes on along the minus strand of NC_084887.1, from coordinate 7,893,764 downwards.
CTCGGGTTTTTTTTTTTCCACAAACATAACGAAGAGTGAGCCTTCTCCAATACCCAGCTCAAAATTAGTGAGTAATTTTCAGTTGCCTCACTTAGCAATCCTGAATATCTAAAAAAAAATATTCCTTAGGTTTTTCAGAAACCAAACAGAGAATCAAGTACAAAACTTTACAACAGAAATAATAACTGAATACCTGGAGCTTGCCACCAATGCCACCAAAGCTCATATGGGCATCGATATCATTCTCCAAAGCCTGCAACTCCTCAACGATTTCCGTGACCATGGCTGGCAAAGGAGACGTGGTGCCCCAGCCCTGCCACTCCTGCAATGAGATGAACCCATTTCCAGGTTCGCTCATGTGAGCCTCTCTGGGAGGAGAGCGAGATGCGGAGCTCAAGAAGGGGCTGTGGAGCAGGGTTCTGGGTTTAGCGTCCATGTGGGTCTTCGTGGAGAATGCGAGATTTAAAGAAGGCGAGCATTTGAATGTGAAGGCCCTTGTCAAGGCGAACAAGAGCATGGTGGAGCTGTTGCGGCGTGTCTCTCACTTTAGCATTTGACTGTTTTATATTTTGTGTTTGGACGACCCGTCGTCGTTTAATGTTTCAAATTCAACAACATCTCTGGAGAGTTGCGACAACTCCGTTTAGTAGTCATATTTTTTTTTGTTGAGCGAAAATTAAAAGTGATCGATGTGATATTAAGTAAAAAGAATTTATATAGAAAAGTGAAAAAAAAAAAAAAAAATTGTATTGTAACGAGGTTTTTTAAATAATAATAAAAAAACTATTGATTTGATATAAAAAATAAAAAAATTAAGAATATTTTGAGTTGATTTTTTTAAAAGAGGTGAAAATAAGGGTAAAAAGTTATTAATATACAACGCGCCAGTAAAAACACAAATGTAGTCTTAATTTTTTTTAAAAGTAAAATAAAAATTCCCTTATATTAGTGACCAACAAGAAAGGTTCCTGTCATGAGACCATGGTGGTTTGAAAAGTCTTACAGCACGTCTAGGGTGTAAGTCAACAAAGCTATTCGTCAACAAAGCTATTCGTGACAATGTTCGAGCTCAACTTAAATTAGTTCGGTTTGAGATCGGTTCGTTAATGAACAAGATTTTAACAAAAAATTCAGACTCAAATAAATTTAGAATCAGCTTGTATAAATTTGGCTTGACTCGTATAGGCTCGTATAACTTTATTTGTATTATTTTTAACTTTGTAATGAGAATATGTTAAATATTTTTTTTTAAAAAAAATGTTATTCGTAATATCATATATATAAGTTGAATTATTGTAATTGTGAGTTTGAATATAAATATAAGTGCATTTGTGTGTATATGAATATATAAATATGCTTATAAGATAAAATAAACATATAAAATTTAGGTTAGATTATTAAAGATTTGGGTTAATTTCTCTAATTACTCAAATAATAAATATTAACCATAATTAAGTAACTAACAATTAATATTAATTTTTTTAAAAAAAAAATTAAACAATCGCGATATTTACTTTATATATAAAATGACTAAATAAATTGAGTAGTTCGTGAATAAACTTGAATTCGTTAAAAAAAGTAAAGGAACATAGCTTGAACAGATTATTTAATTCGGTAATAAATTCAAGCTCAACTCGTATTTAAAAAGAATTAAACTTAAACATTTAATACATTGCTAAGCTCCATCCGATTACATCCCTCTGCACACCATTGGCAACTATTTGAGGAGAAGTTGAGAAGACAAAAATATAAGTACATAACGAAGAGCAATCACATGAAGATCAGAGAAAAAGAAGAACGGGATAAGATAAATCACTACCCAGCTGGGTTTTTGGTCAAGTATTGAATAGCCCCATTTGGTTTTTACATTATTTATTTATTTTTAGTTTTAAATTCTATTTTATTAAAGATATTTTTATTATTTGGGTCATTGACAATTTTTTAATAGTTTAGATGGGAGGATATTGTCCTAATTAAAAGTTTGGAGAAAAAAAATTATCAATTGGATGGCAATTTGAAGAGGTTATGTGAACTATTTTCTAGTTTCTTTTTGGGATAATTATAAAAAAGCTCTCAAATTACAAGCCGTTTTTAAAGTAGCATCTGAATTACATAGTGTATTAATATGACTCCTCAAACTACTAAAGAATGCCAAAAAGACCAGTTTTATCAAAGTATTACTATAATACCCCTGTCATGAGTCATATATTCAATTAAAAATAATAAAAATTTAAATAATTTAAAAATCAAAGAAAAATTTAAAAAATCTAAAAAATTAATAATAACAAATATGAGCCACCCCTTTGGAAAAAATTTTGGACCACTTTCATTTTGGCTAAGGGGATAATTGAGCCACCCCATGGCCGGTTTGGGGGTGGTTCGACTCTTGGGGATTGTTCAATCACCCCTAAGAGCAAAATAGGAAATGTTAAAGATGCACCACTCATCCCCCCTTCATCACCCTCTTTTTTTTAAAAAAATTAATTTTTACTATTAAAGGGTGATGAGAGGGGATGTGTAGAAGGGCTCGAACAAAATAGAGGTAGCCAAAACCACCTCCAAAAATTCTAAAGTAGTTTGGCCACCTCCATTTAGCTTGGAAGTGGGTTCGACCACTCCAAATCGATCAGTTTGAAGGTGATAGAACCACCCTTGTGTCCGGCCACCCTAAAGGTCATACATTACTTTTTTAAGGTTTAGTAATGACATCTATTTTCAATCTTCCAGGGAGAATAATTGTTGCACTTCAGGCGCACAACAACTACACTCCCCCAAAGCACATAAGGACCCCACCCTATGTGCCTCGAAAGAGTGTAATTGTTATCCGCTAGAAGTTTTTCTATCATTTCCCACAAATAGCAAAGCTGCCATTGCCAACATATAATTTAAACTGCTATTTGATTTTTTTTTTTTTAATTATTTCCATAATTTATTATATAATTTAAATAATTTATTGCATCAATCTAGGTACCAGTTTTCATTTGTTTGTTCAATGATTTATTTTTGTTTATTATTTCGTATAGATTTTATGTCAGTTACCGCAACTATTACAAATGGGCCAAATGGCTCATTTTGGTTGGGAGGCAACTAGTCCCACATGGCTCAGTTACAAGAAAAAAGATGTGTAATCAGACGTACGTGCACGTCAAAGGAAAAGCCTGAAATTACAGCTTCAATGCTTCAGTCTATGCCGTGTCTGTCACTCGGTCACTCCCTCAGGCCTCAGACAAGACAAGACGGTATCATTTATGATATGGGAGAGAGAAGAGAGTTCAGACGTAAATCTGGGTTTATTCTGGGAAGATGGTGAAGATCACTTCACCAATATATGTATCTTTTTTCTTGATTTTCAGAGATAAATCTGGGTCGCTGTTTTGTTTTCAGGTGGAGGACACCAGAGTATGTGTGTTTTGAGTCCTAAAGGTGCTCTCCAGTCTCCACCCATCAATGGAAGATGCACGTCACAAGGAGGCTTGGGATGAAGACCCATCTCCACTGGGAATTCCTCAAGCCGATGTCAGCGTCTCCTCCTCTCTCTGGTCTCCGGCAAGGGCCTATAGTGAGTCCTCAGCTCCTATACATTGACAGAAGCTTATGCAAAGCTTTTGATTTGTTATTACGAAATTTACACACAGGCCCAAGTCTCGTCTAGGATAAGGATATGATAGATTGGAGGATACTGGGCCACGCCTAATTTAAGACGTGCACCGGCCCAATTTAAGAGGACAAGTCGCGTTTCAGCTGAGAGCAAACGCGTCCCACATCGATCAGTTACAACAGTATAGATGAGTTTATAATGCAAAGCCGAACACATGAGCTTGTCCTTCGGGACATCCGTTAAAATTGGAACGATACAGAGAAGATTAGCATGGCCCCTGCGCAAGGATGACACGCATAAATCGAGAAATGGTCCAAATTTTTTTTTTTCTTCCTCCTCTGTGATCTCCCAAAATTTGTGTTGTGCTTCTATGGCGTCTTCTTCGTTCTTTTCGTTTTGGTTTTTGGTTTGGTGCAACACGTTGAAGGACACCGTCTGGATCGAAGTTCTTCGACGTCGTTTGTAACAACAATACGCCAATGCCTTTGCATCCGACGTCTTCATCGCCAGTGGGAAAGATCGTATTTTTGAAATGATTGTGTGTGTTTTTTAGATCCTTTTGTATAAATTTTAATGGGGTGGTTTTGATTTTGGTTTTTGTTCGTTTATAGGGTTCCATTGCCGACGACACCGCCTAGCCGCTTCAGACTAAAACTGGCAGGTAAATACAACTAAAAACAAACCCTATGGCTATGAGGCTTATAATTGATATACAAGTGGCTGGATAGATTCAGGTTTGCAAAAATTGACACTCTTTGTACAGTTTGTTGTGAGTTTTTGCTGACTACTTTCACTTGTTTTAGTTGTGAAATGGATTTGGTTGGGTGAATTTACTGCTGTCTTTTTCTTTTCTTTTCAAAATTACCTCATGGGGGTTTGTTTCAATTCTAAATGTATCCCATTTTTTTTAACTAACTTCTACATTTGCGGTCTGTGATGAAGATTGGATATTACTTCAGTTTGGATTCAAGTGTATTTGTTGCTGCACATAAAACAGTGTTTGTGGAAGTATTGTTTCCATGCTCAACCTTACCTTAATTTTTATCCTCCTACTTGGAAAGCATGTTGCCATAAAGATTTTAATTTTATGCCGATTGTACAAGATCCATTTTTAATATGTTTATTCTAATCTAGTCCCACCCTTTCTCTTTCGATCGTATCACATGAGCCAAGGCCCTAGGACCATTATATGTCAAAATTAATATGCTGTTTGCTTATATGCAAGATTGCAATTTGCAACAAAGCACTGTTTAGCTAACTCCTAGCTGTCTTTAGTTCATCTCTTAGTTATTAATTCGAGGTGCTTATATTTGCACCATGCATGCTTCGACTAATTTTCTTGACACAAAAAGAGCCAATTTCGTCTCCTTCTGGAGAAGGGCATGATTATTGTCAAATATGTAAGGTCAAGGCCATAGTTTGCATCAAAGACATTGATCTGTTGCTTTTAAGCTCGCCAACTGTGAGACATAATGGTTAAGTTCTTTAACCATGCACTTCACTGGAATTTAATGGTCTTTCAATGGGGTCTATGGCTATGAGTTCTTTAAGTTCTTTGTTAGCTTATGCGATTGAAGATTTGGATTTGCAAAGGACTCAATCAAATGAAGGGAAAGCTTGCTGTTTTTCTAAGGTTGGGTTTTGAGATGAGAGTAGGATACACACATCGGAGAAATTCGTTGTCTAGAGAGGGTGGAGCGATCTCAAAGAGTTTTCTATTCAAACTATGGCCTTGTTTGTTAAGTTACAGAACAGTACACAGTAATGCGTGTACTGTTTATGTACTTTTTTTTTTACTTTTTTATATTTTCTACTATCAATCAACATCAAAACATTCTCACTTTTTCACTTTTCATATCACATCAATAATTTTTTATTACTATTTAAATAAAAAAATTCACTACAAAACAAAACGTTTTCACATTTTTATATCACATCATCACTTTTTACTAATTCCAAAATTAACAACTCACTACTCTGTTTTGTACATGTCTTTGTCAAACAAGCCCTATGTCTTTCTTAGTTGCCAACAACAACAGGTCTTAGCTCTGCACATTCCTAGAAATTTTTTCTTTCTTTCAGCTAAAGATTGTTATCATCTAGTATGAGCCCAGGTTGTGCAGATACGGTAGCGACCTGATATTGTTATCATCTGTTATGAATTATGTATTGGCTTCTCTGTTCTATGCGGACTTTGTGGTTGATGGAGATGGTTCAAGGGCTTTGAGTATTACTGTAGGACATTCGAGTAAGAGCTATCTATATGCAATTGATGGTATTTTGAATGCAGTTGAGATTATGAAGGTGGATAATTGGTTGGGTAGTCTTGTTGGTAAGGTGCCTGCAGACTTCATTATGAAGAGTTGGCCCAGGGGAAATATGGGTCTTTGGTTGCTGCTGGTTGTTTGCAAGTAATTATATCTGTGGTCAAAATTACCTTTGGATGTTTCCAACGTTAATGTCAAGCAGAACAAGCCACAGCCATAAGGTAATTCGGCTTGCCATGAAAGGATCTCAAGGGGTTTATGTAAACATATGACATGCGTGTGCTATAGATAATTAATAGCTTTAGGGAGATAAGTTTGAATTTGAAGTCTCTAAACAGCTTCATGTAATTTGTGTATTGTATTGTTATTTTGTAACTTGTCTTGGTAGGATATAGTCTAAGCATACTTTTATTGGTTTTCTTTGTTGCTGTTATGTTCCTTGTGCTTCTTTGTGTGAGCTAGAGTTTTTTCTTTAGGGAGAGAAGTTTGAATTTGAAGTGTAATGCCCTGGTTTCATATTGGGAAGAGATGAATAACTTGCATAGAGTGGGTGATTTATAAAGATAGTCATGAGTGCTAAGTTCCACATTACATAGTTATTAGGTGAAACTGATTTTTATAACGAATTCTAAAGAAACTCTAAATTGACTAGTCCTTTTGGGGTGATAGCGCTTTTCCTTAGGTCATTACAAATGGTATGAGGGATACCTAGTAATGTCAGGTCATGTAGTACTGGAGTACTGCATGACGTGGTCCTGACGTGGACGTCAAGGGGTTTAAAGATGGGAGTTTGTAACACCTCGGTCCCATATTGGGAAGAGATAAATAACTTACATAGAGTAGATGATTTATAAAGATAGTCATGAGTACTAAGTTTCACATTGTTTGGTTATTAGGTGAAACTGAGCTTTATAAAGAATTCTAAAGAAACTCCAAATTGACTAGTCTTTTTAGGGTGATAGCGCAAATGTGGATAATGCTTTTCTTTGGGTTGTTACATGAAGTCTCTAAAGAGCTTCATGTAATTGGTGTATATAGTATTGTTGTTTTGTAACTTGTATTGGTAGCATATGGTCTAAGCATACTTTTATTGGTTTTCTCTGTTGCTGTTATTTGTGCTTCTTTGTGTGAGCTAGAGTTTTTCTAAATTTTCTCTGCATTTGAAATCTTTGTATACAACCTTCATAATTCAAGTTGTAAAATATCTAATCTTGCATCATGCCTTGCTTCGTAAGAGGCCTAAACCATCTGTTATCCATTTAGTTGTGAGAACTCGTTTGATTATCAGAAGACCATTAGTCCCTTCAATTCTCACTTAAAACGTCACTCTCACTTAAAACATGTCACTTCATTTCCTATGACATAGGTGTGTGATAAATGATTGTGAAAACTGAAGTGCCATGAGTAATTCTACTATTTAAACTTTTATATTAGCTTCACAACGGCTGATTTATCGGATTTTCGGATTTTAAGTGATTTTTTATGTCCTTAAAACCCTCTATATCAATTAGTGAGGCTAGTATGAAAATGTAATGCTAAGAGCAGCGTTAATCTTAGTCTATTTCTTTTGGTCCCTTGGTTCAGGTAATTAATGCTGAATTGCGAATCTAAAAAACAAATACAGTGGGCACCAACATGCATGGTCCAAAAGATTTTGTTGCAAGAGAGACACCAACATGCATTGTCCAACTGGCAATATGTTATTGTTCTCACAATAATTCCACGAGCACATGATATTTCAGCTCCTAATCCAGATAGATCAACTTGATTTAGCAATTAACAAAATTTTCTGAATTCATCTTGAGATTTTGTTTGAAGACTGACGACAGGTTTTGACATGAAGTGTCTCTTCATCCCTGCCATGTTGATGTGAAGTGTCTTTGCTTTCCACGGTTGCTGCTCTATAGGTTATTCTGTTTACAGAACTCTGCCCACGCTTACTGCCTTCATTGGCAACTGCAGTTATCCCAATGGGCCAAGTTGCCCGAGATCAGTTCGGGCAAGTAAAACCTTATAAGGACTCTCTCATATTTGTTGTTCTTATTATTAGCAATCCAGACAGAAAAATTATTAGGGATCTCTATCCCGATCTTGCATACACATAAGACTTGATCAACTCACAAATATATTAAAAGGACACTATTATTATACCCGTTGCATAAGAAAATTTTTGAATTTCGACCTTATTCAAATGCAATTTAGTTGGTCCTACTTTTTTGTTGCATCTTTGTTCTAGACATAGTATTTATAGCTTAAACTCCATTTTTTTTTCTTTTTATATTTTTAACCACATTATTGTTGGGGTACTAGCACTGTGCCACTACATAAATCGGCTTTAAACCAAATATGAATTCCTCTAAGAAGCACCAAATGTGCAAAATGTCCATAATTTCCAATGACTGTTGGATATACGAATATGAGTTGAGAAAGAAGTCACTTGCTCCAGCAAGGCCAGCCTGTCATATTGACTATTTTTTTTTTTAAACGAAAAATTTGAGTCTTTCATTGATTAAATATCACGAGCATAAAGTTCTTACAGTATAAAGCTCTGCAAATTTATAGTCACATGTTATGAGATTACATAGTTATAAATATAAGCAAATTTTTTACAATAAAATGTTATTTATGACTCTCATCTTTCGCTAACTCATATATAAAAATAGTTAAAGAGAAGATATGCTCCGAATAGACTAGATATAAGTAAAGGGTAGTCAAATATCCTAAAAAAATTTAGGGTTAAGTACGTTTTTAGTCATGGTCTTCGAGTTTTGAAAACTTTATTTTTTAGTATCTGAATTTCAATTCGCATCACAGATGGTACTTTCGTTTTGGGAAAAAACTAAATTAGTACCTCAGTCAAGTTTTCTGTCCAAAAACTAACGGTCTGCCAGGTGTCAACCCTTGTGAGTTGACACGTGTTTTAGTATTAAAAAAAAAAAAAAATCTTTAAAAATTAATTAAAAAATCTTTAAAAATTGAAAAAAACTTTAAAAAAAAAATTGAAAAAAGAAAAAAGAAAAAGAAGAGGGATGGCTGAGCCACCCCTTGGCCACCATGGGGTGGCCGGCCACCCTCATTTTGGCTAAGGGAGCCACTCTCTTGACTGGTCTGGTGAACCACCCCATCAGCCACCACCCCTCTTCTTTTTCTTTTTTTAATTTTTTTTTTAAAGTTTTAAATATTTTTTATTTTTTAATTAATATTTTTTATTTTTTTATAATAAAACACGTGTCAACCCTCAGGGGTTGACACTTGGTGGGCCGTTAGTTTTTGGATAGAAAATTTGACTAAGGTACTAATTTGGTATTTTTCCAAAACAGAGGTACCATCTGTGTTGCGAATTAAAACTCAAGTACTAAAAAATAAAATTTTTCAAAATTCAGGGACCAAAAACGTATTTAACCCAAAATTTTATTTAAATCGGTCGTGAGAGATAACTCATTACACCGAACTATCCAGGCCGTGAGAAATAACACATCACACTTGACTAACATTCAGAAGCCCTATTCGATTGCTTTAACACGGCTTTTGCTTAAACAAATAGGCCTACGAGATGAAATAACAGAAGGAGCAACTAGAACTAGAGGAATGCTGCTTACTGAAGGACCTATTGCCAGCCCTATGATTCCTTTTCCCTACACCCCCCTTGTGGCACACCCTTTTCCATAGACCGAGAAAGGAAAGACAGCACGCCGATAGAGCTGCTAACAAGGGCAGATATTGAAAGAAAGTAATTCTTCGTAGACCGATTGATCGACCAGTTACAAGGCCGAAGACAGGGCAAGAAGAGATAGATCTCATTTCAAAGAAGATCGATTCACCAAAGCGATTGATCCAGAAGAGCGACTGGATAAATGACTCATGAGGGCAGATTTAAAGAGAAAAAAAACTCTTATTCAAAGCAAAAATATAACCAGCAAACAGTAACAACAGTCAGGGAGTAGATGAACGGCACAATACGGAGGTAGATGGACGCATGCATAGCGGAGAGACCAAAATTACTGATCTAGTCGTAGAACACCTACAAACAAAATAAAAAACCAGGTTGGGAGGAGGAGGATAGGAGCCGGGAATAGAAATGAAAAGTGAGAGGAGGGAGTAGATCTGCTCCCTCCTCCTCTCAAATTTATTTTCTGAAAAGTGAAATCTAAGGCCGACTTCTCGTTTACTATGCTCTGATGTCGTTGTAGCAATGTATAATCATTAACTAAATGTGTTAAGAGGACTTAACAGCTAAACAAAATTTGCTTGTTAAAATATATCTTTCCACATATTATAAGCACTCTATTTTTTTTCTTCATTTCAAAAAAAAAAAAAAAAATATCTAATTTTTGAATTAGAAATTAATTTTAAAATAGCTTACTAGAAAGAAGTTTGATTACATTGAGCCATTGAGGCCCTTCTGTTAAGTATTAGGCTCCATTTCCTTATTTTTGGCTAATTAATTGTTTTACAAAAATAGTCTGTTAGGACTGTAACTAAAGTTACAAAGGCCTATTGGCTTGAAATCTGAAAAAGGTGGCCGGAGATTTCTTTTTTGGAATAAGGGCAATTGCTGTTGCATTGATCAATTTAGGAATGATACCACCATGAGAGAAATACAGATCATCTGCAGTAAAATCATTTTTGAAATATTTGTTTTCGGTCTATTTTAAGTGTTAAATTATTATCATATACTATAATATTAAGATTATTCTATTACATATTATTTCACTCCTTATAAAAGTTATTATTTATTTATTTTTTTAATAAAATAGTCATTTCACGTTTCAAAGGTAAATTTAAAGTCTGAAAGGCCGAGTCCCACTTGTTCTCACAAAACCTCTACACATACTCATGTTGTCTCATGTATTTGGGTTGCAATTAGGCCCGCTTTATATATCAATCTTAGGGTGCGTTTGGCATTGTAATTTCGTATATAAAAAGTGTAATTTTAAATTAAATCGCAGAAAACAAATCGTTTAAAATTGCGTTTTTAAAAAATTGTCGTTTGAAAACGCACAATTTGAATGGCTAGACTGTAATTTTAAAGGTCAAACTACGATTTTATCAACTGCTTAATTAAATTTTAAAACATCACATTTTTAAACTAGCATATTTTAAAATAACAAATCCAATCAGGCCCTTAATAAAAGGGTTTATAGTAATAAATTCTGACATTGAATCCCGTGTGCTAAGAAAAAATAATTGTTTTCTAATTCGGATTGATAGAATAATGAGTAATTAAACTTCTGACTTTATTATATTTAACGGACAGTTTTTAATAAATGGTCTAATTTTGTTACACATCTAATGTAATAAAATGGTCTCATTTTGGTTGGGAGGCAACTAGTCCCACACCACATGGTTCAGTTACAAGGAAAAAGATGACTAATCAGACGTACGGCTTATATGCTCCAGTCTATGCCGTGTCTGTCACTCCCTCAGGCTTCAGACAAGACAAGATAAGACGGCATCGTTTATGAAATGGGAGAGAGAAGAAAGGTCACCCTTCTCTTTTATCTTTGCGGAGCAAGATTCATTCTGGGAAGATGAAGATCGCTTCTTTCTCTTTTCACCAATGTATGTATCTTTTCTTACTTGATTTTCAGAGAAAAATCTGGGTTGGTGTTCTGTTTTCATGTGTGTTTGAGGCCTAAACTAACCAAACAATGGAGCTCTTGGTGCTCTCCACCCTTCAATGGAAGATGCACGTCACAAGGAGGCTTGGGATGAAGACCCATCTCCATTGGGAATTCCTCCTCAGCCGATTTCAGCGTCTCCTCCTCTCTCTGGTCTCCGGCAAGGGCCCATAGCGTGTTCTCAGCTCGGACAGCTCCTATACATCGATAGAAGCTTATGCGAAGCTTTTGATTTGTTATTATGAAATATACACACAGGTGACAAGCCCAATTTAAGAGGACAAGTCGCATTTTAGCTGAGAGCAAACGCGTCCCACATCGCTCAGGTACAACAGTATAGATGAGTTTATAATGCAAAGCAGAACACAGGAGCTCGTCCTACGGGGCATACGGTTACAGTGGTCTCTTGCCTGTTAGAACTCGCGCATATACTAATGTTATAACACTTTATTTATCAAATCGGGTTGACACGGCAATTTAAATGAACAGAGGTACATTATTTTTATCTTTTCCTTTTTTTTTTTTTTTTTTTCTTCATATTACAAATACCACCTAAGATAAAAATGAAAACTCAAATTTTTCTTAATTAACATCTAAATTTGCTGTCAATGATGAAGATTGGATATTGCTTCAGTTTGGATTCAAGCTAGTGTATTCCAACTTAAAAATATATGATCATTCTTAGTCAAGATGTGTATATTTTAATTAAATATATATTTTTTTGGTCGCATTTTTTTTTTTTAAAAAAAAGTTATTTTATATCAATATTTTTATATTGTGAATTAAAATTGATATTTATAAATTAATATAATTAAATGAAAAAAAAACATAAATGATTTCTCTCTTTCCATCATTCTCAAACAAACAAGCCCTCTTAAACGATTTGTTGTCACTTAGACCCTGAATATAGGAAAAATAGAAAATCTAACTTTTTTTAAAACTGATGAATGAGAAGCAAATCATCAAATGGGAGTTTTGTCTCCAAAAAGTAACTTAATCGGTTGGGGACGCCTCATGAAGCTGAAGTTACTACTTTGAATCCCCCTCCCTCTCTTGTGTGGACATATAAAAAAAAAATAAAAAAAAATAAAATGGGAGTTCTCTTACCCAAAGGCACGACTCAATCATTAAATAAAAATGGGATAATTATAAGAAACCCTCAAAATTATAAGTCGTTTTTAAAGTAGCTCATTGAATTATCAAGTGTATTAATATGACCTTCGAAACTACCAAAGAGTGTCAAAAGACCAATTTTGTCTAAATATTCTTATAATACACTTGTCATATATTCAACTAAAAATTAATGAAAATTAAAATAATTTAAAAATATTAAAAAAAATAAAAAATAAGGTGGCCAACCAACCTATTTTGGCCAAAAGGGTGGCCTATGGCCGATTTGGGGTGGTTTAAAGAGCAAAATAGGGGTGGCCGAAACCATCTCCAAGAGCCTTGGGGTGGCTCGACCACCCTATTTGGCTTGGAGGTTGGTTCGGCCACCCTAGACCGGCCAATTTGGGGTGTTTAGACTGGCCATGAGGTTGGCTCAACTACCCCTCTTTTGTTTTTTTACAAACCCTCTTTTTTGAATATTTTTAATTTTTCTTTGATTTTTAAATTCTATAAATTTTATTTTATTTTAATTGACTATATGACATGTGATAAATGTATTCTAAGAATATTTCGACAAAATAACTTCTTTTTTTTTTTTTTTTTTTTTTTTTTTTGACATTATTTAATAATTTGAAGGTCATATTATAAAGTTAGTGTGCCCTGCTACTGGAAGTCTGGAACGAAGAAGACATAGTAATAATAAGTAAAAAAAATAGAACCAGAGATTATTACCGTTATACCACACACTCAGAGGCTCAGAGGCTCAGAGCTTAGCTACTCTTCAATTCAATACTACAATCTTTCTTTCATTCACACCGCATCTCCATCTCCAATTCCTCTCTCATCTAACTTTCCCATCTCTCTTTTCTCCATATTTGTATATATAAACCCAATCTCTCACACACCTATTTCTCAGATTTTCCATGGCGACGCTACCACAATCCATCACCATCTCTTCTCTTTCCAATCTCAGACCGTCCCTCCCGCCGGCGCTCACGTCTTCTTCTGCGCTTTCCCTTTCTCGACGCCGGAAACCTGGCTTTTTTCCCGGATTCTCCGGCCTCAGGATCCAATTGCCTTCGAGCCGATCCGTCTCTTCGTTGAGCTCCAGAAAACCTAGGGCTCTTCGCCCAAGTGGTCACATCGTTTGCGAAGCTCAGGACACTGCTCTTGATGGTAAGTTTATTGCTCGAAAATTCTTTTATTTGTTAAATTCTTATTCGAATTCATGGACTTGTTTTAGTTGATTTCGAATTGAGATTGTTTGGTTGATGAATGTGTATTGGAAAAAGAATTGGGGGAATGGATGATCATACTTTATCTGTATGCATATGGGTTTGATTGAAGTTCTGCAGTTATTTTTTTTTTTTTCGTATGGGTTGAATTTAAAAGGGATAGTCTTTTACTATCTGATCTGACAAGAGTCGAATGTCAACATCTTGCAACTGGGGTAACGATACATGGATGAAATTGTTTTCTTCGAGTTTGGGGCCAAGGCTTGACCATATCCTAAATCGAAATGATATGATCAATGTGCATGAACTTGGAAAAGAAAAACATCTGCATGTTGCTTGTGCTCTGTCCCACTGTTTGAATTACAATGAGCTATGGATGAACAGATGGAAGGAAGTTGAGCACTTATTAGTTCTCTATTGGAAGCTTCTTGTTGAAATATATGTTTACCATAATTTCCACCACATGATATTGACAACCTCTTTAAATTTTAAGACTGTTTCTAGCCCACGCTTAATATCATAAATCACTTGCAAAAACACTCTGTTTATGCCCTTCTGAAAAAAATTATACGCCTTGCTTAGAACTCCAACTTGTTTGGCTTGCATTATCCTTCAAGTCTGGCATCTTTAGTACTCTGTAGACCGGTCTAAATCTATTTAATCACCTTTTGCGTTGGGTACGAATGTTCACATATTTAAGTCTATTATCTCAGTTTCAAGCACTTGATAGTCAGATCGCTTACACACATACACACACCTTCTTACTGCAGAAATTGTTTATGTTGATGTAAGGGGGACATGGAATTCACAACAAAGAACACATGTTTGCGTGCACATACACTTATACATACACGCAATTGGCTAGACTACCGTGAGATCTGATTACCATAACACTAGCTGAAGGAGGCAAGCTAACTTGGTTGGAAAACAAGAGTCTCAATCTCAAATGAAATGGAACCCTAAAAGACCAAACAACAAATGCTATGGAGCACACATACACACACATTCTTACTGCAGATATTGTTTATGTTAATGTAAGGGGGACGTGGAAATCACAACAAAGAACGCGTGCACGCACCAACATATACATACACACAATTATCTAGACTACTGAAATGAGATCTGATTACCATAACACTAGCTGAAGGAGGCGAGTTAGCTTGGTAGGAAAACAAGAGTCTCAATCTCAAATGACACCAACATATACATACACACAATTATCTAGACTACTGAAATGAGATCTGATTACCATAACACTAGCTGAAGGAGGCGAGTTAGCTTGGTAGGAAAACAAGAGTCTCAATCTCAAATGACATGAAACCATAAAAGATCAAACAACAAATACTATGGAGGACAAAATGAAATCTAAACAGCTGAAGTACAAACAATGAAAGATAAAATACCTTTTTATTTTTTAATTGTTATCATCATCATCATCATCATTATTGCTGTGTGCAGTTGTTAATTTCCATTGGGTACAAATGCGTGCATATCTAAATCTATTATACTAGTTCCATGCACTTTATATTCAAATGACTTACACACACATACACTCACACACATCCTTACCTGAGAAAATTATTTATGTTGATGGGAGGGGGACATGGAAATCACAACAAAGAATACTCACATATGCACACCCCAACACATAGACACAACTGGCTTGACTACTGAAATGAGAACTGATTACCATAACTCTAGCTTAAGGATGTAAATTAGGTAATTAGGTTGGGAGGAAAACAAGAGTCTCAATTTCAAATGAAAGGAAACCCTAAAAGATCAAATAACAGATACTACGGAGGACAAAAATGAAATCTCAACAGCAGAAGTAAAAAAAGAAAAGATAAAATACTTTTTCCTTTCTTAATTATTATTCCTATTATTATTATTATTATTATCATTTCGGAATTTAGTTCGTCTGAAAAAGAATGATTTTAAGGCTGATTGATATGAATTAATTTAAAAAGTGAAAGAAAAATATAATTAGACTGCTGGCTATGAGTAGCTTCGTGGATGCAATACTGAGCATTACCCACAACACAGGATTTTCCTGCTATGATTCCTAGAGGTAGCACTGGTTCCAAAAAATTTACTGATTACAAGCTAAATTACATGACTGGCATCACATGTAACATATGGAATTTAGTTTGTAGTCATTAATTCGTCACCAATTCAACTCTTTATTTCATGATTGACCTTTTACTCTCAATTCCTTGTTGGAACGTCTAGCAGCTTGTTCGAGATTGTGTTAGGAAGCTTAAAAAGTACTTTTAGAACCTAAAAAGTGTGCCAAATAAAAAGCTGGTATGTTTAGTAAAAAAACTCCAAAATTACTTCTTTGGACTTTTTTACTCTAAAAATTACAAAATCGCACTTTTGGAAAAAGCTTAAAAATGAAGCTTTTCCTAAGAAGCTCGTTTTGACTTCAAAAGCTCTACAGAGATATCTGACATGGGCAATAGTTCATTTTTCACCATTGGGCCTTGGTTCAAGTGGTAAGAGGGTAAAGGTAGGGTTGGTTGATTGAAAATTAGCAAATTAGTATTTGCAATTTGAAAGTTCCTAGGTTCAAATGTTGCCAACAAAGAAAGCATTTAGTTCGAGCTCTTGAATAACTAGCATTGTCTGATACATGCTACGAAGTTGAAAGGACTACAATTAAGTTTTACTTGGTAAATCAATGTTTCAGGTTTTTTCAGATAAATTTGTTTGAAATTTCAAATGATCCTGTTAACAGCTACAATTGTGTGCCCCTTTCTGTTTGTGTAGGAATAACTTCAAAAACATACCATGGTTCCATATATTTAATGCTAATTCATTTGTTTAAACTTTAACTCATTGGCTTTGGAAAAATATTTAATTCTATCTCCTTCTAGCTAGGTACTTCTCTTATATACTTTCTGTGTATTGGGTTGCATTTTTCATAGTTTAATAATATTTCGATTACTTATAAAAAGAAAAAAAATACTGGATATCTTTGTAGTTGTTCCATGAAACGCACCCAATTGCTTCTTCACAGTTGAATTTGACCTCTTCCTTTCACTTTCAAAATTTCAGTTCCCACTGTGACCGATGCTACATGGCAATCACTTGTCCTCAAGGCTGATGGGCCTGTTCTGGTTGAGTTTTGGGCTCCATGGTGTGGGCCCTGCCGTATGATCCACCCCGTGATTGATGAACTATCAAAGCAATATGCTGGGAAGCTCAACTGCTTCAAGTTGAATACTGATGATAGTCCTTCAATTGCAACCCAATACGGAATTCGAAGCATCCCAACAATCATGATCTTCGTCAATGGTGAGAAGAAAGATGCAGTAATTGGCGCTGTGCCCAAAACCACACTAACTGCCAGCATCGAGAAATTCTTGTAGGGGCGGGTTTGAAATGTCTTTCTCGATTCCGCTTTATTCTTTTGAAAGTTTTTTTCATGTTTAGTTTGAAAATCTCTTACCTTTTTGTATAATTTTGGAAGCTTCATGTATCAGGTTTTCTTTTGATGATAAATATTCATGTTTTGTGAGTGATGCATTTCTTAATAATAAATGTGTCAGGGTTTATGCCTTAAAAGTCAATTCTTTTTGGTTTATTAAATAAAGTTGTTTATTTTCCGAATTATAAGAAAACATTAGGCATATTATTTTCCATGTGCATATTATTCTATGTATGTACATGTAGATGTAGTCTTTTAGTTACATTAAATACGGTTTGAAGTGTGTTAATGAGAATATGATGAAGGACAATCTAAGGAGGCGCCTTGAAAGGTTGACAATGTCATCTCAGACTATATCCGAGACGGGGTGTCTGGATTGGCACATAGTCGAGATGTGTCAATAGTTGTCTCGGTAAAATGCCGCAATTCAACCTCGGCAAATAACCGAGACCCAGCTCGGTCCCCTTCGGCAAATAACCGAGACCCAGCTTGGTAAATCGAATTAGAAGACTCTTGCGGAAGGATCAGTCGAGCAAATGTTCTGGAAAGGCAGCCTAGCAGATTTTCTGGAGATTTTTGTGCAGAAATCATGGAAGAATTGTTGACTTCCATATTTTAATCTTTTTGATAATTATTTTGTCATACTTTTCCTTAAATCATGGGATTACCATGTCCATCCAATCTCCTCTCATTAATGAAGATTTGATGGTATCTTTTCACTATTATTTTATTCCTTATAAGCCACTAGGGCTTCACTATAAATGGGGAGACAATGTAAGAAGCATGATATATTTTTGATTATCATTTGAACTGAAGTTTTCTCCTTCAACTTGTGAGTTGAACGTTAGTGTTTGAGAACACAGATTCTCTTCACTCCTATCCGTCTGCGCTACGTCAATATATATCACGCAGAAGATCTGAATTATAAACTTTGTAACTTATAAGTTATAAACTAATGTTCATAATCAGTAATAAAATTGGGCATCTCATTTAAAAAGACTATAATATATCTCTTAATGATCTATCATGATCATGGAAATGGAGGCGAAGGCTTCTAATTGATATACTGGTGTGGTTACAATGCATTGAACAAAGTACGTTAGTTGTTTTTCAATATAATTGTTGTCAATATGAATAATTGGAACTTACAACTGCTTACAAAATTGACTCTTAATCCTGAGAGAAATGTGGACTCAAATGTGAAATCTCGATGTGTTGGATGATCACATATAACATTGTGGGAACACTACTCTTTAAGATGGAATCCATAATTCTTTAATTTGATCAAAGTTACTTGAAATATCCCATTAAGATAAATTTAAATGATAATTGCACTATTAGTTCCTGAGGTATGCCATAATTACAAATCACTCACTATGGTTTAAAAAGTTCATGGGAGGTCCTTGTAGTAAAAAAAAAATTGGGATGTCTAGCATTTTTCAATTACAAAACGATCCCTGGAGTCAAATTCTGTTAAAAATTTTGACAGATTCTGTTAAATGCCACGTCAGCATTACGTCAAACCAATAAGATGACGACACGAGTCTAGCTGAATAAAAAAAATATAAATTTATTAAAAAATAAATAAATAAACTTATTTTAAAAAAAAAGAAAAAAAAGGGAAGGGGTGGAGCCACCCCCCCACCCCCCCCATTTTTGTTTTGCATTATGTTATGCACACCCGACTCGATATATTTTGAAGCCTAAGGCAACAAGGTTAAGTGAGGCATTTATATATATATATATATATATATAAATTAACTTTCTCACTTTTTGGGATGCAAAATTGTTATCTTTTTAAATTCTAATTGGAATTTTGGTTGTTCAATGCTCATCACAAGGTCCAAAAAATCTCTACCCACAATATAATTGAATATTATTATTATTTTCATTCTCTCCATTATTTTCAAGAATAGAACGTTTAAAGTTGGAAAATAGATTTTATTTAAGAATGTCTTAAATATTATTTGATTCTCTTATTTAATGCTATCAATTTTAAATAATATTAATGCCTTTTTAATTACTTATTACTATAATTAGGGCATTAATTAAATAATGTTAACTAAATTAAGCCTTCAAATATTTTTTCATAACTATTTTTTATTATATTCATTAATTGGCCGGGGGGCTTATTAAAATGGAGGCTTTAGAAGACCGCCTAATTTTTTTTTCCATATAAAGCCGGCCTTGATGCTATGCTTTCATGATGCTTGTTCTTGAATTTTTTTCGCTACATATTTGAGATATATTCCCCACAAAATGATTGTTTTGAATACTTAAGAGGGAAATGGTCTGCAATTTCATTCAATATGTAGCTTGAAAAGCAGAATTCAAGGAGCTTGCTTTTTGTGACATATTCAAATCAAGAACTTTTGAATTCTTCAGAGTTGTTGGTGAAATTGTATAATGAGCTTTGAAAATAAGCTGAAAAATATACTTTTGTTTCTTTTTCAATTAGTGCAATTATATGGCATAGAAGATGCAATTCGGGGCAGCTACAACAGCTTGCTTGAATTCAGACTTGATCTTATTACGACTCAGTTCTTGTGCCTATTTCTTTAGGATGTAATATCTGTCTTGACCCAACAACTTTAGTCCGATTGGCAAATGAAATAAAAGACTTCAGTTTATAATTTTCATATTCAGATTGAGATTGTTAGGTTGATGGATTTTGGTTTATTTATGATTTGTTGCAATTCTAATGCACCATTTGTTTCGACGGAAATAAAATATTTTTAACGAAATTATTTTTCAGAAAAAAAAAAAATGATTTTTTTGAAAATATCTTCTGACGTTTGGCTCGTACGAAAAAATCACCAACAACGTAAAACGGAATCTGGAGACATCCGACCGCCGCTGCCGGATTCCATCGGCCAGATTCCTGCGAACCGGATGCTTGTGGACCGCTTTTATATATAAAGTTATAATGCCACTCGACATAGTTATCCTCTTGAGTCGGAAGGCTTCTTCTTTTGTATATACACTAAGCTTTTATATATACACAAACCTATAGCGTGAGTTTTTCATTATAATTTAATTTTAAAAATTCTTTTATGGAAACATCTTAGAAAAAAAAAAATAACAAAAAATATAAATAATAATAATGTAAAAGAAAAACTGACATTAAACAACAAAAAAACAGTCATAAAATGTTACATGTAATAGATTTTACTACCCTAAAACTATTTTATATATTAAGTTTTGTTCTTTTTCGACCTACATTTTATTAACCAACGTTTGTGAAATTTTTGCATAAATGTTGAACATATATACACCCAATTAAGTACGAAACAGCTAGAATTTTTTGGGCTATTTAACAATTTTAGCCACCATAAAATTATTTAAAATGTTAAATTTTGATTATTAAGGAGGTAATATTATATATTATTTTTAGTGCATTATTTTACAATTTTTTTTTTTACTGCCGATGCTTATTAATGTATTTGAAATATTTTGGCTTAAAAAGGTTCATTTAGCTTCTAGCTTAACTATTCATCTTCTCATTCTCACGCTTCTTTTCAATGATTACATTATAATTCAATTTCAAAAACATCTTTTTACGAAAACTCCTTTAAAAAGAATAGCAAAAATATAAATAATAATGAAAAAGAAAGTTGTTAGTAAATCCTTTTAGTTCTTTTTCAACCATTGTTAGTAAACTTTTTGCACAATTATTGAACTTATATGCACCTAAGTATGAAACTAGTAGAAATTTTTGGCAAATTTACCAATGTTAGCCACATAAAATCATTTACACTGTTAAAGTTTAGTTATTGGGGAGGTAATATTATTATTTTTAGTGCATTATTCAACAATTTTTTCTTTAATGCTGATGCTTATTATTATCATTAAAATATTTGAGCTTAAGAAGGTTCATTTTAGCCCTGTTGTGAAAACTATAAATCAAATTCACAAAAAAAAAAAAAAAAAAAAAAGGTTGTAGAGGAGTTCATTAAATTCAAATAATTGTTGATTTATGTCCTATGATGATACTTGGGTAGATCGAATTAAATCAACATTAAACAACTAAACCCATTTCAATTCTTAAATTTTGGTATTTTTTTTCAACCAACTTTTTATTAATCATTGCTAGTGAAATTTTTGCATAGCTATTGTCACGTATATGCAACGAAGTATGAAATAGTTGGAAAGTTTAGCCTATTTGAAAATGTTAGTCACCCTAGCTAAAACCATTTAAAATTTAAAATTTGGTTATTGGGAGATAATATTATTATTTTTAGATCATTATTTACAATTTTTTCTTTAGTGCTAATAGTTATTATTGTCATTGGAATATTTTGGCTTAAGAAGATTCCTTTAGCTTTCAGCTTAATTATTCATTTTCCAAATTTTATACTTCTTTTGAATGAATATATTATAATAAAATTTTAAAAATCTTTTTGCATAAATGTCTTAGAAAAAATAGCAAAAAATATAAATATTAATAATAAAAAAGAAAGAAAGAAAAGAAAGGTTATAGATGAAATCATTAAATTCAAACAATAGTTGATCCTACAAACACAAAGCACCCTGATATCCAGGAATTTTTGGGGGTTCCTTGGGTGATTCATGCTTTGAGTTTGTGGAGTTTCAGATCCGAGATACTTCAACTCTGAGACGAGCTTTCGTCCGAGGCTTTATAGTCCGAAGGGGTTTTATCCTATAAGGTCTTAGTAACCTCTAAGGTAGTTTATGACTAAGATGACCCGGTCGGGTTGGTTCTTCAGGTTGGGCCCCTAGATCCGACTTTTGGGATCAGGTGTCCTCGGGGTTGATTATTTCTCCAACAAGACATAAGCCTATTTAAAAGGAGTTTGTGTAGGCATCAGAGGACATACTCTTGATCTCATAATCATAATTGAGAAGTAGGTTTATAGGTCTCAAAATCCTAGACTTCACGTGTGGATTGAGCTTGGAGCAAGATGATTTAAATCGATCAGCCCATCAATCATGATAGCCGACTTTGGTATAGATATTGTTCTTGTCTTGAAAATTTTTGTTTTGTTTGATATTATGCTATGCTTTCATGATGCTTGTTCTTGAATTTTTTTCACTGTATCTTTGAGAAATATTGCCAACAAAATGATGGTTTTGAATACTTAAGAGGGAAATAGTCTGCAATTTCATTCAGTATGTAGCTTGAAAAGCAGAATTCAAGGAGCTTGCTTTTTGTGACATATTCAAATCAAGAACTTTTGAATTCTTCAGAGTTGTTGGTGAAATTGTATAATGAACTTTGAAAATAAGCTGAAAAATATACTTTTGTTTCTTGTTCAATTAGTGCAATTATATGGCATAGAAGATGTAATTCGGGGCAGCTATAGCTCGCTTGAATTCAGACTTGGTCTTACGACTCAGTTCTTGTGCCTATTTCTTTAGGATGTATAATCTGTCTTGACCCAACAACTTTAGTCCGATTGGCAACTGAAATAAATGACTTCAGTTTATAATTTTGAGGGTTTGTTTAGGTTTGCGATTTCAAAAAGTGTAATTTTAAAATAGCGATTTTAAAAAGTAATTTTTAAAAACGTAGTTAAGCGTTTGGCAAAATCGCAGTTTGGCCTTTAAAATTGCAGGTTAGTCTTTTAAAATACTGCGTTTTCAAAAAAACACCCAATTGCCTACGATTTGAATAAGCATTTTTTTGCGTTTTCAAATCTCAATTTTTTAAAAACGCAGTTTCCAAACGGTTTATTTTCTGCGATTTGGTTTAAAATCGCACTTTTTCTCTACGAAATCGCAATCTCAAACGCACCTCAGATTGAGATCGTTAGGTTGATGGATTTTGGCTTATTTATGATTTGTTGCAATTCTAATGCTCTGTTTGTTTCGACGTAAAATATTTTTCATTGTAAAATATTTTTCGACGTTTGACTCGTACGAAAAAATCACTAACAGCATAAAACAGAATTCTGTGATGTCCAGCCAGCGTCGTCAGATTCCGGTGAACCAGATTTCGGCCATGAGATCAGCAACTATGATGCTTGTGGACTGCTTTTATATTTACCGTTATAGTGCCACAGTTATACTCTTGAGAGTCCGTTTGGGTTTGTGCTGTCAAAAAGTGCGATTTCAAAATAGCGATTTGAAAATGTGCGATTTGAAAATGTGATTTTTAAAAATGCAGTTAATTTGGCAAAATCACTATTTGGCCTTTAAAATCGCTGGTTAGCCTTTAAAATTCTGCGTTTTCAAAAAAGTACACCGTTGGTGCAATTTGAAAAGGCAGTTTTATGCGTTTTCAATTTGCAATTTTTTAAAAACGTAATCTCCAAACGATTCATTTTTTGCAATTTAATTTAAAATTACACTTTTTGTCTACAAAATCGAAATCTTAAACACACCATAAGTTTGGAAGGCTTCTGCTTTTATAGATACACTAACCTATAACTTGCACTATGCACGAGTTTTTCATTATAATTTAATTTAAAAATTCTTTGACGGAATCATCTTAGAAAAAAATAACAAATAATAATAATAATAGTGAAAAAGAAAAACTGACATCAAACAACAAAAAAAAAAAAAGTCATAAAATGTTACTTGTAACAGATTTTAATACCCTAAAACTATTTTACATATTAAGTTTTGTTCTTTTTCGACCTACATTTTATTAACCAATGTTAGTGAAATTTTTGTATAGATGTTGAACGTATATGCAACAAAGTATAAAACAACTAGAAATTTTTGGGCTATTTAACAGTTTTAGCCACCCTAAAACTATTTAAATTTTAAATTTTGATTATTAAGGAGGCAATATTATATTTTATTTTTAGTGCATTATTTTACTCTTTTTTTTTTAGTGCTGATTCTTATGAATGTATTTGAAATATTTTGGCTTAAAAAAGTTCATTTAGCTTCGAGCTTAACTATTCATCTTTTCATTCTCACACTTCTTTTCAATGACTACATTATAATTTAATTTCAAACATCATTTTATGAAAACGCATTTGAAAAGAATAGCAGAAAATATAAATAATAATAATAAAAAAGAAAGATTTTAATAAATCCTTTTGGTTCTTTTTCAACCTATGCTTTTATTAACCATTGTTAGTAAACTTTTTGCACAACTATTAAACTTATATGCACCTAAGTATGAAACTAGTAGAAATTTTTGGCAAATTTACCAATGTTAGCCACCCTAAAATCATTTAAACTGTTAAATTTTGGTTATTGGGGGGGGGGGGGGGGGGGGGGGGGGGGGGGGGGGGGTAATATTATTTTTTTAGTACATTATTTAACAATTTTTTCTTCAGTACTTATGCTTATTATTGTCATTAAAATATTTGGGTTTAAGAAGGTTCATTTTACCCCTATTGTAAAAACTATAAATAAAAATCATGAAAAAGGAAAAAAAGAAAAAGAAAAAGAAAAAAAGATTGTAGAGGAATTCATTAAATTCAAATAATTGTTGATTTATGTCCTATGGTGATACTTGGGTAGATCGGATTAAATCAACATTAAACAACTAAACCCTTTTCAGATCTTAAATTTTGGTATTTTTTTTTCAACCAACTTTTTATTAATCATTACTAGTGAAATTTTTGCATAGGTTTTACACGTATATGTAACGAAGTATGAAACAGCTGGAAAGTTTAGCCTATTTAAAAATGTCAGTCAATCCAAAACCATTTAAAATTTAAAATTTGGTTATTGGGAGGTAATATTATTATTTTTAGATCATTATTTAACAATTTTTTCTTTGGTGCTAATACTTGTTATTGTCATTGGAATATTTTGGCATAGGAAGATTCCTTTAGCTTTCAGCTTAACTATTTATCTTCCAAATTTTATACTTCCCTTCAATGACTACATTATAATAAAATTTCAAAAATCTTTTTGTAAAAATGTCTTAGAAAAGAATAGCAAAAAAAATATAAATATTAATAATAAAAAAGAAAGAAAGAAAAGAAAGGTTATAGATAAAATCATTAAATTCAAACAATAATTGATCGAATTAAACCAACATTAAACAATAAAGAACAATCATAAAATGGTACTTGTCATAGATTTTGCCCCCCTAAAGACATTTTATATATTAAATTTTTGTTATTGACCTACTTTTACTAATTATTGTTGGTAAAAAATTTTCACAACTACTTAACGTATAGCACCCAAGAATGAAACTTCTAGATAGTTTTGACCTCTTTAACAATTTTAGCCACCCAAAACCATTTAAATGGTTTAAATGCACTATTCAACATTTTATAAGGGCGTTTCTTCATAGTATCTTGAAGGCTTATGTTACTATACATAAAAATATATGATTACTGATTTGATTTGTTTTTATTTGTTTTCTTACTTAATTTGGATAATAAAACTTGACGTATTGATATAGACAAAAGAAATTAAAAAAAAAATTAAAAAAAAAGAAGAAATAAACCTATTTGATTTAGATTTCTATTATATCTTGATTTATGCTTATATAACAATATATTATATAAGCATTTTTTCTAGAGGAAAATTCATATTTTCACTAAACTCAAAGAAAAATATCTTACTCAGCAAGTACAATACTTTGGATAAAAATAAGGTTATCCTTAATCCACATTTGGTCTTGAGGTTGGTGAATAGCTACTTTCGCTAAACGATGGTTGTTTCATTTACCTCCTTTCTAATATGTCCTACGTACCATAATTGGGGACCATTTAGCATTGCTCGAATATTCTCAATCAATTGGCCATACCGACTCCAAAAAGGGACCTCATATCGGAAAGCATGCACAATTTTCAGCTCGTCTTGCTCGATGATTACTCGTTGGAGCCCCAATGTCAATAAAATTATGTTGCGCGCCTTCCAAAGTGTCACTGCCTCAGTTACTGTTGGATTAGTAATAAAAGGCACCGTGGTACATATAGATGCCATAGCAAACCCCTCAGCATCTCTAGCGATCACCCCCATACCCATCTTCTTATCTAGTTTATCAAGAGCTGCGTCCCAATTTATTTTGACCACGCCCTCATAGGGTTTCTTCCATCTCTGCGTCCCAATTTATTATATAAGCATTTTAGGGATGCATTAAAGAGATCATTGTCAGCATTTTAGACTATCACTTATTACAATTCTAGTTATCTTCAAGGATTTATAAGCTGAATCCACCTTGCTCTAATGAAACTTCATAATGTCCCTTTAATAATATTATTCATGGAAATGACCTAAAATTCATACCAAAAGTCCATAGTTGTATAATAATGTGAAAAAATATAGTATGGTTCTTTTAAGTGATAAAATATTTCTAAACATCAACACTTAAAGTGATGTTAAAATTATTTTAAGAAAATATGTTATTTCTCATTTATGGCATTAAGAAAGGCTTTGATTTAAATCTGAAAATTTTATATAAATTTTTCCAAGTGAAATTAAAATGAAATACATTTCTTGAATAATAACTTAATTTCGGACCTAGTAAATATATATATATATAGGGGGAAAAGTCATGAAAGTTGTGTAAGGGAGGACAGACTTCTAGGGTCTTTGAGTATTTAACTCTGGGCTAACCTAGATGAACCTTATTGTTCAGGTCTTAGTAGATCATCACCTACCTTTACCACAATAGCGAGGTAAGTGGTACTTCTTACCTCTTTCAAATGCATTTCAATTCTAAGGATTATCGCTTTTGTTTTATACATGTTATGATATATTACTTTGAAAGTTTAATTACCCTACAAAGAAATGTTTCATTATTTATCTTAAACTATTTTAATGACATATACTTGTTATGTCATTTATCATGATTTGTCAATGCTTCATGTTTTATTTTTTTGAATGTCATCATATGATTTAAAAGCTCATGGCATCAGAAGGATTAATAACCAAGTTGTCACTCAAAAGTGAGTACAAATGCTTAGTATCAAAATGATGAATTCAAATGAGAAAATCTTATATTTTAGTAATTTTTCCCAAATGAAGAAAAATTTTCATTTATAGAAAGTTTCTAAATAAGGAAGTTTCCATTTAAGGAAACTTTCCAAATAACGAAAGTTTTACGTAAAGAAGTGGTACTCTTTTCACATGCTAAGTTATATGATTATTAAAAGTTTAAGGAAGTAAATAATAAGCATATGTAAGGTGGAACTACATTATGTAAAGGAAGATTTTAAGACGTTTGGCATAAGGAAAAGTTAATAGTGCACTACACTAAAGTTATGGTTATGCATGTGAAGGTGTGGCCATCATTAAGTTGCCATGCTGAGTGCATTGAAAAGTTAATTAGCTGGTCAGGCCCTCAGGTCATATCCGCGGCCACAGTATTGCCTGATCCTCGAAGGTTGGATCGCACAACTCCATGCATACGGTGCGTAATTGTATGCAAAGCCAGATGTGTAAACCTACAAATGATATGATGTTTAAATTATTAATAAGTTTACATCTTACTTCAGTGTTACACGTTTTTCTTATGACAACTACTTTTTACTTATGTTACTATTTGTCTCCCCTCAACCATCCGTTTTAATTTGGTTGGGAAATATTACTTACTGAGCCTTTCGCTCACCCCTTACTTTATACTCTTTTTCAAATTTTGAGGCAGATGGGCAGGTGGCCGAAATGCTTATACTTCAACAAAAATATTATTTTCTTGTGATATGCATGGTAGTAGTTTACAAGTGTTCTAGCGTCCTAATAAGTAACCTTGCGGTTCTAAGGCTTTAAGGCTAACAAACTAGGCCCATTTTGGGTCTGGGCATTACATTTTTGGCATTCTTTCCGGTTATTGTTGGGATAAGGCACATGAGGTGTTTGATAGAAGGTTTGAGAAGGGTCCATGGGTTGATGGCTGTGTTTTTTTATTATTATTATTTGTAGATGAGATAAAGAAGACTTTGCTGGCATGTTGAGTTCATGATTCTTGTGTTCTGGTAGGAGCTTTTTTGTTGCAATTGAAGGGTGCTGATGTTTGGTGCTTTTTATATTGATGTTGTGTGTATTGCAGCGCAGGAAGTTTTTTTTTAGCTAGTATGTTGAGAAACTTTGGTTGTATAGATTTTATTTGCTGGTGGATTTGGTTTTTTTGGGTGTAATTGATGTAGCTGTAATTTTTTTCTTTTTTAGTTGTAATTGTAATTGACGTAGCTGACGTTGTTTAATTTTTTTTTTTTTAGTTCTTCCTACATACAGGAGGAGTCGATCTCCTGCGGTCTAATGATTTTTTTTTTTTTCCCAGATTAGTGTCGTCTAGGGGTTCAAACGAATTTAATCAAACAACTCCAATCATTTGCATGGAGTATGTCATTTTGCAGCTAAAACAACTCTAATCATTTGGAGCTGTTCACTGTTCAAACAACTTTAATCATTTGAAGTCATTTGAATTGTAAAACGATTCTAACTTGGAGTCCAAATCCCATGTGCCAAGTCATTTTTCAATCAACACTATTCAAACAACTTAAAATGAATAATATCATTTTTTTTTTCGCCCAAAAACAATACTATTCAAGCGACTCAAACAAATTTTTTTTTTTTTTTGGTAGTTTAAAGGTTGAAATTAAAGCGACAGTGTTTACCATCAGAGAAGAGTTGGAATGTGATCATAAGGGTTGAATTTAAGAGTTGAATTTAAAGGGACAGTACTGTTTGTTTTACCATGGGGTAAAATTGGCAATGGTCGATAGATGAAATTGTTTTCTTCCAGTCTGGGGCCGAGGCTTGACATTAATTCAAATGACATGATCAATGTATATTGGAATGGACTTGATTTTCTACATTTTTACCTTAATTTCCACCTTATGACATTGACAACCTCTTCCATGTTTTAAGAATAATCTCATACATAAATCACTTTCAAAAACATTGTTTATGCCTTTCAAGATAAATTTTAATTACTTTGTTGGAGGAATTTCCTTTAAAGCAATATTATTATATTATGCCGGGAGGCTCAAGTTTCACATTTCAACTTCTCCAAATTAATATATAATAAATATTCTTCAATTTTGTCAATGAGCTTGAAATTTGAAGTTCAGCATTAGACCCTCTGTTACTGTTAGGGCCCAGCTCCAGTCTTCTCAATCTTCCAACAAGATATTTTTCGTGACATATCTTTTGAATTTGATGAGTTCTTCACATGGACTTGACGAAATTGTATAACGAACTTTGAAAATAAGCTGAAAATATAATTTTCAATTGCTGCCATTGAAGATATAATTCATAGCAGCTACAGCTTGCTTGAATTCAAACTAGTTTGATCGTGATACAACTCAATTCTTGTGCCTAATTTCTTTATAAATTGTTTTGTTTTCACAATGTTATGGGTTCAACTTGATTGTTTCTCTAGAATATATGATCTGTTTTGACGAGGACTTTATTTCTTATTAGAAGTATAAATGCGGATGAGGATCTGATTATTTGTAACATCCGCATTTGAAAAATGCGGATATCATTAATTTTAGATATTTGTATCTGCATTTGTAACCACATCATAATTTTACAAACCGCATCCGCCTAATTATTGCGGTTATTAAATGTGGTTATTATCTGGTTGCTATCAGCATATTAGCTAATGGGCCTTTTGGACATACTTTAGTCTTTTGAACAATCTTTAAGTTTCTATTATGAACTATTTTAAATGATTTAGAAAATAATTTGGGCTTTTTTTTTTTTTTTTTTTTTACTGTTTTGGACTTGTTTATTTATTTTTTTTAAGCATTAATGTTTTAAATATATGTTGATTTCACATTACTTTTTCATTTTTGCACAAGTGTTATACAAGAAAGCAAGATAACCAACTAAACCATATATATATATATATATATATATATATATATATATATATATATATATATATATATATATATATATATATATATATAGGGCGGAGCCAGGGGGGTCGAGAGGGGGCACATGCCCCCCCCTCAACCCCCAAAATTTTTCCTTAGTCCCTGTAGATTTTTCTTGGATATCTTGGTTGCCCACCCTCAACCACTCATCAAGGGACATCTACATTAGATTGGCAAAGTTTTTCCAAGACTAAGAGAACCAAAGTTTAGTCTTTCATGGTTTTACCATGTTAGATCTTCAAGCTTCAGACATTTTTAGGTTAAAGGTCCTTTCTAAACGAAGAAGAAGAAGAAAATACTGTGCACAACACTAGGTTAATTATTTGTGACAAAACGCCCCGTTTAAATAACTCTAGCCCGAGTCCAAAAGGCCCAATGCTTTTAGTCTTTTAAATTTGTGTTTTGTTGCTTTTGTTGACTTAAAATCACGTGTTGCGTGTAAAAGTAGTGTACTTTTGTTTATATATATATATATATATATATATATATATATATATAGTACTTTAGTTAGTTTTAGTTGCTGAGTTATTCATGCGTGTTTCAAAGTTGTAATTATTTTTTCTCTCTTCTTTTAATTTTTTTTTTAAATGAAAAGTTATGATTTAATAGAGTAATGATATTTAATAAATTGTTATATAATTCTCATACAAATTGATAACAGTAAAAATTATCCTTTAAATTAATACTTACAAAATTAAATAAAAATTTAAGGGCTGATTTTCGCAGCCACACTATCTTAGTTATATAATAGTCGTATAGTATTTTACTAAATAACATTATTCTTGATATTATGTTTTAACTCCGCCAACATAATAACATTTTAATGGTATGAAATATAGAACTATAGTTATCTGAACTTCTAGAGAGCAACAATTATTCCATTGAACTTCAATCAAACTCTAAATGAGCTCGTGTCAAAGTAGATTTAACAAAATATGCCAGTAGATGCTTGCTTAAGAAAAAGATTTCAAATTATCATCATAATTATAGAGACCAAATCCGAAGAGCATATCTACAAAAAGAATATTGTCAAATTATTTTTATTGAATTGTTTATTTATTTTGTTAATAACATTCTTTAATATTTTCAATTAATTTTGAGTCACTTTTATTGTTTAATTTTGCCCCCCGTGAACCAAAATCCTAGCTCCGCCACTGTATATATATATATAATATTTGCGGCATACCCAAAAAAAATCGTTATTTATTTATTTTTTTTAAAATGTGATATTTTAGAGTTAGTTTTCAAATAACGGATCAAATGAATCATGTTTGGGTCAACCCAACATGATCTGTTTATTAAATGCGTTATGTGGGTCAAATTTAAGCTTTTAGAATATTTCACCATGAGTTTGAGAAAGATGTTATAGTAAAAAAAAAAACTTATCATAAATGAATAGGGGTGTAAAGCCGGTCAGTTATAACCAGTAATCGGTAATCGGCAAATCGGTTGGAAATAACCAGTAACCGGCCCTACCATAGCGGTTATTGGTTTTAGAAAATATTGAAACCAATTATAACCGGGTATGTATATGTGTATATATATATATATATATTCAAATGTATTTATTTATTTAAAAAATTAAAATAATAAAATTTAGGGTTTTACTCTTTTACTTCCATTTCAACTTAGACAACATATTGGGCCAAAAAAGGTTAAAATGTTTTCTTAAAAGGCTAAAAACGTCTAAATTAAGCTCAAAAAATAGGTCCAATACCCAAATTAGGCCTAAAAGACCCAATTTTTTTAAATTTTGATTGCCAGTCAAGATAACCGGGTACTAACTAGTAACCGCCAGTTATTTAATAACCGGCTACCCCAGTTACAGTTACCAGTTTTTAGCCAATAACCAGTAACAATAACTAGGTTTTCACCCCTATAAATGATGATTGGATTACCCTAAATTTAGGGATTTGATGATGATTGAATTACCGTAAATGAAGGGTTTAATTAGGATTAGATTGGATTTGAATAAATTCAAATCATTTGTAAGCTCTATAAATAGAGAAATTATTAAAACACTCACAATGCACAACAATGACACAACATCAAGACACATTGGGGTGGAGCTCCCACATGGGAAATGATTAAAACACTCACACTACACAACAATGACACAACACTAAGGCACAATGGAGTGGGACCCGTGTGGGTCCCACTCCATTGTGCCTTAGTGTTGTGTCATTGTTGTGCATTGTGAGTGTAAGGATCACTACCCCTCACATATTGGGTCCCACCCCAATGTGCCTTGGTGTTGTACCATTATTGTGTACAAAAAGTGCAAGGATCACTCCCCTTATAAATAAGGAAAATGATATTTGTACAACACATGTACAACAACTTCACAACACTCCCTCACATGGGGGTAGGCCCCAATGTGTAGGGCCCACCCCCATGTGAGCGAGTGTTGTGAAGTTGTTATACTTGTGTTGTGTAGGAAACAATCCTCTGTAAATAAAGCCTCTTTTACGCAGTCAAATCAAGAAATAAAAACAAGATGTAGCCGTTTGGTCTATTTTCTAGTGGTGAACATAGGTATATGACACCGAACCACCCGTAAAATTTCATCTTCATTTCTCTCTTTATTCTGCTTTTATATTTAATTTTCCATAATGAATTTCTTCAATATCAACATATATAGGTCCAGCATGCATACTAGCTCGACCTACGTTAATTTATTCCCAAATAATAACCTCAAAATCAATTGATCCCCAATTAGAAGCCAATGCTAAACTAACTTGGGTCAAGTTAATTGATCAAGTTGGTCCATTTGGTACAGCTTTGACTTAATTGTTTATTATCTCTATACCAAGATATTAACGTTAAATAAAATTCAATTGCGCAAATTGCACTCATTGATAAATTATCCAGACGACTTGGTCACTACATTTCTTCTAATTGCAAACTTAAAAAGCCGCACATACATTAAGGGTGGAATCAGGATTTTTGGTGTGGGGAGACGAACTTTTATATATATATTTAAACACAAAGATACATATAATATCTCTATGTGTATTTATGCGTGTTTATGAAAATAAAAGTATAGATGCCTTAAATTTAATTTCATAATAAATTGTAAATTATTACTGAATACAAAAGTTACATGTTTATAAAAGAAAAAAAAAAATCATGACTAAATCAAGAATGATAGGAGCTGAAAGTGACACATTGTGACAAGTCTCCAAAAAAAAAAATGAATAGGGTATTTTCGGTTCTTCCTTATAAAAGAGGGGCAAAACTAAAAGAAATTTTTTGAAGGGGAAAAAAAACATTATTTTGGGAGGACAAATTTTAAAAATTACATATTTTAGAAAGAAATTTGAAACTTTTGGGGGGACATTTGCCCCCCACCCTTACAAGTGGGTCTGCCCCTGCGTACATCTAAAGAGTTCTTCTTTTCAAGCAATCGTCGTTTGTTCGAAAGTTTAGGGTTACTCAAACGACTCAGTCCTAAAGAAGTCCGAAATACTTTGAATTATTCAATTAATGTGATCTAATTTGTTTTGTACGCACGCAACAGAACACAAGATTAGTACTAATTAAACGTTAATTATTTGTTAGATAAAATCCAATTAGGCAAATTGCTTCCAACTTAATTTGCTGGTAAGAAGAACAGAGAGACAGCAACATAATGGCAAGATTGTCGTGGTGAAAATTGACCATGACTCTTGATTAGTTTAGTGGTAGTAGTTAATTATAGATGGTTTATTTAACTAACTTATTTCCATGTCTTTGCCCACGATTAAGTGCCGTTTTAGACATTTTTATTCTTAAAAAAATAACATTGATTTAGACATTTTCCATCAATATTAACGTGCTTGATCATATAAGACAACACACAAATCACTAAATATTTCTTGTCCCGATATGATGAACAACGACTGCATGCGCAACTCCACCGACTTTTGCTTTAAAATAATTCAATTCCTATGTGTTTGACCGTGGCTGGTTCTCATTGCATTAGGGTCAAACTCGTACAGAATAAATAAATGTGTACAACTACAATGAGTTGAGAACGAATAAAGCAGAAAAATAAGCATAGTCAATGCCTGTAATCTATTTTTTACAAACCATTTTGTTTTCTCTGGAATATATGACCTGTCTTGACCCAATGACTTCATTTCCTATTGGCAATTTGGAAAAAAGAAATAAAATGAAAGATTTGAAGAATCAGTTGATCGGCCACCGCTGTGTTCCAAGCCAATGGAACATGCAATAAGAAGAAACAAATACGAGTGATCGACCTTGTCAGATCGGATGGGCTGACGGGAGAACTCTGGTACTTAAGCTAGTGATCTCTCAAGGAAGAAGTTTGGTAAAACTTAGAACAGTGTTCTTTGGTGACAGAGTGAATGAAATAGTTTCATACCTCTCGATAGCCTGTTTTTTCTCACGTCATGGGCTCTTTTTTCTCTACGTAGCCACTTAATCTTTCAATTAGAGAATATATATATATAAACCTTCATTGATCAACTTACAAATGTATATATTTACAAATAAGAAATACTACACGCATTTCCAAGCACTTGCTTACAAGTGCACACTCCTTCACATGACAATAAAAATCACCGTTGAATTTTATATGGATTACCATCGGATCCAATTGTGATTTTTACTATCACGTCAAGAAATGTGCACTTGAGAGTCAGCACTTGGAAGTGCAAGTTAATTTATAAAGAATTTTTAGGAAAAGCCATAATACCGGCCCCTATCACTACTCTATCTCTATGTCAAAGTGTCGGAGCCACATTAGGGCAAGTGCACATTTCTTCAATTGTGACATTAAAAATCACAATTGAATCCGATGGATTACCATCGGATTCAATTGTGATTTTTACTGTCACGTGAAGAAATGTGCACTTGAGAGTCAGCACTTGAAAGTGCAAGTTAATTTATAAAGAATTTTTAGGAAAAGCCATAATACCGGCCCCTATCACTACTCTATCTCTATGTCAAAGTGTCGGAGCCACATTAGGGCAAGTGAGGGCCATGGCGCCCACAAACTTTTTTTTTAAAATTAAAAAAAAAAAAAAAAAAAAATTATGGGAAATTTTGAATGTGGCCCTTGCAAACTGGCATTTTTTATTTTTTATTTTTTTTAAAAAAAGGTATTTTAATAAAGTTTATGTTTCTCGTGAACAATCTTCTTGTATGGTGAGTTATAGTGTTTTTGTTGCATTAACGAGTATTTGCTACTTAGAGAATAATATAAGATAAATATAAAATTAGTTTCTAAAAAATTTCAAGAGATATAAGTATAAAGAAAAAAGTTAGAAGGTAACGCTGGATACTATATTTTTTATTCCACAATGATTGATCAAATATTTAATTTATTATATGATTTATTCCATGATTATTTCAATTTACACTAAATATATATTTATATAAATGTTTGTTTCTATTTTATGATTGTTCATTTGTTGTTTTTCAACATTAATCATCTCTTACGGGTGTTGTAATTTAATTTAAAATTTAAGTCATGAATCTGTTGAAATGAAAAACTACGACCGATTCAAAAGAAAAGAAGTTGACATTCCAGAACGTAATACATCATTGAATTTTAATAATGAAACTTCAAATTTCAAAGAGCATCATCTTAAATATCTAAAAGTGGAAGCTGAAGAACATCCTTTTAAATCTCTAAGTGTGAAATCTCAATAGTTAAAGTTGATGAACATTCATACTTTTTTTTTTTTTTATATTTTATTTTAAATTGTGTTTATCATATTTTTAATTAGCCCTACAATAGTAAATTTTTGACTCCACTACTGAGATTTCACTTGGATATTTTACTTGCGAAACTAACAAGCATTCTTAATAGCAATCTTTAGCTGTCTGAAAATTCAGAAGGGCCATGCCAAAACTTAAACTTAGCAGGGGTTTCATGAGAAATATCAAGACTTAAATTTTTATTATTTCTATACCAAGATTTTAATGTTATATAAATTAATTCAATTTTGCAAATTAATTGCACTCAATGAAAAAATTGTCCGGACGAACTTGGTCACTACATTTCTTCTAATTGCAACCTTAAAAAGCCACACGTACATCTAAGTTTTACTTTTAAGAAGAAAAGACAAAGAAGCCAACACAAAACTAATTTAATTTAAGGCTACGTTTGTTTGGGTATAAAATATTTTTTATATTTGGTGTAATCGAAAATGATGGTTAACGAAAATTATTTTCAGTTTGAAAGAAAAAAACTTCTTTAGTTTTTGAAAAATAATTTAAGGTTTTTAAAACCGTAAATCATTTTTTGAATTTAAATTTCACATTTTTGCATGCACATTTGTGAAAATTTGTTACTGTCGACTATTTTGTTGATAGCCTGAATTTGTTGCCTAAGGTCCTCAGATTTTGAGATCTGATAGCCGAACTTCGCCAGTCGTTTTTTGTCGTTGGTTATTTTTTCAACGAGTCAAACATCGAAAAATATTTTTCAACATAAAACATTTTACGTTGAAACAAATGAAGCATGAAGTCAAGTTGGTCCATTTGGTATTGCGTAAATAAATACTCAAGTTAATATTGTGAATCTCTATAGTCTTTTTAATTAAGACGATGAGTTCAAGAAGAAAAAACATGAGAAATATTTTTCTAATCAAATAATTGTCTTTTGTTTAGAGGTTTAAAGTTACTCAAATTACTTCTAACATAAAGAAGCACGGAATATTTTGAATTATCCTACTGCTATCTGATGTGTTCTATCTGCATGTAACCGAAATAAGAAAATAAAGATAATAGCGGAATAATAAAATAAAATAGAGACAAAATTTTATGTGATTTGGTGTATGACATATGTTTACAAGATAAAGTTCAAATGACTACATTTTACTTTTATTCCTTGATGAGTTTACAATAAAAAAGAATCTATTTATAGAGTTTACAGATGAAATATGTTAGAATAATACGATACTTGTCATGTTTGTAGTAGAATATTTTCATAATATCATAAGCATATCACGAAAATATCCTCCCATCAGTCATGGTATTATTTGATATTATTGTATAATGTAATTACGACATTTTCCTTATTTCTTTGGCCTCATTCAACTATAAATAGGTCACTTCATTGTACAAAGAACATATCTCAGAATACAAGTTTATTTCACAATTATATTCTATTATCTTTTTCTTCATGGTATCAAAGCTACAGACTTGTGACCTGTAGGATTTCTCCAGTGTCTTTCCGACGATTTTTCGGCGCTCTTTCTTGAGACGGTAGCCGCTGTTTGGAGTTCTTTTCATCCTTTTTGCAGTCCAATCTGGAACAAAAAGTCCATAAACAGATTCACAAGGTACGGGACTTCCCTCCCGTGAAAGAAACTCAGTCGTTCCCTACCTCATGCGCCGCCACTCGCTGCTACCTCTCTCTGCCTTTTCCGACTTTGAACTATTTCGGTCATTACTACATCGAGGTGCCACCACAGTTGGAAAGCCCATTACGAGAGCAGTTCAACACCGCCAAAATCGAAGCCATCAGACACCGTACGTGCCTCCACGCGCCGATTGAAGATTCTGGTGCGCCGCCAATGCGCCTCACGCACCGACCAGCTGTTGCACGAGCCATCAGTTCTTCCTCTCTGCCACGTGTCTCATTCCGCACGCGACACGTCAGCCCTAGCGCCAAATCATCGACACCTCAGCCCTAGCTGCCAGCTCAGCCATGTCAGCAGCCATGTCAGCCGTTGACCGTTGACTTTTTGGGATTCATATGTTCTCTACTCAATTTTTCATTCTGATTTCATTTTTGCAATTGAAGCTTCAATATGTCTCAATCTGCATCAAATCTTGATTCGATTGTCCGTTCTATTGATGTGATATTGGATGGATCCAATTATAGCATGTGAGCTCAGAATATGGAGGTTTTCTTGAAAGGATGCCGATTATGGCATTATGTGACTGGAGCAGTTCCTAAACCAGTGCAGAAGGACAATGAGAAAGAAGAATTTGCATCCCGTATGGAAGAATGGGACAGTATTCACTACAAGATTCTGTCTTGGTTCATCAACACTTCCATTCCGTCCATCAATAGTCTTCTTCCGAGACTTGGGAATGCTACAGTTGCTTGGAATTTTTTAGCCAAAAGATACAACTGCACCTATGATGCTTCCTTGGAGTTTTAACTTGAAGCTAAACTTTATCAGATGCATCAAGAACGAAGTCAGTCTATTTCTGATTTTTATTCTCAGACTAATCATCTTTGTGAACAATTATCTGCAGCAAATCCGAAGTTGGAATGTTCTAAAGACATTCAAACATTTGCTACTTGGCTTCATCGACGTAAGTTTATGCACTTTATGATGGCTCTTCGGGATGATTTTGAATCTACTCGAGCCTCTTTTTTTAATCGTTAACCACTGCTGACTTTAGATGTTGTAGTTTCTGAACTCATCTTTGAAGAAACTCGTTGTTCCACTATGAAGATGCAATCATCTGATATGGTTCTTGCCACTGCTTCTCATAGTACTTCACAGTCTTCTACCGGGCATTCATCATCTCAATCCACCTCCAAGACTGATTTTTGCAAGTGATGTAAACGCAATGGTCATACAATCAATGAATGTCGCAAGTTCCAGCATTATAAACAGAAACAAGCTTCCCAACAGACAGCTGCGGTCGCTTC
Organism: Alnus glutinosa; assembly: GCF_958979055.1. Lineage (NCBI taxonomy): Eukaryota > Viridiplantae > Streptophyta > Magnoliopsida > Fagales > Betulaceae > Alnus > Alnus glutinosa. The sequence goes on along the minus strand of NC_084887.1, from coordinate 7,855,113 downwards.
CTCTGCTTCCTCTACACCTGAGACTCCATCTCAACCCATTTCTTTCACTGCAGCTGATGTGAAGGACTTCATTCACCAGGTTTTGTCCCAATCCTCCACTGCCTTGTCCGTCACCCTAGGTAAATCTTAGTGGTTTATATACTCTGCCTACTGTAATCATATGACATCTGATTCCACCATCTTCTGTCATAAAACTACTCTCTCCCAATCCTGCCATATACACTGCCGATGGTTCACATGTGCATGTTAGTCACATAGGGTCTATTTCTATCTCGAATTTATCTGTTAGTGATACTTACCTTGTGCCTAAGTTATCCTTAAACCTTCTTTCCGTTTGACAACTTTGTGAGCTAGGTCTTGAACTGAAATTCTCTAACAAGGGTGTTGATGTACAGGATTCACAGACAGGTTAGTTGCTTGGTACAGGCCGTAACGTTGGACGTCTTTTCAAGCTCTCATTTCTGCAGATTCCTTCTTCAACAACAACTTTCATGGCTGCTATCACAGTCACTTCCAGTTTGTGGCACTCTCGATTAGGTCATGCCTCACTTCCACATGTCCAACTCTTGGCCTCTCATGGTCATTTAGGTTCAGTTAATTTTCAGTCTTTTGATTGTGTTTCATGTCATCTTGGAAAACATACACATTTGTCCTTTAATAAAAGTGAATCATTTTCCTCTGCACCTTTTGACTTAGTCCATTCTGACATTTGGGGTCCCGCCCCGATTCCGACTGAGGGGAGGTCTCGTTATTTTGTTATCTTTGTGGACGATTACAGTCGTTATACTTGGATTTATCTTTTACAGTATCGGCTTGAACTCACCAATATTTACCAGAATTTCCACAAAATGGTGCAAACTCAATTTTCTTGTACCATTAAAACTTTTCGTTCAAATAATGCAATGGAATACAAGGACAAGTCGTTTCTTACCATCTTACAACAAAATGGGACAGTCTCTCATCACTCTTGTCCCTACACCTTACAACAAAATGGTCGAGCAGAATGTAAACATCGTCACATTCTGGATACGGTTAGAGCATTTCTCATTTCTGCCTCTCTTCCTAAACGTTTTTGGGGTAAAGCTGCTCTTAATGCTGTCTACACCATCAATCGTGTTCCCTCACCTACTATACACAATAAAATTCCGTTTGAACTTCTCCATGGTAAGGCCCCTAACTATTCATTACTTCAAGTTTTTTGTTGTGTTTGTTTTGTCACTCTTCCTACACACGAACGCACCAAACTTGAACCACGATCCAGACTCTGTTGTCTTCTTGATTATAGTCTCACTCAAAAAGGTTATCGTTGCTATGATCCCATAGCCAAGCATCTTCGTATTTCTCATCACGTGGAGTTTTGGGAACATAAGATGTTTGCGAGTATTTCCCCTTTTCTGCAATCCTCTTCCAGTTATGCTTCTGTTTTTACTGACCCATCTATTGCTTTAGTCCCTGACTCCTCTACAAAGATGCTAAGCTCCTCAGACGCTCTTTCTTCGATTGTTACTGAGTCACTTGACACGTCTGCTGATACTCCTGTTCCATCAACTGCACCTGAGCTCGTCTAGGTACCTGCACTCCGTCAATCCACTAGAGTAAGAGCCCCTCCTTCTCATCTTCAAGATTATCATTGTTATTATGCCCTTGCTACTCTTCACGAACCTCACAGTTACCATGAGGCTAGTACTGACCCTCTTTGGCAGAAAGCTATGTCTGATGAACTAGATGCTCTCACTAAAACTCATACTTGGGACCTGGTGGAATTGCCTTTTGGGAAGTCTGCAGTTGGATGTAAGTGGGTATACAAAATCAAGACTCGGTCAAATGGTTCAGTGGAACGATACAAAGCTCGACTTGTTGCAAAGGGCTTCTCTCAGGAGTATAGTATTAACTATGAGGAGACTTTTGCTCATGTTTGCTTGTCTTACCTCTATTCGATCTTTACTTGCAGTAGCTGTTGTGCGTCATTGGCAACTATTTCAGATGGATGTCAAAAATGCATTCTTGAATGGTGATCTTGCTAAGGAAGTTTATATGCATCCTCCACCTGGCTATGACCATCCTCCTCACACAATTTACCGTCTTCGTCGTGCTTTCTACGGTCTCAAACAAGCTCTTCAAGCTTGGTTTGCTAAATTTAGTTGTGTTGTTGCTCAGCAAGGCTTTGTCCCTAGTGCCTATGACTTTGCACTTTTTCTTTGGACTACTGGTGTTGGTCTTATTCTTATCCTTCTTTATGTTGATGACACGATCATTACAGGGGATGATCTTTCTAGTATTCGAGATCTTCAGCACTTTTTAAGTCAGAATTTTAAGATGAAGGACTTAGGACAGCTTAACTACTTTCTTGTTCTTGAGGTTACTTCAGGTTCAGATAGATATTATCTCTCTCAAGCTAAGTATGCGTCTGACTTGCTTTCCAAAGCAGGCTTGACGGACATCAAAACATTCTTTTCTCCACTTGAACCTAATATTCAACTTCTTGCTACTGATGGTGACTCTCTTCCAGATGCTATTTTTAACAGACAACTGGTCAGTAGTCTCATCTATCTCACTATTACCCGCCCAGACATTTCCTATGCGGTTCACTTGGTTAGCCAGTTTATGAGTGCACCTCGCTTTACTCACTATGCTACCATTCTTCGTATCTTACGTTATGTCAAAGGACTTTGTTTCATGGCCTTCACTTTTCTTTATGCTCCTCTCTTGAGCTCCGCTCATACTCTGACGCTGTCTGGGCCGGTGATCCTATTGACCATCGCTCCACCACGGGTTATTGCTTCTTACTCGGCACCTCTCTCATTTCTTGGCGTAGTAAGAAGCAAACTGTTGTTGCCCGATCCAGTACTGAGGCTGAGTACCGTGCACTTGCCGATACTACAGTTGAACTTTTGTGGTTACGATGGCTTTTGACGGACATGGGTGCTCCTTAGGCGACTAGTTCTCCTCTTTATTGTGATAATCGGAGCGCCATCCAGATTGCTCACAATGATGTCTTTCATGAGCGCACCAAGCATATTGAGATTGATTGTCACTTCATTCGGCACCATCTTCAGCAGGACACTCTACATCTTCGATCTGTTTCATCTGAAGATCAACTTGCCGATATTTTCACGAAATCTCATCCTCCTGGTCGGCTACGTGATCTTGTTTCCAAACTCAAGTTGACTTCATCATCTCGAGTTTGAGGGGAGATGTTAGAATAATACGATACTTGCCATGTTTGTGGTAGAATATTTTTGTAATATCATCAACATATCACGAAAATATTCTCCCATCAATTATGGTATTATTTGATATTATTGTATAATGTAATTACGATATTTTCCTTATTTCTTTGGTCTCATTCAACTCTAAATAGCTTATACAAAGAGCATATCTTAGAAGTACAAGTTTATTTCACAATTATATTTTATTCTCTTTTTCTTCAAAATATAATCACAATCAAATCCCTTAATTTAGGGTGATTCAATATCAATCAACAAACTCCTAAATTCAAGATAATCTAATCTTTATCAAAGGTAATATAATTCTTATTAAATCCATAACTTCATGATAATCTAAATAGAGAAATGATTGTAGTACAACTCCAACAATTTTTTTTCAAACTAACCATTGGATATGTTTTTTACTTTTTTTACATGTAAGTCCTACATATCCAATGGTTGATTTAAAAATAAAAATAAAAATTGTTGGAGTGGTACAAAAGTTGTACAGTTATCTCATCAAATATAACTGTATTGTAAAATTATCAACAAATGAAAGTAAAATGTAGTCATTTGAACTTTATCATATAAACGTAGGTCATAGATCGAACCACGTAAAATTTCTTTTATCTATAAGACTCTTATTTATAGGAGAATCGATACAAATAAGTATGGTAATCAAATCAATAATTAAATCAATGAGATTTGATTACCATCAAACCTAATTATAATTAATCTTATAAAAGGCAAGTAAAATACCAATTATATCAATGGTGTGTTTGGGATTGCGATTTCGTAAACAAAAACTGCAATTTTAAACCAAATCGCAGAAAATGAATCGCTTGGGAATTACGTTTTTAAAAAGTTGCGATTTGAAAACGCAGAAAACTGCTTTTTTAAATCGCAGGTAGTGTGGTGATTTTTTGAAAACGTAGGATTTTAAAAGCTAACCTGCGATTTTAAAGGCTAAACTACAATTTTACCAAACGCTTAACTGCGTTTTTAAAAATCATTTTTTCAAATCGCACATTTTAAAATCATTATTTTAAAATTACACTTTTTGAAATCGCAAACCCGTCCTAAACAAACCCTAACATACCAATCATAGAAAATATATTCTCTAACATGAAGATCACTAAATAGCTTCTGCACTGCATGTCGATCCAAGCATCCTCGATCAACATAGATCCCATGTATGTGGATCCTCGAAGATAAGCTAAAGGCTAGGAAGGAAGAGTCGTGATCACTGAATTTTTTCTAATCTCGTGCCTAATTAACCAACTTTCAAGCAAGTTTTAATTATTCTTTTCAATGGTGATTAGATGGTGTTATCAAACTGACTTAATATCATCTAAGAGACCACATACACTAATCATTAATTTCAAGTTCTAATCCATGCCAACGAATTGCTTTAAAATAATCATTAATTTATAGTTATGATCATCTCATATATATATGATAAGGGTCAAACTCGTACCAAATAAATAAATTTAACATTTCTTCAACTGCAATGAGTTGATCATGAGAATTGAATGAATAACTATATATACAACTACCAGCTATATCGACACAGAAAAATAAGCACATATACATCTATAGTCAATGCCTGTAACCTATGATCGATCGATCTCTGATTAATATAGAATGGATCGATAAAAAAATAAACAAAAAAAACTTCAATTCAATGATCATTTGGGGCTAATTAAGCTAGCTATTGGTTCTTCGTACCTAATATATGCACTTTTTTTTAAGAGGCGTGTCAATATTAACTTTATATATATAATTAGGGATATTAATTTTAAATCTAAGCATTCCAAGATCGTATTCCTTATATGCCGACACTAGGGCAATATATATATATATATGTAATAATGGATATACCTAAACATATAATATACAAAATGGACAAGGATACGGTCCATACATCATTTGAAATTTCTTAATCGATCTTTTTATTAACACACAATTAATACTTGGATAGGAGGGCATTTCCTTTTCACTTGTGTTCACTAGCTTGACCAATCCAATTTTTTAAGTTTTTTTTATTTATATTTTTAATAGATTTTTTTTTTATTATTATTATGATCTACACGTGTTGCTATCTTATTGGCGCTGACATGCCACCTAACGGAATCTGTTAAAAATTTTAACGGAATTTGACTCTAGGGAGTGATTTGTAAATTAAGTCAACCACATGAATCTTTGTGTAATTTTTTATACTAAATAGAGCGATTAGTAATTTAGGCTAACCACAGTGACCAATGGTGCAATCTTTTATTTTTTTTAATGAAAAATCTAAAATATATATATATATATATATATATATATATATATTGTTGCCATTTGTAATTTGTGTTGCCATGCCCCACCTTTCCTATTAGGTAAAATGTAACATTAATTTACTGTTTTATAGTTGTTCTTGCTTGAAAGCAACATTAAGATTTATAAAATTATATAGTCGATATGAAAAAAAAAATTATATATTTGTAACTCTAATAACACTATATTTTAATATTTTCATACAGCTATACAACTAGTCTAATCATACGGTATAACTTGTCGTTTTATTCGTAGATTAATTAAAAAATTAAATTTTAGTAATTTGGGTATTAAAGTCATGCATGTTTCATCTCATTGGCCACGCTAAGAGCCTGTTCTCAAAGCTTCATTTTTAAGCTTTTTCGTAAAAGTGTGTTCTGGCAATTTTTTTTTACACCATTTGATTTTTGTGATTAGTCTAAATTATAAGTAGCTCATTCTGGTATCAAAATTAATTCAAAGATCTCGGTGGTTGGCTTAATTTATAAATCGTTATTTGGAGTTAAATTTCGTTAAATCTTTTTACATATTTAAATTAGGCGCTACGTCAGCGCCAATAAGATGGTGACACATGTTGATTATAATAAAAAAAATATATATAAATCAATTAAAAGTATAAATAAATAAAACTTAAAAAATTATTTTCTTTTAAAAAAAAAATTGAAAAGAAAAAAATTGGTGGTTGCTGGTTGAGCAGCCACCCCACCCCTAGAGGTTATCGGGAGTGGTGCGCAAGCTACCCCCAAAGGGGCGGCAGCCACCCCTTTTTTATTTTCAATTTTTTTTCTTAAAACAAAAAAAAAAAAAAAAAAAAAAAAAAAAAAAAAAAAACTATTTTTTTTAAGTTTTATTTATTTATATTTTTAATAGATTTATATTTTTTTATTATGATCGACACGTGTCGCCATCTTATTAGCGCTGACGTGCCACCCAACGGAATTTGACTCCAGAGAGCGATTTGTAAATTAAGACAACCACATGGATCTTTGCAGTAATTTTTTATACCAAATAAAGCGACTTGTAATTTAGGCCAACTACAGGGACCAATAGTGTAATTTTTTATTTTTTTTAATGAAAAATCTAAAAAGCCAAAGAAGTAATTTTTAATCGTTTACCAGCTTTTTGTTTGACACAATTTTTTATACGCTAGAAGTACTTTTTAAGCTCTTTATCGACATTTTGTTATTAGTCTAATTAATTAAGTGATCCAAGGGCATCAATTAATTTCATAAATCTCATTACTATATATATTAAGAAATTCTACACCTAAATTTGATAGAATCTCTCAATCTCATACCTCTTTGAAAGAAAACAAGAAACTACCACTAAAATAAAAATCATTCATGATTGTTAGAATTCGCAACACATATGTGTGAGAAAAATATCAATAAATAAGAAGAAGCAAGAATCAGGACACAATAATTTAATTCTGCAAGATTGTCTAGCTACCTCTACAATTAGCAACAACTATGTTTATTCTTCATTAATATTAAAGAAAAATATAATAAATCTTTCTTCATTTATGTGATGGGGAGAATATATATATATGTAAATTAATTAGACGACAAGATTAATTGAAATTTTATATTCCTCAATTAAATACCCTAGAGAGAACCTCTAGGAACCAACAAGAGACTAAATTTCTATAATACAAGAGCAGATCGCTCTAAAATAACAATATCACAAATACCCTTAACAAGGCCGTGGGCAGCAGAATTTGCCACTCTTCGAATATGCCTAGTTTGTTAACTCCGTCAACTAGAAAGAACTACTTGTATATCGACCATTAATTGTCTCTATCTGCACGAATTTAGACAGTTTACCTTGACTCCTCAATTAATAATTAGTGGTAATGTAATGTCATTAGCATACTAAATATAGTTAGGTCCCATCCTTAATCCTCCCTACCAACTAAAGGCAACGACAACCAAACCAACTGTGTTTGAAAAGAATCCCCCAGTGGGAAACCGTTGGGGGAGAAGAGAAAATATGCCAAACAATTTAAAATTTTTTATGAGTCGATTTTAATTAAAAATAATAATAAATTAATAATGTCACATTAACAAATAATAATAAAATAATAACAAAATAATACAAAATAACATAAAAATTTATATGAAAATCAGGTACTCTAAAAAAGCATACGTCTTTTATCGGAAAAATAAAAAGAAAATAAAAATCACTGGCCATAGTGTAAATATGACGTCACGAAAATACTGAAAAAAACAATCTGAAAACACCTGCTCTGTTGTCAAAGACTACTCCCCATTTGTCCTTTCTCTTTTTCTTGAAATTCGACTTTAATACAGAAGAAAAAACATAAATTAGAAAAATCATAAATAAAAATCTATCTTCTACAAATAGGGAATGATTCATGCACTAATTTTAACACTCATTAAAATAAGACCTACAGCATCTTAAAATTATGCACTAATTATTTTTTTAACATTTCTCTAAAAGATTTTTAGCTTTCAAGTGATTTTCAGTCATATCTCTTGTCGCATCACTTTTCCTAAAGAGAAAGAAAGAAAGAAAATGAAATATGACTGGCCTACTTCTTTTTTTTTTTTTTTTTTTGAAAGAGACTGGCCTACTTCTTTGTCAATGATTAATCATTGTTTTCTAAATTATTGAAGTTTACGTTTGATCCACTATATATATATTTGTTCTGGTCCTTTCAGGTTCATTAATATAAATTTCATTTCGGGTTTGGTTTAGATGCTTTAATTTTATTTATTTATTTTATTTTTTTCTGATATTTATACTGTAGTTTTTTAAATGGTTAAGTTCCTTTGAATTCAATACTTTATGTTCATGTTGTAGAAACTAGTTGGAGGTTGAAAACAAAAATAAAAGGGGACCAAAATTTTCGTTGTTTAGAATAGGGTCAATAACGTCCTGACAATTTTTAATATGGTTCGCGAATTTGATATAAATTCAATACGAAATTAACGAGTTAGAATTGAGGGATCTGACTCGTTTAATTAAATAGGTCGAATTATGATTAACCTATATAATTTTATACTAATGCCTCAGTACGATCCAATCCCGACATATGATATTTATGAATGTTAATTTTGACGCGCGGTCCACAAACCTGACACAAATTCAATATGAAAATAGTGGATTACGATTGAGAAATTTAACCTGTTTAAAATTTAATTCAATTAATCAAGTTAGGGTTAACCTATATGGTTTTATATTCATATTTCAATATGTGAAAACAAATTCCAATCCCTACCTACATACAAGTGCAAATATACCTAGAAAAGTGCTAGTTACTTGTACTTTATCATGTCAAAATTACTAATCAAATTACAGTGGAGCTTCTTAAAATTCTTTATAACATTCAAGCTAACTTGGTAATAAACTAATATGAAACTTAGCACTTATAAGCATTTTTATAATCCACCCCTAACGTAAAACAAACTTTTTATAATGTCACATATAGAGAAATGAGTAATCTTTAGTAATTATTATGGCAAATATGGGTGTTTGATTTATTTTTTTTTTTTTTGAGAACAAATAGCAGGTGCTATCATATATTACTGAAGAAAGCCTGAAGGACAAATACAGAGAATAGAGGTACAAGACCCTCTACACCTTAACCCATATAAATTTGACTTAAAACAGCAGCCGAAACAATACAGAAACATTACATGGACAGCATCGAGACACTCTTTACATTTAAGCACAATCAATAAATAAAAGAGGACAGATTTAGCACCAAAGCTAACAAATAGTCCAATAACATTTAAGTATTACAGAGGCAAACTGTGAAAAGAAAATAAAAAAAGAAAATAAAAAAACAACAGCAACAACAACCCAAGAACAGAAGCAAAAAATGGAACCGGCGTTGAGTAACGCCGTCACTGGCAACGACGCATACAGAACACGCGCCACCATCAGGGATCTCCTTTGCAGCAGACAACCGCCGAAAGACCTTGGAACCACCGAAAAACCACCAGTCGTGACCCATACGGGCCGGTCCAAGGAGTGACCTCCCTAGGGCGTGTTGGCCACGCACCGAGCAGGAAGAACAGACATGGCTATGGCTGGAGGCTGGTGGACCGGAAGAAGTCAGCGACCACCGTGGAGAAGCGCGTGTCTTCGAAAACCTAGCCGAAGTGAACAAATCTGACTCTTAAAAAAAAAACAAAAAAAAGCTTGGTCAAAAACTTCGCCAGAGACACACCAAAAAGTTGCTTCCCAACCCAAATCCCGTGAAGTCTTCTGCCAGGAAACATCAGCTACCACCGGATCTAACCCGAGGAGAACAAAACTCCATAGCCCTAATGGCTAGGAGACACCTAAACTTCACTGGTTCTAACTAAGGAGGAACAAAAAACCTCCCCAACCTTAGAAGGGCGAGGAGGAAAACACCACCGAGAGGAGGGAGGTGTAGATTTTTTGAAATCTAAATTCAACTATAATTTATTTGCGAATTTCGAGACAAAATAAAGTTGAAAAAAATGTTTGGATTGTTTGATTTTTTAAAACAAAATTAGAAAAAATCGGATAAAATCTGATTTCTTTTTGAAAAATTACGAATACCAATAAAATTTGTTTTTAAAAAACAATTCACCGAAACATCCCATAAGTTAGCTAAAAGAATAGTTCAATGTATAAGTACCTCTTGGAAAAAAGAAATTTGGAGTTCAATTCATGAGAATATATAAATTTGTTAATTTTTTTTTAGTTTAAAAATAGTATTTTTAATATGAGATAAATGTAAAAATAGTTTAAATTGTTTTTTTGTTTCAAGTTTTTTCTTAATTTTTGTTTTGAAAATGAAAAATAAAAGAGAGAAGAAAACAAATATTATCAAACAAAGTCTAATTTTCAGTGAAAACAATAGTACACATTACGTACTTTACTAATCCAACTCAAAATAAAGTAAAAGGGGACGTGGACTTGATTATTGTTTTTGTTGTACAAATTGATGTCATCCAATGGCGTAACCAATAATATTGCATCATGCGTGTCAACTCACAAATTAGCCACGTATACTCAAGATGGAATAAACATGTTACATGTGGCATGATATTATTATTATTATTATTAGAAAAAAAATACATATAAACTTCTCAAACTACTATTTTATTGTCAAAATCCTCTTCAAATTACAAATTGTGTTAATCTCCCCTTAAACTACCGAAAAATGTCATTGTCTCTCTAATGACAAAATACCCTTATTAAAATTATTAAAAAAACAAAAGAACTAAAAAAATTATTTTAAAAAATTTAGAATAACAAAAAGTTATACCAAAAAAAAAAAACTAAAATAATAAATAAAAAGGGGTTTTTATTTTCTTTCTTTTTTTCCTTAGTTTTTTTTAAATTTTTTTTTAAAGTATTTTAGTTTTTTTTTCGAATTTATAAGGACATTTTTTGGCTTATTGAAAAGCATTTATAATCATTTTTGTCTTTTTGTTGGTCTTAGAGGAGACATTGACATGTTTTAATAGTTTGAGTGGTGACATTGACACAATTAGTAGTTTAGAGGTAATTGACAATTGAGAGGTAGTTTGAGAGAAATATGTGTATTTTTTTTCATTATTATTATTATTATTATTAATATTTTGCTTATTATTTTATCACACATTTATAGGTGTGTGTGACTTTCACTTATGGTCCATTTCACATGTTTCATACAAACGTAACTCATTGTTCTTTTTGTTTTGAAGGTCGGATCACCTCTGCCGGTTGGTTGACCACCTCAAGGAATGATTCGATCATCTCTTTAGTTTTTGTTAGGAGAAGCTTTATTTAACTCTTTTGAATTATTTTTGTTTTTGTAATTATCACTCTAAACTTCAAAACTCTTAACTTAGTATATATTAATCATTTAAGTTTTTTCAATTTCACACATCCGTTAGAATTTTCTGCTAAATCCTATCAAATTTTATAAAATACCCCGGTTATTTTTTTTAAAATATATATTATTTTAAAGATTCAAGAGTGGGTATTTTTGTAAATTCTGTTAAATTTTGTAAATTCTATTAAATCTTGATCAACGCCTAAACCCTTGTAATTTTTTTTCCCTAAAAGAAATGAGGGGGTATTTTGAAATTTTTGACACCCATGAGTTAGGATTTATGGAAAAATCCTAATAGAGATGTGAAATTGGAAAAAAATAAAAATAAATGATTGATGCACTAAATTGAAAGTTTATTAAGTTTTGAAGGGTAATTGTAAAAATGATAATTACACCATTGATCTCTGTGGTTGGCCTAAATTACAAATTACTCCCTTGATATCAACATGAATTCATAGATCCCTATGATTGACTTAATTTACAAATTGATCCCTAGAGTCAAATTCCATTAAATTTTTTGATAAATTCCGTTAAACGTTATGTAAGCGTCACGTCAACCCCAATAAAATTGCGACATGTGTTTATCTTAATAAAAAAATATAAATATATTAAAAAATAAAAAATAATAATATATTTTTTAAAAAAAAAAATGAAAAATGATAAAAGAAAAAGAAAAAGAAAAAAAGCAAAATGGTGGTTGCCGGGTCTGGACACGTGTCACCATCTTATTTATTTATATATATATATATATATATATATATATATATATATATATATATATATATATATATATATATATATATATATATATATTTTATTAAGATGGACACATGTCACTATCTTATTGGTTGACGTGGTACTTACGTGGTATTTAATAGAATTTGACAAAAATTTTAACGGAATTTGACTCCAAAAGATCAATTTATAAATTAAGCCAATTACAGGGATCTCTGAATTCATGTTGATACCACATGGAGTGATTTGTAATTTAGTCCAACCACAGGGACAAATAGTACAATTATTCTAACAATAACAATTCATGGAGTTAAGTGAATGTTCCCTTTATTATTATTATTTTTTTTATTAAAACTAATATAATTTAATTTAGATAGTTCATTTTAAACAAAATACCTAAATTTTTAGTGCAAAGGCGGAAAAAATTTGTATAAATTGTGAGAGAAGCTCATTGCTCGAATAACTTGTTCGTACGGGTGAATGAGAATCCCTCACTCAAGTAAAAAATCCCTGCTTAAACAGTAAAACCCATTTAAATCCATTCACAACTTGTTCGGACCGCTAAGTCTCTTATCTCTTGCTTTTAAAATAAATAAATAAATAAAGTCAAAAAAAAGAAGGAAGACGATCTTTAATCCCTTCCGATGAAATATAATACGTTTATAACTTCTGTTCAATTTTTATACAAATTCAATATTCCCCTTCCGATTCTTATGTGAAGAGAAAATTCTAATGGTCTGTTTGGCATTAGAAATGAATAATTATTTCATCCGGATTTTTTCTAAAACTCACCCACCCGCCTAAAAACCCGAATTCTGACCCGAATTTTGAGTCCACTCGACTGTCTTTCAGATTAATGGTGGGACCCAGCGCAGAAAAAGTTGACTCAAAAAAAATATTAATATTAATATTAATAATTTAAATCAATATAAAATAAAAGAAATTAATATTAATAATTTAAATAAAAGAAATTAAAAAAAAAAACAAAGGGGTGGCCGCGCGTACTGGGGGTGGCCGCGCGGCCACCCCTGACCCTTGGGGGTGGCCCCGCGGCCACCCCCGACCCTTGGGGGAGGCCGCGCGGCCTCTCCCGAGTACTGGGGGTGGCCGCGCGGCCTCCCCCGACCACTGGGGGTGGCCGCGCGGCCACCCCCGACCTCCTCTGGCGCGGCCACCCCTTTCTTCATTTTTTTTTTTTTAATTTTTAATTTTGATTTCAATTATTTTTTTTAAAAAAAATTATTTTTTTATTTTTAATTAAATAATCAATATATAATAAATTATTATTTCACACAACTTTTCAAAATACCAATCATTATACACAACTTTTTAAACTTTCAATCATTTCTTACCATTAAAATATAATATTTTTCAATCTCAAAATTCAACACCCAAACACAATTTTTTACCTCGATATTTATAAATAAAATTAGAATTCATTCTCAAAATTCAGTACCTAAACACATCATAAGAATTTCAGTTGTAGGGTTCCGATCCGGTGCAAGATAGATGATTGTTGACTTGTCTTGTCCTGAACCCAACGCCGATTTGTTGGGCCCATGTCGTCGTGGGCGGTGACTTATTAAAGTAACATTTTTTGCACACTGTGTACATAAATGTGTGGAGAATTTTTTTTTTTTTTAAAAAAAATTAATAGACTTTGTGTACAACAAAACCTATTATGGGTGATGGTGCGCACGCTGCCATCGTCTGACAAATTTGAGGTGGCCCAATCATTTATGTGTGTCAGTACTTCTGTAAAGGGATTGGAAGAGTTCACGTGGGTACAACAGTAAAAGCCCAACGCCAGGTCAAGATATCCAATTGAATGTGAAGGTTTATCCAAATATAGAAAAAAAAAAAAAAAATTATATGAAAATAATAATAAGAAAAAAGACTTGTGAAAAAATTAATGTTTTCTTTTGTGGCTAAGTTTTACAAAACTGGTATTTTTGTCGACTTTTTTTTTGCATTTCATTTTCTCTTTTTGGGACTAAATATTAAATTGTATATATCAAGACATTTTGATAGATATTTTTAAAAAAATTTAAAAGAAATTTCATTTGAAAAAAAAATATTTCGTTAACATTTTTTTTTGTTAAATATTGTCAAAATTCTCAAAATACATTTAAAAAAAAAAAAATTAAAGATTCAGCCGTGGGTATTTCACAAATTCTATTAAATCATGATTAACGCTTAAATTCTTACAATTTTTTTTTTCATCAAAAAAAAAAAGAGGCGTATTTTAAAAATTTTAACACCCCTCCTTTAGGATTCAATTGAAAATCCTACGGATGAGTGAAATTAAAAAAAAAAAATTAAAAGATACATATACTAAATTGAGAGTTTTTTAAGTTTATAAGGGTAATTGCAAATGTGATAAAAGTTCAGAGGGTTAAGTGAAGTTTTTTCAAAATTATATTAACAGATATAAATGAAATTTTTATGTGAAGGTTAGAGTAATTAAGCTTATAAGACTGTCTGTATCTATCTCTTCCTCTTAAAATTCCTCCGATGCGTCTTCAAGAGGTAGCTCAATCGGCTGAGGATTACGACTCATGAAACGTAGGTCACTAGTTCGAATCCTCCATCTCCCCTCTTGTGTAGATATATCAAAAAAAAAAAAAAAAATTCTCCGATGTGTTATGACTTCATTCCATTTTCCCTTTCCCCTCTTATCAAAAGAGAAAAAAAAAAAAATAATAATTAAGATCGAAGTAAATGCAAGCCTATGAACGGTAAACGTAAGAGGAAAAGCAAGAAGAAAAAAAATACTAGATGGAGCCATTGTAGTTGTACATGTATTTTTTTTTTTTTTTGTTTCCACGTTGTGAGTACTTAATTTTTCCGTGCAAGTTTATGATTCGTTTGGACATGTGATTTTTGTATTATATTATATTATACTATTTTTTATCTATATTTAAAATTGTGATTACCGAATTTTTTATTTTTTTAAAAAATTATATTTAAATGGTTTAGAGAATTTCAGACAAATTTTTTTTTTAAAAAAAAGATAAAATTTGAGTAGAATTTAAATTTAAAAAATCTATCCAAACATGTTTTTTAATCATTATAATAAATAAAATGCTACCCAAACATACATAAGTAATTAATTTTACCATTTGAAAACTCTATTTGATGTGAGAATTGTAGAGATGGGAAATATTTGCTCGAGCAAGTGCATTTCTAATAGTCTCATCAAATTTTACTTATCAAAATAGTTATAAAAAACTATTTTTCTCTATTCTGGTGAGCCACTTTTTTAAAATTCTCCCATCAACCTCACAATTTTAACTATTCACTATTCTATTTAAATAATATTTTTTTTTTTCAGATTTCTTTATTTTTTTTCTCTATTTAATCTTTTTATACAACAAACTATATCATACATCTTCATCTTGAGATTAGATCATTGCTACAAAATTCACAGAAGTTTTCATTTCTTCTCAACCAAATTTAAGAAAAAAAAAAAAGATAAATGAAATAACCATAAAGTTTATGTCAGGGATAAAGAAACCTTTATGTCTATGAAACAAGGACATCATCGTGTGAGAGAGGTGGGAGATGGGAGAAAAAAAAGAAAAAAATATGCTGATCATGTGAGAGAGAAATGAGAAACAAAATTAGTGAGAGAGTTGATGAGTGAATATTACTCATCAAAATTGGTGAGTAAAAACTTTTTGGTTAAAGTGGTGAGACAGTTGGAAGTAATTTTTTTAATATTTTCATCAAATTAACTCATCAAAATATCTAAAAAGCTATTTTAGTGAGATTACTAAAAATGCTCTAAAACATAACAATAAACTGTGGAAACAATAAATTACCAACAATAATTAATATTCAAATAATACTGAAAAACCTTGGTAACTTTTTGCAGTCAATAAAAAAACAAAAAGTAATTACACTTTTAAAGTGTTCTTAAATGCATTTGATTTGATTTGAACTTTTTTTTTTTGTTTTTTTCGATGACTGTCGCCCGTCGGTGATCAAGTCACCGTCATTTTAACCAACATTTTTCTTAGATGTGATTCACAACCAACTTATGTATGAAAATAAATTTTCTTTCAAATGGGTTTGCTAAAGCAAAAGCTATTTATTTGACGGCAACCCTATCATGTTTAAGGTTCAAGTTTTCTTTACATACAAAGAATTGATGGCATTGCCAAGATGGATCGCCCGGGATTGGCCTTAGGAAGCTGTTGCTGCTCATGTTAAGGAAGGTTAGATTCGACAAGGACCCGAAATCATGAGTAATTGAACCGTTTGGTTAGTTGTTATGGATCTGAATCCGAGACAATGAGGTGTAGTCGGTTAGCAAAAATAGATCTATTTAATTTGTATAAGATTGAGTCATCGAAAACATAATTTGTGTTCGTATTAAGATTGCACATGCCAATATGCCGTGTCATTAAATTGTTAGAAGCATTTTCTTTTCGTAGATAATAATTGAGAAAAATTATAGCATTGGTTCATATGATTAGTCTAAATTATAAATTGCTCTTTTTAATATCAAAATTAATTCATAAATTTATTTGGTTAGTATAATTTACAAATTGCTTCATAGAGTCTAATTCCGTTAAATTTTTTAACAAATTTTGTTACGTGCCACGTCAGCGCCTATAAAATGGCCGGTGTGTGGCCATCCCTGGCTACCTCTAAAGGGGTGACTGCCCAACCGGCAGTCATATCTTTTTCTTTTTATATTTTTTTAAAAAATAATTTTTTAAGTTTGATTTATTTATATTTCAACATTTTATTTTTTATTATGATCGACATATGTCCCCATCTTAATGGTGATAACGTGGTGCCTAATGAAATTTGTCAAAATTTTTAACGAAATTTAATTTCAATGAGCGATTTGTAAATTAAGTAAACAACACGAATTTTTCCTAATAATTGAAGGCGGTCTTTCATTTAGAAAATTTCTATTCAAATTTGGATGTCTCTCAAAACACAAACACATTTCTCCAACTTCTTGCCACGTGCCGACCTACGGTTTGTACTCTCCTCCAGTTTGTTTGTACTTGGTCTAGTGTACATCATATTTGAAAATTAAGAGTTAGCACCAACCTCCCCGTGTGTATAGAAAGATCGAATTAAGAGATTGAAAGTTTCTTAGCAACGAGGAGATTGGCAGGAAGTTTCTTCATCAGCACTGAGAGTCGTATATTTTGAAGGAAAATGAAGAAAAGCTGACAAAAATGGGTCATGATCATTACTGCCTATTGCCTAAGCTATATATCACTATTTTTCTTCTATATATATATATATATATATATATATTCTACATTCAATAAATACACGCGTTTTGTATAAATTCTAGAAAGTAGAATTTTCTACCCATGCAGGGAAATCAATGATTTCAACTTAGATTAGCTAAGCAATGAGAAAATCATCTCCTAATCACTTTACAAATGAAGCCACGCCATCCCAAATCACATTTCTAATGAACTTCCAAAATTAAACTTAATTCCAACCCAAATCATGCAGTTCCAATTTTTTTTTTTTCTTTCTTTATTTTTTTCAACATGTGTATGAATTTTTTCCACGCAAAAATAAGAAAAAAGAAAAATGGTTACCCTCTTAAGTGCTAATACGGGCAGATAAGTCTCGTAAGCCATCCTCTTAAATTGTTTGAATTTCACATAAATTGAGACGACTTGATGTTAGAGAATCTAATAAATCTTCGGTGGCTCCATATCTGCTTAATTTGCCAATTTTCTCAAATATTGTTTTTTTTTTTTTTAAAAAAAAAAATACATATAACCCCATCAAACTACCATCTCATTGTTAATGTCTCTCCTCAAAACTACCAATTATGTCTAGGAGTGGGCAAAACCGGCGCCCAAATACGCATTACCCGCCTAGCAAAAACTGAATTTTAGGTTTAAAATTGCGGATCTGGATACAAAATCGGATTATCCGTGAGGGGCGGGGCGGGTCACAAGTATAACATTTTAAAAATCCCAAGCACCCGACTCACCCCGCCTTGTCCCGCCCCGCACTGCATGTCTACCACTAAGACCTAAAATTCCCCTAAAACAACCCACTCGACCACTCCTAAAAAAAACCCTGAACTTCCTCTACGGTTCTACCCTGAACTTCCCTTGCTCACCCCCTCAAATCTCAATACTCAAGCCCGCATTCCATGTCAAGGCTTCTCATGGCGATCGGGCGGATGAAGAGTAGATTTGCCTGGAGGAGTCGTTGGCACTCGTGGTTGTGCTGAGGCCTGGCTATGGGAAGAGATGGAAGGGAGCGATGTTGAAGAGGAACAAAAGATTGATGACGGCAACATGCTTTAATTTTATAGAATCTAATAAATCTTTGATTGCTCCATACCTGCTTTATTTGTCCATTCTCTCAATTATTGTCAATATAATTTTTTTGTTTTCGTGGGTATATATGATCCATACAAATAACTGAAAAAGACCCATCGTGATGTACCAATTTTGTAGCACTATAACCAGCCAAACAAAGATTAAAAAATAATAATAATAATAATAAAATACATTGCTTTCTTTTAACCCTAAATCAAACAAAGAGAAAAAAAAAGAAAAAAAAAGAAAGAAATTATAATAAAGAAAAGGAAAGCATAAAGTAAACAAATAAAGAAAAGGAGGATAAAAGAAAAACTCCATAAACGGTGCGCTAAAAGCGGGTTTCCACGTGAGCGTGAGAGAAAGCAATGTCTATCTTCTCGCTCCATAACTATTTGTCTCTTGCTTTCTCTCTGTTTTATACGTAGAAATATTTACTTGTCTTTTGTCGTCTATAAATACCTCGACGCCGATGGCTCTTTCCTCTCACCGCCTTCCCCATCTTTGCAAACAACCTCTCAATCTCTATCTGAAACGCCATTGGCAAAAGCTACAGCCTACAGGCGTATCGCGGAACAATCTCTAGTATTCGTACGTTTCACAATCTCTTTCTCTTTGTCTCTCTCTCTCTCTCTCTCTCTCTCTCTCTCTCTCTCTCTCTCTTTTGTGCAAGTAGAGGAGGGTAATGAGATTAGATCCGTCTCTGAAATTTTTCGGTGGGGCATATTCTGAGGAAAAGATTTTCTCGGGGATGGATGTTCACAAAATCACAATTACTTTAGTTCCTTGGAAAACGGGGTCTGGGTTTTTATGGGGTTTTGTTTCTACGTAATGGAACTCAAGCTCGAGAGAGAAAGAAGAAAAAAATATAAGATTTTGCTAGCTGGGTTTGTGTTGTTTTCTGCCTTCTTTGTCTCTTATCTGATTTTCTCTTTCTCTTGGATGATTTTGCTCCGAGAAATTGAAAAAAAAAAAAAAAATTGCGTTTTCCGTTAAGCTTGATCAAATAAGGCTTGCGCAAAACTCTGTTTTCTCCTAGAAGACTATGGTTGGTTACCACTTACCATGTTGTCTCTTTCCAAAGAGTAGTTTAAATGCCGTATTGGAATTGTCCGGTTCGTTATTTTTAGTGGGTCGTCTCTGCCGGATCATGAATTGTAGTTTGCCGGTGGGAATTCGATGCTAGGAAATTTTTCCTTTGCCTATATGTATATATGAATATATGTATGTGAGTGTAACAGAGGAAGATTAGGGGATTGTTTTTTTATTTATTTTTTGATGAATAGATTAGGAAATTGTTGTTGCTTGTGTTATCTGTCTCCTTGATTATAAGCATCGATGGAGGCACTTTTAGAGGTTTATATTGTTCATTACTTAAAGGATCTAGTGCCTTGCATAAGAATTTGCCGGGATTCAAATGTTATCCCTTACCGTTGCATAGGTAAAGATTTTTGGATCTTAGTTTTATAATATCAATATTATAGATTCTGTTAAAATTTGAAGTTTAATATTTTTGTATACATGATTGGAATGATGGATGTTTGAATCATGATAAATCCTGAGTTCTTAATATTTTTGTTGTGTTATTAAGTCTGAGATAGATGTTACAGGGTCAGTGATTATATTGGTTTCTCAATTCGTATCTCTATATTTTTAGAGATACAGATACGAAAAAGAAAAAGAAAAAAAATGGTATCTCTATCTTTTTCTTCCCTTAAATCAAAACTTTATTAGAAAAAGATTAGATATTAGAGATGCAAGTACTGTGAACTTAAAATTTTGTTGCCTAATGAAGTTTATTGTTCTAAGCTCATTATAAGGTTACCAAATATGGCCTAAACCCCAAGGGGAGGCTCAATCGGTTAGGAACCACACCTCATGAAGTGGAGGTCACTAGTTCGAATCTCTGCTTCTCTCTCCTCCTGTGCCAGTTACTTATAAAAAAAAAATAATATCAAATATGGCCTTTAATTTCTGAAGGAGTTTCTGCTTCATGGTTTCGTAGTTGCATGTTAGATGATGTCAAGCATTGAAATTTAATTTCTGTTAGGTGCTCTACTAGTTGAAAGTTGAGTTGGGTGGGTAGTTGGATGGTAGCTAAGCACTTAAAATTAACCTTGGAAGGTTTTGTGAATTGGTTAGATGGATTTATGTTTACCCAATTTCTACCTGCCAAAAACTTTCATGATCTCTTAACTTTCCACAAAAAAGAAAAGAAGAGGGCACTTTTTGCTGTAAGGATTTCTAACTGTAATACGTTTTTTCAAAGATTCGGAGGTATTGTGATTGTTTTCTAATGGTGTTGCAATTTTTTTGATGTATCTAGAAGTTGGGTAATACCAATATTTTGATAATTTCAAGTTTTTGATTCAAAGATTGATTGAATCTATGGAGAAGCTTCCTAGAATGCCATCTTCCATGTAATTTCCCCAAGTCATTTAATATCCAGCAGTAATTTATTTGCTGACATGGGAATGGGATTACTAGAATATTAAAAGTATACGAGGGACCACTAATTTATATCTAACCAAACTAGAATAAATTATTCATGATGAGAAGTTGCTTATTGGAGATAAGGACATACATTATTATCCCCTTAGGACTTACCCCTCCCCTTGGGGTAAATAATTACTCATCAAAAGAATATTAAATGAATTTGTGAATTAAAACTTTCCAGAAGAATCTCAAATACGCAACTTCTCATCAAAAATAATTTATTCTAGTTTGGTTAGATATAAATTAGTGGTCCCATGTATTTATTATTTTATCTAGCTCCCCCTTTCAGTGGATGGAGACCTTTGTTTTCATTTGGCCCTTTGCTCCTTTCCGATGTTAAACATGAACCATGTGTAGATCCAATTCCAAAAGTTAGTGGTTTTATAATAGATTTATTGAACACAAAGAATTTGAGGTTTGTTTGGTTGCTGAGATATACCTTTTGTGTGAGTGAATTAGTTGTCTGTCTTCAGGCATCTTTCTGTGCCAACCGAAAATATTATATATATATATATATGGAGTTTAATATGTTCTTGATTGAAACTTCAGCTTTTTGGAAAATAGCTAATAGTGATTTGAGATGTGTTTTCCTTCTTTCTGTAGAATTAAGTCAACTTTCTTTATTAAACATGCTTCTGAGCTGTAAACCTAGATATGTATGACTCTAACCTTCTTGTTTTTGATTATGTACTCAGATTTAGGCATCAAAGGGGTTCATATTCTGCAGCAGATTAATGGACATAGGGCAGTACTTTGAGGAGGCCATGGCTCAAAATGATTCCTTTGGAGAAGATAAGTCTTCCCTAGAGAAGTGGACTGCAATCCCAGATTCTGAAAACAGCACCCCAGGTTGCTTCGACTGCAACATCTGTCTAGAGACTGTGCAAGATCCAGTGGTCACGCTCTGTGGTCACCTCTACTGCTGGCCCTGCCTCTACAAATGGCTTCATTTCCAGAGCTCATCCACTGAAAACCAAGACCTGGAAAAGCAGCAGTGTCCCGTTTGTAAAGCTGAGATTTCTCAAGCGTCCCTTGTCCCACTCTATGGCAAGGGCCAGACCACAAAACCTTCTAAAGGCAAGGCTCCCCATCTTGGTATGGTCATTCCTCGAAGACCTCCTGGTCCTGCTTGTGGGGTTGACACCACAGCTAGCGCATACCAAACTCAGCAACTCTATCATGGCAACTATTCATATCAATCACGGCAATACCACCCGAACCCAGGAAGTTATGGTGCTACCTCGTCGACGCTTACTCCCGGTGGTGCAACAACAAATTCATTCAATCCGACGATCGGTTTCTTCGGAGAAACGATTTACGCAAGGGTGTTTGGAAACACCATTACAAATTTAGATACGTATCCAAATACATACCACCTTGTAGGGAACACTAGTCCAAGAGTCCGGAGGCATGTAATGCAGGTTGATAAGTCGCTCAGCAGAATCTGTTTTTTCCTCTTCTGCTGCGCAATTTTGTGTCTCCTTTCCTTCTGAATATCTCTTTCTTCCCCCCCCTCTCCCCCATTATATACCTGTAAAAATTATGAGTATAAGCACATTCAGCCGGATGTACTAGATGTTAGAGATACTGCACTCCCAGATCTGGGATTGTATGTAATGTTATTTTTATTTACGTATACTATCACTATTTCATTTAAAATATTATTTTTATTTTCATTTGGGAAAAATACAATTTAGCCCCCCAACTACCATCGATTCTCTGGATGGCACCTCAAACTACCAAAGCTTGGATTTCGGCCCCCCAAATTACCAACTGCTTGTTTTTTTGCCCCCTCCGTCAATTTGTGCCGTTTAAGTGGATGAAAAGTAATTCACGTGTGTGGCATGTGACTCTTTTAACTTAAAAGCCCGAAAATGCCCCTCTCCTTGTGTTTGAAATTCCTCCAGTTGTTTTGATTCTTGTTTTTCAACAACTTATCTTCTCCTCGGAACAATCGTTCCCGGCCGGTCTCCAACAATTTTTTTTTAGATGGATATCTTCAGCCGATACTCGGATCCTCATCCATTTGGGTCTACCTCCGAGAAGCTGGAGTACTTCTTCGTTTGCCGGCATCTCTGCTCGCTCGGACGAAGAAGTAGTTCTCCTAGCTTCCAGCATGCCCAAGAGGTGCGCGGGCAGGAAGAAATTCAAGGAAACGAGGCAACCAATTTATCGCGGCGTTAGGAGGAGGAAAGGAAGAAGTGGGTCTCTAAAATGTGCAAACCCAATGAGAAGACGGGGATATGGCTTGGGACGTACCCGAGTGCGGAGATGGCGGCACGGGTGCACGACGTGGCGGCTTTGGCGCTTAAGGGAACCTCTGCGTGTCTTAACTTGGCCGACTTGGTGTGGAGTGTTCACCTGCCGGCTTCGACGGACGCGGGTGAGATAAGAAGGGCGTGGACTGGCCGGATGACATGGAAAGCTCAGGTGGGGTTCCTTTATGGAGCTTCTCAATATAAACGACGCCGTCAACTCTATGGTGGCAGGCTCAGCGGCCTGGTCTTCACTGGTTCGGTCGACGGAAGCATCAAGGTGTGGCGAAGAGAGGGGAGCGGAAAGGCCACACGACACTCATTCTCTTAGCAGCGGGTCAGAAACATTCTTGGGCATTGCCAGATTTAGAACTTGACGGTTTTTGAGGTCCTCGCCAGTGTACAAAATGGTAGGTTTCTCCCCTGGAAGAAATGTAGTTGAACCCGACCAGCAACCATTGATGTCAAAAGGCTGTGATGGGTTAATGGCAGGTTCAAGATGAACCCAATCAACAAGATCATATGATATTGAATGAGCCCATGATATGTTTCCCCACACCGCACCATATGGATTGAATTGGTAGAATAGATGGTAAACTCCCTTATAAATCATTTTAGAATACCATGTAATTTTCAAAATTTTCAGCAGAAGATAAAAGAAATTGTGGAAACATACCATTAGGATCTGGGTGTTGAACCGCAGCCATTTGCCAATTACAAGAACAAAGAACAAAGTCGACTCGAGAATAAAATTGAAAGAAGCAAACATATGAAGTGGGAAACAAATTCAAAGGTTGTTCAAACATACCATTCATCCAATTTTTAGGAGGTTGAAAGTGGTAAGCAGTCCTGTAAGGCTGCTCTCTTAGAAGTGATTGAAGATTTCTATACGGGTGATGAGAGGCACCCTGAAAGAAGTTCACCTCTGTTTTCATGTTGTAAAACAGAGGTGAACAGAGTCATGAAAAGTGGGCAAAAAATGACTTCTGGTTTGTGAAAACAGAAGCCATTTTCCATCCCAAATGCTTGGTTTTTCTATTTGACACAAAAGAAGCCATTTTCCAATTAGTCATACCCTATATTGCATATTGCTGTACTCTCCCATTTTCTGATCAATTGAACCCACAACTCTGAGGCATTTACTAGCCGATTTGATTTTAGCCAAAGAAGGACCAGCGTGCTTTGCAATTTCATCGTCATCTGGGTATTTCCTGTGGCTTCCATGCAAAAAAGCAATTACACACGTAATTCCATGCATGCACAAGAGCTATTCTTGGCTGTGAGAAACATTAAACTCCGCTGGCAGCACCGAATTATTGTACATGGCATCTCTTCTCTCAAGGAACTAAGACACACGTTCCACTTGGGAGCTGATTTTATTTCCATGCAAAAGCCATGCAGCACCGAATCACTGTGATCTTTTTCCAAGGAAAGGCAGCACCGACACAAGTATTTACTAGAGAGACCGAAACTCACGGCCGAAGCCCGAGAACCTTCAGTAATACAAACAAAATGAGAAGAAATGACGAACCTTCATGCAGAGGAAGACCTGTTCTTGTCTCTGTAACTCGACGAGAACAGTGACAAGATTAGACTTGAGCAAGCGGGACACGTGGGACCGGATGAACCGGTCGAGGCAGACCGGGTGGGACTGGAGCCTCTTGAGCTCTTTGGCCACGATCAGACTGGCGAGCCGTCCATGTGCACGGCCGACGAGCTTCATGCCAGAGTTGGGAGGTGCCGAAATGAGGATGTCAAATGTGTTTTGAGACAGAACTAGGAGGCGAGAACTTCAAAGGGGCAGTTTCGGAATTTCAAGGTGCGGAGAGAGGGGCATTTTCGGGCTTTTTAGCTAAAAGAGTCACATGCCGCGCACGTGACTCACTTTCCATCCACTTTAACGGCACAAACTGACGGAAGGGGCCAAAAAACAAACAGTTGGTAATTTGGGGGGCTGAAATCCAAGTTATGGTAGTTGGGGGTGCTATCCGGAGAATCGATGGTAGTTGGGGAGGCTAAATTATATTTTTCCCTTTTCATTTTTATCTATTTTAACTTTTCCAAAATTAATCTTTTGACCATTTTGGCTAACCCAATGTGAACGCTCGTAGACTAGTAATCTACAATTATATGGGAAAGTTGATATTAGGATGAATGATTAGATTGGTTATGGAGAATCAACATTTCTGTTGGTTCTTGGGGACAGTTGGGGTTATAGTGTGCTGGAGTGGGGCACCCAAACGAAGAAGAAAGTGATCCAATGAAAGAGAATAATCACCAAATCAGACTAAAACAGTTTAACTAATAATTTGCTGCCTAGTGTTTTTTCAAAGCCAAAGAGTCTAAGATTTGAATATTGGTCTCCCTAATTATCTGAAAAAGACCCTTTCCACACAAAAGCCATCAAGGAAACAGGAAAAATGTCATTTCGATCGTTGTTCTTCTTTTTACGTTTGTCCAGTAGCAAGTTGGCGAAGTTGGTAGACGGCGGTGGTGGACTCAGGTGGCGGCCAGAGAAGGGTAGGCCGGCAAAAGAGAAGCAGCCGGAAGAGTCCCCGTCCAAAATGTCAATTATAATTTTTTAGCACCCGCCCACGATCTCCAACCAAACACACAAGCAATTCTTTTGTTTACCATAAAATAAAATAAAAATAAAAATAAGGAGAAAAAAATGGTTTTGGCCTTGGGGGTGGGGTGGTAGGCCATTCACGAGTAATTTGCAATATATATATATATTTTTTATTATATTTTATTATATTCAAAAAATATCAAAAAAAAATTATTTTTAAAAATTATATTTAAATGGTTTAAAAAATTTGAGACAAAATTAAAAGAAAATAAAATAAGATAAAACTTTGCAGAATTTAAATTTAAAAAACTTTGTTGAAGCGGTCAGAATTTTGGACTTTTTGACGTTAGAGCTCCGCTCTCCAGTCTCCATGGTAGTGGCTTCACGCTCTCACTACCAACAAAAAAACGCAGCTATTTAGTGTCATTTAATTTCAACCTCAGGATGAAATCATGAAAGGTTGGAAGTTCAGCCCATTTATTGTTTTCTGTTTCACACTGTAGAGGAAATGCCAAAAGTTATTAATTCGGCTTTATTTGCATTCGCAGAAGTCACGATTGTACCTTTGGGATTCACATTATCAATGACGGAAAAAATAAAAATAAAAATAAAAAGTTAAAAAATGATTCACATCAGGAGAAAGCTTTCCTGGTCGAAGAATTTTATTGAATGTATTATATTAAATTGACATGTGTTTGAAATGTATTTCACGTACATTTTAAAAATTAGTAACATTTTATTTTTTACATGTATTTTTTAAAAATAGGGGTAACTATCTTTTCTCTTTATGAACTATCCGTATCCATCAATATTGGAAGATTTGCCACGCGAAAAGGAGAGTGAACTCAGCTGTGCATGTGCTTGCAAAAGCGGGGATCCATCAAAGATGATCGAGTTTGGCTAGATTGTTAACTAGAGAGTATTAGAGAGATTATAATATCAGAGTTACCTACTCTGGTTTTTTAAGAGCTACTTATGCTCTTGTTATTTCACGTTTACGAATGAAATTAGTATGATTATTTTTTTTTAATAAAACTACCAGCCTCTGTTAATATGCTCCCATGAACTGACACTTTCACTACCTGACAGCATCGAACTACCATTTACTTACCAAAACCCCCATTCCGTCAGTCAACCTTGTTAAATCAGACGGTCACCCCATCACGTGCGCTTCACATGGTGTTTTAGCATTTTCTCTCTCACTTTTGCCCTCAGTTTTGATTGCTAAATGACTCTTATACCCTTCGGTAACAAGTTCCAACATTAGAAAATATCTTCAACAGTTGAATGACGCTTATACCCTTAGTTGAGCGACGAATTACCTTAATTGACCATTGTCTCTCTTATTCAAAGACCGAACTACCTCGACAAAAGTGAGTAGTAAAGCCGCACTTTCCATCTTCTACATTCGAAACCCTAGAACGGATCTGCTATAGAATCATGCTTGAAGCTCAAAATTTTGAAGGTCTCACACTTGTCTTAGCCCTCGCGATCAAGATCCAAGCCATTGTAAGTATCATTTGATTTTGTTATTTTGATATAGACAACAAGTCATTGATTAATCAAAGATACTCCACATTTAGTTTTTTTTTTGCGATAAAGTCCTATCTTGATTTGTTTGTTTGTTGGTTTTTTTATCAGAAGTGGTCTCGCATGGTCTTCATTCTCCCATTTGTTGGTGAGCCACAAAATTGATGTCTCTGTTTCTTTATCCGAAGTGGTCATGAATGTTGGTGCATTGTTTTTGTTTTGTTTTTATCTATTGTCCACACGTCTGTTTTTGTCTATCCCGAGATGTTTTGTCCATCCCTATTAATTGAAAAGTAATGTGAAGCTGAACAAACTCATGCACGATTATATGATAATCATTATCCAAACTCCAAGTCCATGTGATTTGTCCCATTAATATTTTTTATAATGTTTGATAGTTTTATGTGCAGGGTCCAGCAATTCATTTAGATAATGGGAAGTGACGATGTCATTTTTAGGGTTCATTTTGGGGCCATGTTTGATAGGCGGTACAAGTGCACTTATGTTGGTGGGGATATAAGGTTGTTTGATGAGGCATATGATCTATAGATTGTCTATCACTTTTTGAAGTCAAAATTATAGTTAAGAAATTTGGATATCAACCAGGTGACCTAATTTACTATCATGAACCTGGTAAAGAACTGGATGATGGGTTGATGAAGTAGGTACAAATATTGGTGAAGTTGAGGAGGATGATAGTAGTGACGATGAGGAAAGAATGAGGACTTTTATAAATGACCCATACTAGCAGTCATTGATGAGCAGTGATGACGATGCATGGAATGATGGAGGTGAACCAGTGGCTGCTATATCAACTTGTGGAGATAACACTTCCACATTTGTTATGGGGATGATGGTGATGAGGATGATGGTGATGGGGATGGTGGTGATGAGAAGGATGGCCATGAGGAGGTTGGCCATGAAAAGGCTGGTGATGAAAGTAATGAAGCAGTTGAAACAAACACCACTCGTGCTGGTGGCTCAAGACATTCGGCCAGTGATGGTGGTTGAATGTTAGAGGATAAGAAAGAGGATGATGTATTCTCTAATTTGGGCAGAAGTAATATCTTGATAACTCCCCCTAAAAGTGACGAGGAGAATGAGGTGGATAATAGGCTTAGATGTGTTACTAGGATTTCAAAGTTTCACGATGTGGACATGGAAGACCCCACACTACAAAAAAAATCACATTTTCTTGACGGTTTTGAAAACCGTCTAGAATTATAGTTTTATAGACGATTTTATAAATCCGTATGTAAATTTACAGACGGTTTTATCAAAACCGTCAAAGAATTAATTTCCAGACGGTTTTTTTAAAAACCATCTATAAATTTACAGACAGTTTTAATATAACCGTCTGAAAATTAAAATATACAGACGGTTTTATAAAACCGTCTAGAAATTAATATTCAAACTAATTTCCAGACGGTTTTTTTAAAAACCGTCTGCAAATTTAGAGACGGTTTTATTAAAACCGTCTATATATTTTAATTTTCAGACGGTTTTAATAAAACCATCTATAAATTAATATTCAAATTTATTTAGAGATGGTTTTAATAAAACCGTCCTTAAGTCAACAGTTTACGGACGGTTTCTTTTTGAAACCGTCTGTAACATTTTTCCCTTTTTTTTTTTTTTTTTTTTTTCTTTTCTTTTCCTATTTTTTTCTTTATAAAACCCATCTCTCTCTCAGAGCCGAAACCCATCTTTCTTTTCCTGTTGTTTCTTTCTTCCTCTTCATGTACGAAACCCATCTCTCTCTCAGAGCCTCTTCGTTCTTCTTCCTCTCTCTGCCTTCGATTGAAGACGGACATCAACGGCATCTGGACGGTCGGCAGGAACGGGACGCGAGACGGGATCTGGACGGTCGGCTGGAACGGGACGCGCGACGGGTTCTCTCGACGGATTTCGGCCGGATCTGTTGAACGTACGCCGGTGTACGTGCGTGGGTTTGACAGATCCGGCCGAAACCCACGCTCGGCCGGATCTGTGGCCGGAATACAAAGAGAGATCCGGCCCTTCCTCTCTCTTTCTCTCCCCCCTCCAGCCCTCCTCGTCACCACTATTTCCCAAACCATTGGACGGATCTAACTGTGCTCATAACAATCTTTGGTTTTTTTTTGGGTTTGGATTGTGTTTGTTTATTTTGTATTTGTTTTTGGTTTGGAGTTAATGTTTGATGGGTAGTGCGAGAGGTGCAGTGGAGAAGAAGCTGATGGAGATGGAGAACGTGCGCATACGTGCGACTGTGACGACCTTCCGGTGGTTCCTTTAGCCGGCGAGATGGTGGAGATATTGAAATGGACAACCTTCTGGTGGTCCTTTAGCCGGATGGACAAAAATAATTATAATTATAAATATATTAGAAAATAATAATGATTATAATTTTTTTAAAAAAATTATTATTTTTTTAAAAAAAAAAAACAAATTGTGGACGGTTTTGGGCAAAACCGTCCATAATTTTCTGGACGGTTTTTCTCAAACCGTCCAGAATCAGTTATGGACGGTTTGGTCCAAACCGTCTGGAATTGCGGACGGTTTGACCCAAACCGTCCATAACTCGGATTAGCGACACAAATTCATGGACGGTTTGAAACCGTCCAGAAAAAACCGTCTGGACTTTTTTCCAGACGGTTTTTTGCAATTTCTGGACGGTTTGAAACCGTCCAGAATTGCCAAATTTTTTGTAGTGCCCATTTGGTTGTTGGCATGACATTTACTTCGGTGAATCATTCAGACAATCAGTGAGAGAATACAATCTGTTTAGAGGGAAAGATGTTCAATTCAGTAAAAATGATGGGGATAGGGTGATTGGAGTTTGTAGGAGTAAGAGCGATGATTGTCCCTGGAGAGTTTATGGTGCATTGCTTCCAAGTGAGTTGACTTTCATGCTTAAGTTACTGAACCCTACTCACTAGTATACAAGAAAATACAAGTATTCAATTGTAATATCTAGGTGGATTGCAGATATGATAGTTCACAATTTAGGATACAACCAAACTATCCATTGGCAGCTCTCTATGAGGATGTTAAACGGAAATGGAATGTGGATGTTACTACCAAACAACTATACAAGGCTAAGGTGAACCTTAATAATCAGATAGAAGGCAAGCTAAGAGAACAGTACAATCGGCTTTGGGATTATTGTGCAACACTGAGACAAACAAATTGAGGGAGTTTTATGTTGATGAAAGTTGAGATGCCAAGTTTAGAGGTCCCACAAACTTTTCAAAGGTTCACTACAAAAATTCAGTAATTTTGAGTCGTTTTGAAAATGACTTAACATATAGCGTATTATCCTTAAAACGACTCCAATTAAAAAAGAAAAATTATTTTTTTTGGTAGTACCTGATATAGCAAAAATGTTGTTTACATATTCATACACTCATAAATGATCATATAAACTCCTAAACTATTACTATAGCTTGATGTACATCAAGCCATAAACAAAACAATAACAAGACGACGTATCAACATAATATCACTCAACCCCAAAAATATATAATGCAAACCCCAGAACGTTCAAAGTAATTCCAAACATAATATATAAGTTACTTAAAATCACAAATCGATCAAGTCCAATCGATAAAGCCATATAAACAGTTTTTACATCATTTACAAACTTCAATATTCCACCTATATTCAAAAAAATACTAATATTGTATGTCACAATTGCCAATATAACTTCATATCCTACGTACATAGTCACTCATGCGGATCATCATCCTGGGACGAGTGTGTGGCACCTACATTAGTGATCCAGATGAAATATGTTACGCAATTATCTATATGGAAAACTAGTAACGAAACATGTAACATTTTCAACCGTTTAATGAAAAAAAAAAAACACTTTGTTAATTAGTTAATCATGTTGGGAGCTAATTTGGTTGACTGGCTACTGAAAATATTGCTCTCACGACACTAGGTGACTCAATGTCTTGTGCAGCCAAAGTGTGCCTGCTGCTGCATTGGACGCGACACTTTCGATAATCTTCTTCAAATCCGCTATGATCATTTTATCTTGTGCTGCCATCCGTTTATTCATGATTCTCTTCTCTTCCTACAGTTTATGCATATGCGCCTTCATTGAACTCACTTCAGAGACTAATGTAGGATCCTGGGACAAGCATGAATGCTGATGTAAATGAGCGACAAGTGGACCTAACTCGTAGTGGCCTAAGCCCTATGCCATGAACACGGCTTGAGTACTCTGGTCTACCCATGTGCAACCACCAATTAATAATCGCTAATTGGATAACTGGGAAATTGGAAATAGCTGCAATTGGCTAACCGGTGGGGTTTTAAGAAACTGGTTAAAAAAAAAAATATAAATGGAGTCGTTTTAAAAAAAGACGACATTGGTTAGTGTCGTTTTAACAAAACGACACTAACCAAAACGACTCAAAAACCTCAATTTTTTGTAGTGGTTGTATTTGTCTTTAACAGCATGCAAGGAAGGTTTTAGATAGGCTTGTAGGCCTGTGATAGGAGTTGATGGCTGTTTTCTGAAGGGACATTATAAATGCAACTTTTGGTTGTTGTTGGAAGAGATCCAAATGACAACATTTATCCTATTGTAATTGCTGTTGTTGAAGCTGAATCTAAGAACAATTGGTTTTGGTTTCTTGAGACTCTAGTTGCTGACCTTGGTCTGAATGGCTCTATTGGGTGGACATTTATATCTAACAAGCAAAAGGTATATTTTTTTGCTTAGTTTGAATATTAAAGTAGGGTTTTCCATAAATTTTCACTTGTGCACTCTATTTTATGTTTGGAGTTAATATATTTTCTTGTCTTGTGTTGTTTTGTGCCAAGGGTTTGATTCCAAGCTTTGAGGCAGTCATACCAAATGATGACCATTGCATATGTTTGAGACATTTGTATGCCAACTTTAGAAATGAGGGCCACAAAAGGTTTATTACTGAAAGACAAGTTATGGAAGGCAGCTTCTACCTATACAATGCATGGATTCTTAGGGGAAATGGAGAAGTTGAAAAAAAAAAATGAATCAACCAGCTCATGCTTACTTGGAGAAGGTGGATTCACGTGGCTGGGTTAGGGCCTTTTTTACCCCTAAGTGTGACTTGCTCAAGAACAACCTCTGTGAGTGCTTTAATTCATACATTATCAAAACTCCAGACAAACCAATAATTACAATGTTGGAGATGATTAGAACAAAACTAATGAAGCAGTACCAAATGAAGAGGTAGGGAATAAGGTCGTACGTTTGGAACTAGTACCCAAAGAAATTGAAGAAGTTGGAAGTATGTGGAAAGGAGGCTGGAGAATGCATTTCGACCTATGCTAGAGAAGGACTCTTTGAGGTGGAGTGTAGGACTAAACAATTTGTGGTTGACTTGACGCACTGTACTTGTGGGTGTAGGCAGTGGGACATGATTGGCATTTCATGCCCACATGCTATCTCCGCTATATTACATGATTCCTCAAAACCTGAAGACTACTTACATCAATACTACAATGTTGAAAATTACAAGAAGGCTTATGACCCAATGATTTTCCCAATGCCACGTGGAGATCAATGGGTCAGGATCGAACAAGATGAGGTAGACCCACCTGTTTATAAAGCTGCCTCAAGCAAGCCTAAGAAGTTGAGAAGTGGTCCTAATGAGCCAAGGAATCCATACAGTATCAGAAATGGTGAGGTAAATATGAGATGTTCAAAGTGTAGGGAGGTTGGCCATAGCAGTAGGACTTGCCCCAGGAGGAAGAGGGTATCCACTTCAAGTAGATTGCGAAGAAGTGTACCCACTAGCATTGCAATTGAGTTGAGCTTTAATGATGTAAATAGATACCCTAAATATTTATAAAAAGGCATTGCAAACCAAGATTGCAGATTCCCTCCCAACCAAGTGCATGTGATTCACAGCCAACACAATCACCAATATCTACAAAAGAGGTAACTGACTAATACTCTCCTACTTGTTTTAAGTTTGTATGAGTTACTCTTGATTCTGATTGTTTCCTTTCCTTATCAGTGGATGCATCCTGAAGAAGAAAATATTTAAAGGCCCAACAAGAGACAAGCATATACTATTGTTGGTGTATGTATTAGTAACATTTGTTATACTTATAATAATGGTGTTTTTCTAATGACGATCTTGCATATGCAGCTTGCTTTTAGCAAAAGGATGAAGACAACATCAATAAGAAGAAAAGACTTAGTTCTAGAGGTAGTTAGGGGTAAGGGCATGCATACATCATCAAATAATGTTGTTGCTATGGATACTCAGCCTTTTCATACTGTTACCGTAAGTACACATAACCTATAGTTTATTTGCGTTATGATGTTTATCTTCTCTATATAAGATCATAATCATATAGTTATTAACTCATCCATGTATTGCACAAAAAAGTAAATCCACAATTGTTGGTGTAAGACAAAAGACTTTTGGACTTAAATTTAGAAATGTAACAATTGTTAGGAGGTCTATTAGGTTGTTAGGTGTGTTTAAGGAAGCCTTATCTAATAAAGAGCCCGCAAAAGTTGATCTTACTGGTGATGGGGATGAGCTAGCAAGGACGTCAAAAAGAGTGATTGTACCGACAGTGGAGAAGGGAATCCAGCGAATGGAAGCAAAGAAGAAACAGAAAAGACCTGCATGGCAGCATTGATATGAAAAAACTTTTTGCTGTTATCGACTAAAAATTACATTTTGTTATGAAATAACTTTTTGTTTGGTTTGTTAGAAATCTCCTCAAACTTTTGGTTGTAAACATTTTTGGGATTACTAAACTTTATGGGATTTATTGTTTATGCTAGTTGGTTGTAGTTGTGGTCTTTGTTTATGACAAGTTTGTTTAGTTGCTGTGAAATAACTTTTTTGTTTGGTTTGTTGGAAATCTCCTCAAACTTTTGGTTGTAAACATTTTAGGGATTGTTAAACTGTATGGGAATTATTGTTTATATTGGTTGTATGTTGGGAACTTGGGATTGTAATTGATTGTGATTGAAGGTCATGAAAGAGCAGGAATTTTGTAGAATAGTCTTTTAAAAAAAAATTGATTTTGTGAAGTGAGAAAATAAGTTGCAGGGTTAAGAGAGAGGTTGATTCCATAAAGAGATCATCTCTTTTTTAAGTTTGGTTTCAGCAAGAGAATCTGGAGGGAGGTATTAAGGAAGTGTGCAGTTGGTAATTAATCCGAGATCAATATGGGAAGAGGTGATGGAGTGGGGAGTTGCAACACTAAAAGGCAAAACTTTAAAACTAATCTTGTACCAGTTAGCTTTTGGGCTATTTAATTTATCACACTTGGAAGCATATAAATGATATTAGGCATAGAAATGTGTTGAAAACAGAGGAGCATATTCTAAAAGGAATTGATTAGGAAATAATAAAACAAAGGAGCATATATTACGGAATGCTTGCATCTCTGGTCAACAAATCGAATCGTTCCTTTGAGTAAGGCAAAGAATCAAATACATAATAAGCGCTATGAATCAAAGATTAAATCCCTATAATCATGAACTATAATTATGCTCATTTGTTCTCTCACAACATGTAAATAACACTCAAGCGCAGGTGCGAAGAATGCAACAATTATTCATAATCTCTTTTATTTACCTTCATCTTCTTCATCTCTATTTAATTATTCTATACTTCTATTAACCTCAATCCTTTGTTTTTCAAATGCAGTTTCATGTATATATCCTAACATATAAGTTCTGCATTGCCTCAATATTCATGTTTCAAGATGAAAATAAACCAAAAATTCACATTTTTAGAATAGCAGAAGATGATTTGAGATACAGATACATGGAGGTTTGGGAGTCTTTTTCAACAAAGCATTCATGGACAGCGTTGCTCTGTTCATGGTTAGTATTTCTTGAAATATAATGAAAGGTTATGATCAAATAACACGGGGAATTAACCCATCACAACTTCAAATGACAACATTAAGCTAATACATTAGTCATTACAAATTTGAGAATATAAACAGCATTTTCATGGTAGCCGTTTGTAGGAAAAATGTTAATTACATGCAACCATAATAGTTGCCTCAAAACACAGCTACAAAGACTAAAAAAAAAAAAAAATCAAATCCAGGAAATTGCCAAAAGTTGACTATGTGTCTGTGAAGCTTTCACTTGCATCTCATACCGAATTGCTTCAATATCTAACTCAGCCTTCGATTCTGTAACCTCTTTATTCAGCTTTGTGTAACTGTGTTGCAAACGACCCAACACTCATTTAACATGATCACGCATGTCAGTATCTTTTCATTAGAAGAATTCACACGACTGACCAACCTATTCAAATTTGAGACCATATAAATAGAGGTTAGTCATCAAGTAATATCTGAAAATAAATGAAAAAAATTGGGTTTACCAATTATGCTTTGTATTTACAATGTATATGTCAATCTAATACTAAACCCTAAATAAGAATAATGATCCACATCTACAATGTACAAATTCATAAAAAAACAAAAAAGAAGAAGAAAATTACAAATATTATGGCCGGGATCTATAATGTATAATTTCATGGAAAAAAAAAATTTGACCCATTATGTTTCGGATCTAAGACTTAAAAGTTCATTTTATAAAAAAAGTTATCCATTATCTACAACTCACAAGTTATTGAACGAGAGAAAAAAAGGTTACTCATAATGAAGAGAAGAAAAGAGAACCGTCTGAACATTACAAATAATGAAGAAATTTTTACATCATAATTAATATAATCATAAAAACAACCTCCGAAATTTTCCTCAGTAAAGGAAGTCTACAAACATGCAGGTACTCCACAACTACACATAGGCTCCCCAGATGTTGCTTCGCTCTTTAGTGAATATGACATTTTTGCTTGAGAGAAAAGTTGACTCCTTCTAGGTATGCTGTTTGAATGTTGAAGGAGCAAGACTGGTAGTTCATGAGGTCTTTTTCTTTTTTCTTTTGCTTTATATTTTTTTTTTCCAGCATCATTTACCAATCAAAACTGAGGGCAAAAGTGGGAGATAAAATGCTAAAACTCCATGTGAAGAGCACGTGATGGGTTGAGCGTCTAATTTAACGAGGTTGATTGACAGAAGGGGATTTGGTAAGTAAATGGTAGTTCGATGTGGTCGGGTGATGAGAGTGTCAGTTTATGGGGGTATATTGGCGGAGGCTGGTAGTTCATAAAGGAAAAAGTAATTGCCCCTAAAAAATACATGTGAGAATGATGTGCATTTTTAATTCTCACGGGTAGTTTTAATATAACATGTTATTCTCACTTGTATATTTAAAATATACATGTAAAAATCAAATACATTTTGAATACTTAATTATTATATATTCTCACATTTTATATTGTTCCATTGATGCAGCAGAAGAATATTATATCTATTTCTTTGGCATGGAGCGTAGTGCTCTTAAAGCATAGATAATGTAATAAGCATCAATAAATAAAAGAAAATATCTACAAACAAGACTTGAAAAAGATAGCACATCTAACTCTTGTAATTCCACTTCCCCAAAGTTCCATAGTATGCCTCAATAATTATATTCCACATTTCTTTATTTTCTTTTTATTTCTCTATTTTTTTTCTTGGTAGGAGGATTTCAAAGACTCAAAGTGCTTGGTGCAGCATAATGAACTCTTTATTCTTGTTGATAATCATCTTCTTCTTAATCGGTGAAAAAAGATGATTTGTGATATCAACTCTAAAAGAAGGTTAGCGCCTTAAGGGTTTAAGACTAATAGTGAATTAATCTTTCAATTATATGTCAAAGGTTGTGCTGAAGGGCAAGGATCATTGTCAAAGAACCGCCTTCTAGGATGACTGTCGATTTATGGTCACAAGCTGTAGAGACGGTTAGTAGAGCTGCTCGGGCTTCTTCCATGTTCGGATTACAAGGGGGGCCAATTCTAGTGCTAGAAAAAATGGAGCCTTCAGAATTTGAACCTACAGTTGAATAAATAGAGAAATGATCTCTAATTATACCATAAAATCATGGAAGGTTGCAAGTTCAGCCATTTATTGTTTACTTTTTCACATTGCAGAGGAAATGTCAAAAGTTATTAGATCAGGATTCTCTCAATTTTTTTCAAATTTGATATTCTCAAATTTTTAAATCCTGGCAATGTTATACGTCTAACAGTTCATAATGTGCAAGTTGTCACACGAAATAAATGTTAAAGTAATGAAAATTTAATGCCTCGATGAACTAGAAGAAACTAGAGAGAGAAAATAAATGGCAGCCCTTTCACCATTTTCGGTTGAACACCACCACTGGAGACTGTAGTATTTTCTATATATTGCAGGTCATGCTAAAAACATATACTTTTTCTTCGATCACTGCAATTTGTTAATAGTATATAGTCCATGGTTTGCAAGTAAGATACAAGTCAGCAACTATTGCTCTAGATTAATTCGCGAAATATAACAACTATTACTCTAGAATTCAAGCCATGATTCAAGCTGTCATTTCCTGCTCCTTTTCTTACGCTCAATATATAGCTGAATCTAAGCTTGACAATTTTGACACGACCCATAAATATGACACGAACACGACACGAATATATAGGGTTTGAGTTTAGGCTATGACCCGTCAACTCGTTTATGACCAACTAACCTGTTTATGACCCATTTATGACATATTTATGACGCTTTAATGACACATTTTTTACCAAATTGTCTAAACGGGTTGACACGGCAATTCGAATTGCCAAGCCTAGCTGAATCTACATAACAATCTTAGGCCCCTAAGAGCCATTGCTAGTTGTCATATCACTTTACTTTTTTGCTTTGCTTTGGTTCTCTTCCTCCTCTGTGCATCTAGTTTATCTTTGCATTATTTGTATTTCTTTGTACAAAACCTAAACCCTTTTATGGTTATAAATATAGATGATTGACTGCTGTTTTGGTTTAAGCAACCAGAGCAGCAACTATTAATTGCTAGAGGAAATTTAGAAGATGATGATGGTACCTACCATCCTTTCTACTCATCCTCTTTCTGTTCTTCCTGATCTGTCTCCGGTGTTGGTGTTCAACTAGAGATGGTGAATGGGCTGCCATTTATTTTCTTTCTCTCTAGTTTATCGAGGCATTAAATTTTTATTATTTTAATATTTATTTCGTGTCACATCTGACATATTATGAACCGTTAGACATGAAGTATAGGTAAAATTTAATGATATGAGAATATCAAATTTGGAAGAAATTTGAGGAGATATATCTTAATGATCCAGAGTTATTACCGTGACTTAATTTGCTGCATCTTTGGGATTCGCATTGTCGATCTCGAAAAAAAAATGGATTCACATTAATTAGGAGAAAGCTTTCCTCGGTTGAATAATTTTTTTAATGTATTTTATTAAATTAATATGTGTTTAAAATGCACAATAAAATTACGTGCATGTAATTTTTACATGTATTTTTAATATAACATTTTATTTTCGTATGTAATTTTAACAAAATGCATATTGGAAACTTCAAGTTGCACGTGGAACTTTTGAGGACCTTTTAACCTACTGTCAACGTGAGGTATCCATCTAGAATGCTGAATGACAAATATTCAATGCACCGACTCCCAATTAATATTATGGTTTAATTACACGAATCTTGGGTTTGAAGTTTTATTCTATTTTTCAGTTCTAATCAAAAAAGTTCGGTTGATGCAGCAGAAGAAAATTAAATCTATTTCTTTGGCATGAAGCGTAGTGCTCGATCTTAATAGTTTGTTAATTCATGCACAAATTAGGAAAAAGATAGCACATCTAACTCTTGTAATTCTACAATTTATTTCTTTTATTTTTATTTCTCTATTCCTTTTCATGGTAGGAGGATTTCATAGTGCTTGGTGCAGCATAATGAACTATTTATTTTTGTTGATAATTATCTTCTTCCTAATCTCTGGAATACATTAAAAGTGTAAAAGAAGGAAAAAGATGATTTGGGATATCAACTTTCGGTGAAGGGGCTAAAAAAAAGGGTGAAGTACGTAGGTATATTTATTTATTTTTTTAAAAGATCAGATAAACAAAGATAGAACAACAAAAGGCAAAATCCTTTTCACTGTCTGAGGGATAAGTCTAATAAGAAAAAAAATACGAGTGAGCCTTTATATACAACTTTTATTTAAACTAGCCATTGAATCTGTTTTTTTACATGTGAATATTCTTATACAATTGTTAAAGTTGTATATAAATTATAAACATTTCAAATTAAAGGGCGGAAAGTTGTCTGTTTATTTGTTCAAATGAGAGAGGAAAATTAGGGAAGAGTTAAGGGTCAAATGAGTGTTGACCGAAAAAAGGGTACCCCAAAACGGTTTGTCGATAGCTGAAACTTCTATCTCTATCCAACTTTATCCGTGTTGAGGCGTAATAAAAAATTATCACGTTTAGCACCTTTAACTTTCAGAATAGTAGATGTTTTCGTTTAATAAGTAAATTCCTCACAGCTGTCTCTTCTTTTTGCTTTTTTTTTTTTTTAATCATACTTTTGTTCCTCCAAAGTCCTAACCTTTTCCTGTTAGCCTGCATGTGTACTTAAATTAAACCCAAAGCGCCACAAAACAAAACAACGACCGTGTTTTTCATGCTTAAACGTGGCCACTTATTCCTTCCACCTAATCGCCATGTTACGACAGTGGGGACGTCATATATATATATATATATATATTCTAGGGTTGAATCAAAGGAGAACATATTTTGCAGTACTTTGAGGAGGCCATGGCTCAAAATGACTCCATTGGAGAAGATAAGTCTTCCCTAGAGAAATGGAATGCAATCCCAGATTATGAAAAGAGCACCTCAGGATGCTTCGACTGCAACATCTGTCTAGAGACTGTGCAAGATCCAGTGGTCACGCTCTGTGGTCACCTCTACTGCTGGCCCTGCCTCTACAAATGGCTTCATTTCCAGAGCTCATTTACTGAGAACCAAGACCTGAAAAGGCAGCAGTGCCCCATTTGTAAAGCTGAAATTTCCCAAGCGTCCCTTGTCCCACTCTATGGCAAGGGCCAGACCGCAAAGCCTTTTACTGCAGGCAAGGCCATTCCTCGAAGACCTCCTGCTCCTGCTTGTGGGGTTGATACCACAGATCAAACTCAGCAACTCTATCATGCCAACTATTCAACCATCGGTCATGTCTTCGGAGGAACGATTTACGCAAGGGTGTTTGGGAACAGTACCATTTCAAATTTATATACGTATCCAAATACATACCACCTTGTAGGGAGCACTAATCCAAGAGTCCGAAGGCATGTGATGCAGGTTGATGAGTCGCTTAGCAGAATCTGTTTTTTCCTCTTCTGTTGTGCAGTTTTGTGTCTTCTTTCCTTCTGAAGATATATATCTCTTTCTTCCTACTTGTAAAAGTTCTAAGAATATCTCTTTCTTTCCTCCTGAGTATCTATTTCCTTTTGAATTAATTTGGGTATATATGCAAAATTTATCACGAGGATTCACTGATGGAACCCCCACACGATTGATATGGAAATATGACAAATAATGAACTCCTTTTAGATAGGAGAGATCACAAGTGAATCCAATTAGGGTTGAAGAGAAACCACAAATAAGCTTTTACTTAATAATTCTCTTCTTTCTTTATTGACAATAAGATGATCTTTAAATAGAGTAGAATAGAATGACACCTAAACATAAGAACTCTAATTAATCCTAATTCTAATTTAAATAATATAATCCAAATGAATTGGAATAGAATTCCAACTCAAATATTAAACCTATCTAACTCTAATCTTATCTCTATCATTCACATTGCTCAACAAATGTTAAACTAAAAGAACATACTTTTTTTTTTTAAAAAAAAAAAAAACTAGCTACATATTTCTTTCAAAGCATGCTCATTCTCATCATTTTAGCTTTCTATTTAAACTATCTATTTAAAATATTGTTTCTTTATATATTTTTACTATTATCAAAGAGCAAAGAGAGTCATATCGATTGTTTATTAGGTTTTTATATATATGAATGATTAGCTACAATACTTAACAAATTTATTGAGTACGTTACGTAGCAACTAGCCAAATCCTTAACAAAGACTATTATCTACCATTAATATCTTGGAAAGCTAATTGATATTAGGTTGAATGATTAGATTGGTTATGGAGAATCAACTTTCTGTTTAGTCCTCACATTCGGCAATGAAAGATTGGTTCTTGGGGTTGTAGTGGACGGGAGTGGGCCACCCCAAATGAAGAAGAAGTGATACAATGGAAGAATAATCACCAAATGAGACGAAAACTGTTAACGTAATTTTAACTTATTGCCAATTAAGTTTGCTTCTTAGTTTTTTTTCAAAGCGCGCAAGAGTCTAAGATTAATATTTGAATATTAATGGTCTCCCTAATTAATTAATTAGTAATTATCTGAAATTAAAGAACCTTTCCACGTACACCAAAGCCATCATTTTCATTGTTCGGACTTTTATGTTTTTCCAAAAGCAAGTTGGTGCATGATCAAGTCGGTAGACGACGGTGGTGGACTAAGGTTGATGCCACTGTGGGGTAGGGAGGGGAAACCTTTCCAAAAGAGGTCACTGTTTTTGACAAACTCCATTCTATTATATGGCCGGAAGCAGCCAAAAGGGGTCACTGTTGAGCTTTTTAATTAACAAGATATTTCGATCAGGATGAACTATCCGAACACCTTCACGACTAGATAAGGATTGAACACATGAAATTGTCTTATACAATAAGATAACTTTATTGCACAGGATCTAAATTGCACGTTATGGTACTCATTTTACAGTTTTTTATTTCCCTTTTGCTCCCCGGTCGACAAAGTCCTTTTAATTGAGTCTATTATTTGTGTTCTCTCTCGTTCTGAGAGAAGAGTTTTTTCCTCTTCTCTTTGTAGAAGCCGACCTCCTCTTTGTGAGGCTCTCCTTTGCCTCGGGTTGAATATTTTTGCTGCGTCGTCCGCCGATCCCGTCACCCCTATTGCACCACCGTACCTGCATAGATTCGCCCTAAATGAAATTTCCAGCGCGCTCTAATAATGATTTTGGCATCTCAGAACGAAACAATTCAAATGTAGAGCATTCACATTTGGTTCAAGAAATTTTAGCTAAAGCATTACATCTTCCTCTTTTAACCACCCACTTTTTTAAACCAAATTTATTATACTTTCTATTTTAACTATCAACTTTCACTAATTCATTTAAAATATTTTTTCTTTATCCACTTTAACTATTCTCAGAGAGAGAATCAAATTGATATATATTTTTTTATTATTAATTTTTGTTATGCATTGTATTTGTTAGAGAGCTGTTGCATTTACACCCAACCCTTTACTCTCATTTACCCACACCCTGATGTGGTACTGCTGCATAAGTAAAAAGAAAGAAATAAATAAATAATTATACAAAATTTCTCATCACCCTCTCTCTCTCTCTCTCTCTCTCTCTCCCCGGCCGGCCATCCTTACCGGTGCCTGTAAGATCTGGACCAACCCCTGCATCCAGCGTTCTCTCCATTTTTGCTCCCCCCCCCCCCCCCCCCCCCAAACGATCTCTCTCTCCCCCTGCATCCGGCATGCTCTCCCTTTCTCTAGCGTCTTTTCTCCTTAACCCATTTTTTAGGGCAAAACTTGACGCTGTCCCAGTGAGCCCAGGGGAACGCACCAACAGAGGCAGTCAGACCGCCACCACCTCTGACACCGAATGTGCACCCGTTTTCGACTCATCCAAACAGCAGGGGCACCACTGGTGGTGAGCCATTTTCGGTGAACGAGAATCCGAATTTATTTATTTATTTTTTGCTTATGTAGCAGTGCCACATCAGGGTGTGGGTAAATGGGAGTAAAAGGTTAGGTGTATGTGTAGCATTTTCGAATTTGTTAAGTACTGATGCTACTACGTAGGGGTGTAAATCCGGAGCGGGTTCCCGGGTATTGGGTGAAACCCGGGAACCGGCTCCGGGTCCCCGAATTTTAAGATTTTTACACCCGGGCCCGG
This sequence comes from Alnus glutinosa, assembly GCF_958979055.1. Lineage (NCBI taxonomy): Eukaryota > Viridiplantae > Streptophyta > Magnoliopsida > Fagales > Betulaceae > Alnus > Alnus glutinosa. The sequence continues at coordinate 7,811,944 of NC_084887.1, read as the reverse complement.
ACCCGGGTATCCCAGGTATCCGGGGTGTCCGGGTACCCGGTTTTACACGGGTACCCGGGTAAAACTGGGTATCCGGTCCGGGTTATATATTAAAAAAGAAAAAAAAAAAATTTGCCCAATTTTTTGAAACTGAATGCTGTAAATAATTTCAACCGAACCCTTGTAATTGTGCCTGCTTGCTAAACCACCTGACCATCGCGATCGCCGGTGGCTCACTGTCTCTTTACACACCGATCGACTGTGGCTCCTCTGAGAATTCAACTGCATTAGACGGTCGGATATGGATTGGAGACGTGAATCTAGAATTCTTCCCCTTTGAACAGTCACAAAACCAGGCATCTTTAACGGCCAGCGCAGTTGAACAATCCCCCTCTGCCGTCCAAGTACCCTATGCCACTGCCCGTCTCTCTCTCTCCGCATTCACCTACATGTTCCCGGTCACTGCTGGCCAAATATTCATTCGACTATACTTCTACCCGGCTTCGTACCCAAATTTTGATCGCTCTAAAGCCCTCTTCTCTGTCAAAGCTGGTCGCTTTACTCTTCTCAGTAACTTTAACGCTTCACTCATAGCAAATGCCGATGGGGATCCCGGGCATACCGTATTCAGAGAATACTGCGTCAACATCGAGGAAGATCAGAGGTTGAGCATAATCTTCACCCCGAGCGTTGGTAATGCATATGCTTTCATCAACGGAATTGAAATCTTGTCGATGCCTCCCAATCTCTATTACACTGCGTCTGGCGTTGAAGGGTTTTCTTTAATCGGCCAGCAGAGGCTGTACCGCATCGAGAACGATACTGCTTTGGAGATGGTATACAGAGTAAATGTTGGAGGCCGCTCCATCTCACCAGCTGAAGACACTGGCATGTTCCGGGGCTGGAGTCAGGACGACAATTACTTGACACAATATAAACAACTTGTTCTACCTGTATACAAAGGTACCTGCGTACACTGCACCAGAAGACGTCTATCGGACTGCCCGGACTATGGGGTTGGACAAAACTATCAATAAGAGCTACAATCTCACCTGGGAATTTCACCTGGGCGAGCCGTGAGAATCAGTGATGCCGTGATGCCGTGAGAATCAGTGATGCCGTGATGCCGTGAGCAGGAGATGGGTTTTGATTCTTTTGATACCGTAGTGATGCCGTGATGCCGTGAACAATGTGATGCCGTGTCGCCGTGAGCAGGAGATGGGTTCTGAAGGTGAAGAGAAATGGAGCGGCGGCAGTGAGCAGGAGATGAGTTTTGAATCTTTTGATACTTGATTCACTTGATTTGGATGATAGCCTAGGGCAACAGTGAGTCAACAGAGAATGACCAAATGCTCCTCCAGTCCTCCCCCTCTTCCTATGCATGTAGTTTTAGGATAAAAGGGTAGGGGGTAATTTTTCATTTTTTAATTAAATAACCTACCCGGAGCCGGGTACCCAGGTATATCCGGGATTTTTTGAAATAAATACCCGGCTCCGGCTCCGGGTACCCCGGGTACCCGGATCCGGGTACCCGGGCTCCAACCGGATTTCCCGGTTTCTCGGAGCCGGTTAATGCCCGGATCCGGATTCCCGGCCGGTTATATCCGGTCCGGATTTACACCCCTACTACTACGCAAGTTTTTTTTTTTTTGCTATTCAATCAAATCCTTACGAAGCAGGGACAGAGGAGGGAGTCAATTCCTAAGAATTTTTTTAACCCTTGGCCCTTACTCATAATAATTTCTGGTTCGTCCCAACCTGTTACTAAGTTTGTACATAAATCTGATTTGAAGTGTAAGTATTTTAGCCATCACAATGTACCAGACTTTGCAAGAGATCGACTTTTATACAAAGAGCTAGAGAAATGGGCATAAGGGATCGGTGTCTTATCCATTTTCCTATTAAATGAGTGATCTTATCAATCTTCATAGAGTTTCATCCATCTTTGCTTATATTTGGGAAACATCCAAACAATATAAGATATTTAATATGTTAATTTATTTTTAATACAAGAGCTAATAAAGCTAAAAATAATAGTTCATGCATATTTTTGTTTCTTCAAAAATATGAACTCTAGTTTCCTCTCATATTCACTACGTACTATCCCTCATTCAAGTAAAATTTACGTCATTTGTCCCCATTGACCACTATAAAATTTAGAAAATGCATGCATATATATATTTATAAGCAATCTTAATTAGTAATATATATACAGAAAAATGAACAAAATGTTTGGTCAACACTGATTAATTGCTACCCCATTATAATTTAAATTTCTACCACATGCAGGATGATCAAATCATGAGAGGTTGAAAGTTCAGCTCACATTTATTGTTTGCCTTTTCATATTGTAGAGGAAATGTCAAAAGTTATTAATGCGACCTAATTTGCATTCGCTCGAGTCACGAATGCATCGTTTGGATTCCCATTATAAATCTCATCAGAAAAGGAAAAAAAACAAAATCACGTTAGGGTCTCATTTCGTTTGCCAAATTAGTATTCTATTAGAAAAAGAGAATACTTATTATTGTGAGTAAAAGAGAGTAAAATTGAATGGTTATTCGTACTCTTTAATTTGATGATAACAAATATATTTTAATTAAAATCGAATCAAAATTACTAAAAAAAAACCTCACATTATTTCTTTTATTTCTTTATTTAAAAAAACAAAATCTGTGAATACTGGTGGGTGGCCGACCACCCATTGGTCTCCCGGGGTGCTAGCTCTTCTGTGGGTGGCCAGGCCACCCCCAAATACATTAATTGGGGGTGGTGCGACCACGTCTGACTCCATCTGTGGCTAGCTACACTATTCATACAGTTTTTTTTTTTTTTAAAAAAAAAAAGTGAGAGAAAATACAACATAATGAGTTGTATATTTTTGAAAAATGAAGTTTATTGCTTTAAGAATAACTATTTATCTTTGTAAGTGAATAGTTATTCTATTCTAAAGAATAGGCCCCTAACAAATAAATAAATAATTATTCTTATGGAATAGTCATCATTTCAAGTGTTTATTCCGCAAATTAAAATAGGTCTAAAAGAAAGTTTTCTTTTAAATTGGGTTGGAATTATTTTCCAATGTACTAAATTAAATTGACATTTTCAAATGTATTTTTTAAAAATACACATAAAATGCATGTACATTTTGAATGAAATATGTTATTTATATACACACTCATATTTAATTTGAGAAATATGCATGTAAAATAGGTCTTGCACGTATGAATTTTACAGTAAATATAAATATGTGTACAAAATGCGACATCATTTGTCTTGAGTACATATTACTTTAATAGAAAGAATTCAAATAAATTATTTCATTAAATTGGCGGCATGGAATCTTTATTCTTCGCGTTATGAAACTTTTGAGGACCTTTCAACTTGTGTCAACGTCGGGCAGCTATCTAGAATGCTGAATGACAATTACACAACGTACCGACTGCCAATATTTTGCTTTAATTACACGAATCTTCCTTGATTGATTAGGTTTTAGTCTATTTTTCAGTTCTAATCACTTAATGGGAACAATGACAGCTGAAGAAAATAAAATCTATTTCTTTGGCTTGAAGCATATATATTGTAACATTTCGGTCTTATATTAAAAATAGATAAATAATTCACATAGAGTGAGTGATTTATAAGAGATGGATAAGTGTTAAGTCTCATATTGTCTAGTTACTAGGTGAAACTGAGCTTTATAAGTGATTCTAGGGAAAGCTTCAAATTGACTAGTCATTTTGTGGTAATTGCGCAGATGTGGCTAGCGCTTTTCTCTGGGTCGTTACAAATGATATCAGAGCCGGAAAATGCTAAAGATGCACCACTCACCCCCCCCCTCATCACCCTCTTTTCCTTAAAAAAAGTGATTTTTATTATAAAAGGGTGATGAGGGGGGGATGAGTAGGGGATGTGTAGAAGGGCTCATCAGAGCCACCTAGTAACGCCAGGTCATGTGGTACCGGAGTATTGCATGACGTGGCCCTGATGGGGACGTCAGAGTTTAAAGGGGGAGTTTGTAACACCCTAGTCCCATATTGAGAAGAGATAAATAACTCACATAGAGTGAGTGATTTATAAGAGATAAATGAGTGCTAAGTCCGACATTGCCTAGTTACTATGTGAAACTGGGCTTTATAAGTTATTATAGGGAAAGCTTTAAATTGACTAGTTCTTTTGGGGTAATAGCACAGATGTATCTAGCGCTTTTTCCTGAGTCGTTACATATATAGTGCTCTTATAGCTATAGTTATAGTTTGTTTCATTCACTAATCCTAAAGCATAGATAATGTAATAAAAGACTTGAAAAGATAAGTAAAGATATAACAACAAAACAAAGGTGGCATAGGTGGATCCTTTTTGTAGTCAAGGGATAATACTCCATTTGTTTCGATGTAAAATGTTTTTCATTGTAAAATATTTTCAAGGAATCTTTTTTGCAGTTAAGGGATAATGCTCTGTTTGGCTCGTAAGAAAAAATCGCTAACGGTGAAAAACCACCGGTGATGAGATTCCGTCACTGGCCAGTAAGATTTTGGCCACTTTCACTAGATTCCGGCTACTGTTGCCGGACTTCGGTGATGGAGGCCAGAATACGGCAGTAATGTTGGATTTTGACGAAGGTGGCTGGAATCCAGCACAAATGGCCAGATTCCGGCCAATTTAGGCGGAATCTGGTCAGCTGGAATCCAGCGATGGTGGTCGGACATCGCCGGATTCCGTCGCAAATTGCTAGATTCCGACACCAGTCAGATTCTAGATTGTTTTGCTGGAATCTAGTTGCTAGATTCTAGCGATGGTCACCAGATTCTGGCAATCGGATACCAAAATTCGGGGACCTACGGTGGTAGATTCAGGCTACCAACAACTCCAATGCTCGAAGGTGGCGGATTCCTATAAACGTGCATGCAAGAATAATGAAGACTTTAAATCTAGAAAACAATTTACGGTTTTTAAAACCATAAATCATTTTCCAAAAATTAAAGAGGCTTTTACGGTCAAACTGGAAATGATTTTCATTGACCATCATTTTCGGTTGTACCAAATACCGAAAAAAAATAAGAAAAAATTTTTACGCCCAAACAAACGGAGCATAAGTCTAGTAAGGAGAAAGTACCTGTGAGAATGCTACCAGAAAAGCCGGTTAAAGCAACCCATCTCACTAAGTTGTGAGCACAAAGATTGGCGTTTTAATAGATTTTGAGTTAAATCACTACTTATCCCAAAAGATTAAGCTGATAAAAGGAGGTTGATTTATTCATTTAACTAATATTCTAACACTTCTCCTCACGTGTGAGCTCAAACTCCCCCTCAATTAGTGATGCACAACATATGAAATATTTAATTGAAATAGGATGAATCGACAAAAACAAGGTTTGAAGTTACGACTTTTGTTCCGATACCTTGTTAAATCACAACTTATCTCAAAAGTTTAAGCTAAAAGGAAGATGTTGATTTAATCATTTAACTAATATTATTCTAACATTTTGGAGGTTGATCAACTCTGAAAGGGAGTTAGCACCCCTTGGATATTTGAAACTAATGGTGAAATCTTCCAATCATATGTCAAAGGCTGTGTTGAAGGGTGAAGATCACTGTCAAGCACTCGCCTTCCATGATGATTGTCGATTTATGGTCACGAGTTGTAGAGATAGTTAGTAAAGCTGCCGAGGCTTCTCCCATGTTTGGATCGCAATGGAGGGCCAACCCTAGTGATAGCAAAAATGGAGTCTTCACAATTTGAACCTAGAAGCACTACAAAAAAAACTTGCAAGTCGCCACTTACAAGTTGCCACGTGTATGGGGCCCATACACGTGGCAAACTGTTCGCCAAGTGTAATTGGCCAAGTGTGTGTGGCGTGGTAGATCCGGTTGTTGCGAAATGTACAATTTGCCACGTGTCCAAGCATTCCACGTAACCAATGTGCCACGTGTCGCACCGAACACACTGCGACACATCAGCCATGTGTGTATGACGTTTCAGCCGCGTGGATTAAATCTACATGGCTAATGTGCCACGTGGACTTAGATCCACGTTGCCGGCTGTGGCCACGTGGATCATAGGCCACGGAACTACAGTCGGCTGGTGACATCTGCCACGTGGTAATTTTTTTTTCTCCTCCCCCCCCCCCCAAAAAAAAAGGGGCAATATATCGATACATTTTTTTACCCAAAAATATCATGAAAATATTAGGACAACATTTGAAATTTACCATAAACACAAAATCAAATTACACAAATCAATACTTATAAGTCCAACACAACAATAAACGTTATTGTTACTAAAAAATTTAAATTACACAAAATATCTACAAATCTGAAGGTCGTCCCTGCAGATCACGAGTTCCTGTATCGGGCGTGTACTCGCCAACAGGCGATTGCTGGGCAAGTGATGGTGTCCCGACGGGGGAGTGCTAACTCAGCTGTCGTCTAATAGGCGATAACAGACCTATCGTTGTCGCATTAACTACAAGTAATGAAAACAATTTAAAAATTTGATTATATGCATATCAAGTCCATAACATTGATTAAAAATAAGCAGTTTACACAATATTAACCATACCTGCAAATGCATTGCTAACAGACGATGTACTACCACCGTTTGCAGGTGGAGACTGCTGTGCACCCGGGCTCACATGTGATACTCCCATGGAGGTGAGCACAGCCTCAAGTTGTCGCAGGCGCTGCTTCAAGGCATCATTCCTCTAGGTCTGAGCCTGTAACGATGTCTCCATTGTCGTCATCTTGCTCTCATGTATGGAGCAGCCCCGAGATGTGCATTGGGATGATCCTCCTTGTGAGCAAGCCCGGTATGAGAAACATGTCCCACGTACGGGAGTAACGTTCGAGCCAACCTGCCGAACCCTCCCTGCGCACTTAGGTCTCCCTAACGCCTGTTCGTATGCGTCGTTTGATGCCCAATGCACCATGTCTTCTGACACGCTTTAAGTAACGATAGAATCACTAGAAAAATTTTGTGTCATCCTCTCCTGTACGTCGTGAACATAAAATACACATGTAGTCAATATATAATTTATCACACGCATAACTTAGAAATATTAGTAAAATAGATCAGTAGCATACGTATAGGACCCGTGTACGTTCGCTCAGGTGAGTGCCGTCCTTCCTAGTGTGCGTCTTCATGAACGACTCCGCTTGAGCGGGGGCCGTACTAGAAGTAGTTGCTTGTCGCCATCCAATTGAAATAAATAACAAACAGTAATATTAATTTTTTAGAAAAGAATTATATACTAATATTATAAAATCCACATATATATATGTCATACCTCATCATGATTAAATATGGCATAGCTTTTCGATCCCAAACAATGGGGGAGGTCATTCTGCTCCCGCATCCGCTTCATTCGTTCACAGGTCTCCTACGCAGTGAACATTTCTTAATATTTAAACACTGACACACTTAAAATAGTAATAAACCTAATTGAATAGTTATTGAAAATTCACAATTATAGTAATACAATCAAAGACCTACATACCCTTTTCTGCTCAGTACCCCAATCTCTGAGCAGGTACTCCACATCTGCTGGGTCATACTTACTCGTATACTTTCAGGCGTGTCACCCTCTCGAATATGTAGCTCTTTTTTAAATGAGGCCTTCCATGAACAGTGCTTGCATCCAATATTAGCCCACGCCTCGTGTTGTGCCTTGCGCAAATCTACAGATACGGGCAGATAAAACTCCTCCTGCACATGCAATTTAAACATTAATTTTATAAGTTCAACAAAAAACATAACCCTAAGTTAAAATTTAAAATTAAATAAATAAATTAAAGTAAAATGCCAATGCATATTGAATCATCTTTCATAAACATACCATCAGCGCATCCCACATAGCCTTCTTAATCTGTTTATCTACCCTCGCCCATTCGTCCCGCATATATATGTGAGACCCGCTCCTCACAAGTATTCTTGTAGCACACCTAAAACGATTGCAAGCTCGTCCTACGGGTTGTGTTGCAGCATTGTACCGCAACACAATCTTCTTCCCTCTCGGGAGCACCCAATTCCTCTCCGGATCCCTAATCACCTCATAGTAGATGCTCCTGTTAGGATTGTACCCTAACCACAAAATTAGATAAAACATTTAATTTAATATACAAAAAAATAAATTATAATAAACAATGATATAATTTATGTTATATCAAACTTAATATTAATTGGGAATATAGATATGTATAGATATGTACTTACCCATCAACTGAATCTGGTTAGTCTATATGCGCTGAGTCGCTAGGTCATCTGCATTCTCCTCGCCGACCCCTTTCCCTGGGGGAGGCTGCTGATCATCGTCTAATAATAGCATATCATGTGGGCTATCGAGGGGCGACTAATCGGGACCCAACGTCGCGAAGTCCCCCTCATGGGACATCTGGCTCTCCCCTAGATCCGGCCCCTAACTCTCCCTAGAAAGCGGCACCTGGCTCTCCTCTGAAATCGGCGCTTGGCTCTCCCCTGGAGCCGGCATCTATCTCACCCCCATGGCCGACATCTGCCTCACCCCCGTGGCCGGCATCTGCCATGGCCCCGGCTATGACAGCGAAAACCTATATCCTGCGTCTCAATATTAGATCCACATGGCGCAGGTCCAGACCAGGGGTACGGAGTGTACGGCATGTGTGCCCAACTAAGTTGGCCGATCTCATCATGACCCTTTTGCACCCACCATCGAGTCACATGACCCGGTGAGGAGATCCCTAGCTGCGAGAATGACGGCGGCTCCGAATATGGAGAACAAAAATATCCAACGGAGCCAGTCTGCATATGATCTGCCATGGCCATCCCCGCTGTACCCAGCAGTAACGGTCTATAAGCACCATCTGGGTAGTGTGGCCATGGCGCCATATAAAGTGACCCCTGGGCTATGGAAGTGGTCGTGGAAGGCACGGGTAGGCATGGTGCCCTGTGTGCACAAGAAGGGAGTCTCTGGTCCATCGAAACCTGCGAACAAAATTAAAAAAATTATTAAACATGTTAAAAGTATAACTACCCAATTATATATTAGTAAGGAACATGCAAATTATACAATGTGATTCATTCAAATTAGACAATGATCGCATTTATTATATACTATACGTCACAAATTAAAAATGTGTATTGAATTTTAGCAAATTATACCAGCAATTAATATAGCACTCATCCAATGGGAGCTTCAATCGGATCTATGTCGGGCTTGTCGGGCTCGAATTCATCATTCATATCATGTAGGTCAGTAGTGGCTAATCGAGTGGCATGCACTCGTGATAGGTAACACCTGCATCATGACTCTCTTCCCCCTGACCAACGTCGTACACGTTTTGCGGTTTTGTCCTCACGGCACAAACCCAATCAAGGTTCCTTTCATCTTTGACGTAAAATACTTGGTCTACCTTAGTTGTCAGCATGTAAGGCTCATCAGTGATCAGTTTTCCCCTGTGGACGAGGTGATTGAAGTTAACAAACACTAGGCCATAATCGTCTATTCTAAATCCCCTGTCTAACTTGGGGTCTGCCCAATTGCACTTGAATAGTACTTACGTAGTCTTGTCATAGTATTCGACCTCAACTATATCGGTTAACTGCCCGTAGTACATTTCGCCTTCAACGGTTAGCATACATACGCCCTTATTTTGAGTCCTCCTTCCCACATCATGGGCAAGTGTGCGGAACAGTTTGCCATTGACCACGTACCTGTTATACTTTACTGTTGTCTCCTTCAGCCCTCTAGAATGCATAACCAATTTATGGCCCAATTCCTCCCTACGTTGATCGTACAGTCCATCAACCTATGTGTGTATTACAAATATTAAACACAACATTGGTTAATTATAGCATGTAAATCCTATCTTAAATCTGTACTGAACACGCAATATATATACTATATAATGAAATACCACTATTTCCTTACAAATGCACGATACCATTTGCAAAACTGCTCATGATGTTGGGCTTCAATAAGAGCGTCCGTAATGCGACCCCTAGTGCATGATCGCCTAAGTGCGTCTTTGTGCATCCTACATTCAACGGATATAATTATGTACTAATTACTATGAATAATTGTATTTTAATCCTGTTAAATATGTAAACACTACTTACATCCACAAATGAAGGAACTCGTCGGAGTTGAACACAATATAACGGTGAATCTGGTTCAATGTCAAATGGTTCGGGCTAAATCGCGTTCCCGCCCCTCTGAACCATCAGGATTTCTTTGAGGTATGTTGGGGAAGGTTGGTGCGTTATCTAGATACCTCGAACAGAATGTCACTAGTTCAGTCACTATGTAACCCTCTGCAATGCACCCCTCAGGGGCTGCTTTATTGCGCACATTAGACTTGAACCTCCCAAGGCTCTTGGTGTATACACATGCACATCAAGAAATTTTCAGTTTGTCAAGGAAAATACATCCGAATATCTAAAATATATATATATATATTCACATTTTACCTCTCTGCCGGGTACTTCCACCTATACTGCACAGGTCCGCCTAGTCTACACTCGCACACAAGATGCACGACCAAGTGGACCATGCTGGTAAAAAACCCAGGAGGAAATACCTGTTCCGGCTTGCACAAAGTGATACAGACGTCACCCTACAGTCGGTTCATCTCATCTTGTGTAAGCTTGGTTGAGCATATGCCTCTAAAAAATGCAGATATCTCCACATGAGGTCTAACCACCTTATCTGGCACTGGCAGTGACTGGCGTAATGCAATTGGGAGAAGCTGCTGCATCAGTATGTGGCAATCATGGCTCTTCAACCCCGAGATCGTACGTTCCTTGAGTCGAACACACCGTGAAATGTTCGAGGCATATCCGTCCGAGACTCTCACATTTCAGAGAACCTTAAGAATTTCTTTGTCCTCCCTGGATATTGTGTGACAAGTTGCGGGCATATATGTTTAACTATTTGCGGTTGTGAACTGATGCAATTTAGGTCTCAACCTTATTTCCTGCAAGTCCAGCCGAGCTACCGGGTTGTCCTTCGTTTTCCCTTTGATGTCCAAAATAGTGCAAAGTATATTGTCTATGACATTTTTTTCTATGTGCATGACATCAAAATTGTGCCGAAGCAAATTGTCTTTCCAGTATGGCAATCTGAAGAAAATACTTTTCTCTTTCCACACAACATCATCAGAACTTGCTGCACCCGTCTTCCGATTCTTTCGTTTCTTCTTACCCGCGTTCTCATCCCCAAATGCAATTCCGTCCAACTATTGGAGGATCTCATCCTCGTATGGCACATTTGTAGCACATTCTAATTCTTCAGTACTGTCAAATGTTCTTCTGTTCAGCCGCCACAGATGCTTAGTTGGCAAGTATCTTCTGTGCCCCATATAGCAAAATTTATTGCCGTTCTTCAAATATTTAGACCTTGTCGAATGCATACAGCAAGGACATACCTTCACACCCATGTTAGGCCAACCAGATAAATCTGCATACGTCGGCAAATCGTTTATTGCCCACATCAATTGTGCTCGCATATTAAAAGATTTCATCTTTGAAGCATCAAATGTCTGTACCCCTACATTCCACAGTTTCAGCAACTCATCAATCAATGGCTGAAGGTAAGCATCGATATCCATACCAAGTGAGCTCGGTCCAGAGATAACTAGTGATAGGATGAACGATATCCTACAGCAAGGAATATGGGATGTGCTCATATTCCTAAAAGGATTAAATCCATCTGCTGTCAAACCAAGCCGCGTGTTCCTACTGTCTACCATAAAATCCAGATGTAGAATGTCGAATGATCTCCATGCCTCATCGTCAGTCGAGTGCCTCAATACACCATCCCTGGTGTGGCCTTCTGCATGCCATCTCATATAGGGCACAATATGCTCCGGCATGAATAGCCTCTGTAGCCGTGAGATGAGTGGAAACCACCTCAACACCTTCACTGGACATTTTTTCCTCGGTGATATGACCTCACCATCCTCATCTAAATGTGTATCAACCCTCCACTTAGATTCTCCACATACGATACATGAATCTAAGTCCTTGTTGTCTTTCCAGAATAACATACAGTCATTTCGGCACGCTGGAATCTTCTCATACCTAAGACCCATGTCATTGAGGAACTTCTTCGCCTCGTATGTATTAGTTGGCAAGGTCTCATCGCAAGGAGGCAACAACTGACTGATAAGCTTGAGAATATCGGAGAAAATTTTGTTACTAATACCTCCAACGCACTTCAAGTTGTACATGTGTACAGTAGCACTCAATTTACTATGCTTGGTACTAGGGTGAAGTGGCTTCTTGGAAGTCTTTAGCAACTCATAGTATTTCAATGCGTCCCCTCCAGAGGTTCCTTCATTAATTGCATGTGGCTGGCTACTGATAGCTTCACTAACATTGTGCACGCCGAAGGCGTCACACAACGTGGCACGCATGTCACCATGTTGTTCCAGGCCTTCGCACTGTTCTGTGCCTTCACCTTGATCAGTGCTACCGGCTGCTAAATCTGTGACACTGGGATGACTCGAACACCGGCTAGGAACAGCAGACCCTCTCACGGTATCACCGTGCATATACCACAAACTGTATCCCGGAGACATTCCCCTGCCCCCTGTCAAGTGGACAAGAACGTAATATGGGAAGTGGCGCAAGTTATTTCGATAGTACTTACATGGACAATAAATTTTACCATCGGCAGCAGTACAATTACTAACGGCAAATTCCACGAATGCTCTACACTCATCATTATACTGTGTCGTTCCCCTACGTGCTGACATCCAAGACTTGTCCATATTTCTCTATACGTGATTTGACAGACCGAAACAAATTAAGATCTTTGATTTGAGCAATTAAAGTGCTTCAATTCCTTAGAGTATAAACTTATAAAAAAAAAAATACGTTGTCGTTGCTCTTGTATCAATTAATTTTTGTTTTAAACTTCTGATTCCGAGTATTGTTTTAAATTTTTAGAACCTTCCAACATTAACCCTTTTTTTTTCTTTTCCTTTTCCAAATACAGTAATATTCGGACATATTAATAGCAAGTTTGAAATTTTTAAAACGCTCTCACATCTAACAATTAAACCTAAATTAAAGGATATTAATATTAATAACGTGGCTATTTTTTAAAGTGTTTGAATTTAGCGTTTGTTTCAAACGCTGTGGACTACGTATATTAGTTTAAATTTGCATGGTCAAATGCAACATTTTTACACTGTGGAGAGTAAAATTTATCTATATTCATAGCAAGTCTGAAATTTTTATAACGCTCTCACATCTAACAATTAAACCTAAATTAAAGGAAAAAAATATTAATAACGTGGCAATTTTTAAAAGTGTTTGAATTTAGTGTTTGTTTCAAACACTGTGGACTCCGTATATTTGTTTAAATTTGCATGGTCAAAATGCAACATTTTTACACTGAGAATAAAATTCATCTATATTAATAGCAAGTTTGAAATTTTTATAATGCTCTCACATCTAACAATTAAACCTAAATTAAAGGAAAAAAATATTAATTACGTGGCCATTTTTTAAAGTGTTTGAATTTAGCGTTTGTTTCAAACACTATGGACTCCGTATATTAGTTTAAATTTGCGTGGTTAAAATGTAACATTTTTACACTGTGGAGAGTAAAATTCATCTATATTAATAGCAAGTTTGAAATTTTTATAACGCTCTCACATCTAACAATTAAACCTAAATTAAAGGAAAAAAATATTAATAACGTGGCCATTTTTTAAAGTGTTTGAATTTAGTGTTTGCTTCAAACACTGTGGACTCCGTATATTATTTTAAATTGGCATGGTCAAAATGCAAATTTTTTTACACTGTGGAGAGTAAAATTCATATATATTCATAATACCACGCAATTGTTAGAGCATTCGCACATCAATAGTTAAACTTAAATTAAAGGAAAAAAAAATATTAGTAACGTGGCCAATTAAAGTGTTTGAATTTAGCGTTTGTTTCAAACTGTGAATTCCGTATAATTTATATATATATATATATGTGGAAAATTTTGGTTTTGTTTTATTTTATTTTATTTTTTATTCTCCGAAGGTACCAAATTCTTCTTTTGAATCTGTAGTCTCCTCACATGAACAATTAAAGTTAAAAATGCAATTTAAAAATGTATACATTATTTTCCACTATTTTTGACCTTCGTTATAAATTGTTTAATAAATTATATTATTGTAAATGGTAGACGGTGGCAAATTTGTTTAAATTTTTTTTCCAAAAATACAACACAATTTATAAATATTAGTAGGACAATATTTATTATTTTTATAATTTATATATATTCGTAACACAAATTATTGATTACAATTTTTTATTTTAATTTTAGTTAGTCATTGTTGGTTACAATTATTTTTTGAGAAAGTTAAAATGATGGCGAATTTAGTTATTCTGTTTTTTTTTTTCTTTCCAAAAAATTGCTAAAAAATGATAATAGCAACACAAATTCATAGCACACTTTAATATCTCACAAAAGTGCTCAAACCAACAATTAAGCCCAAAAAATAAAAATAAGAACAAAAAGAACAAAACAGCACATAAACAAAACATCATATTTTCCATGCATAATGACAAATCGCAGCAAAACCCCCAAAAAAAAATATATCATATATATACAAACCCAACAAAATCAGTAACATTGCATGGGAAAAAAACAAAAAATATTTCATTGTTGCTATATCCACGTACTGGAAAAGAAAAAAGTTTAGGAAAATATCAAAACAAATACATTAAAACGTACCAAGTTCATTATAGCAAAAAAATCAAGAAATAAATGTAAAAATTACTCACAGTGGATTTTGTGGTGTAATCTATGGTTGAAATATCTGTGTACCTACATTTTTCGAGAAGAACAAAAAAAAAACAAGAAACAGGAAAAAACGTTAGTGAAGCCACTGCATGTACAAACTGAGCTACTGTGCACTACCGGAACTAAGGCGCCGGCTGGAGTACCTGTCGGAGTTTAGCTCCTTTAGGCTAGAGAGAGAGAGAGACAGAGAGAGAGAATACACCATGGACGGTGGAGGAAACCACGCCGGAGGGAAGGTCGGACGCGCGGTGGTGGGGCTATTGGCCGGTTGTTCTGTGACAAAGAGAGAGAGAGAGAGAGAGAGAGAGAGAGACGGTAGATCGAAATGGGTAGCTTCAAGAGGAAGCTACCCATTTCATTATATATATTTTTTATTTTAATTATATTTTAAAAAAAAACAAGCGGCCAGGTGGCGCGCGGGAATTGTCCTGCACAGCGCACTTGGCCTAATTATTGTACGTGGCAATATCAGGGACGTGGCATTATGCCACATCCCAATTGGGTGACGTGCATTTGTAGTACACGTCGCCCTAATATATATATATATATATATATATATATTGTATTTGTAAACACAAAGACAAACCCTAACTCGGTCCTAAGTGTATGTACTATACATAGTGCTAAACCCTAAGCCCTAAAACATATATGTTTTACGGTTTATATAAACCTTAACCCTAAAACTGAATCTTAAACCCTAACCCTAAGTGTATGTGTGTGTCTATATATATATATATGTGTGTGTGTGAATGAGTATGAAGAGTCCCCAGCAGAGATTCAACAGAAAATTCCTCAACGGATTGAGTTTTTCAATTCGGATAAGACTAATAGTATTATCCTGGAAGAAGTTCTTCAAACTTCAACCAAATATTCAAAGGGTAATTACCCTTTTCACATCCAAATACTATTAGACAATCTTACTCAAGCTTTCTCAAAGCATCATAAGAATCTTCATGATAAGTCCATGAAAGCTACTAAGTATCATTTAAGCTGCAATAAGATTTTGTCACAATCTGTTGCATCCACAAGTACTAAACGGATTTGATCTCCCACTGATATCTACCAGATCCAAAGGACCAGTCCTAAGGAAATGGGAAAATCCCGTCAAAGGGTTGTCGACCTTTCTGGCGAGATCCAAAACTAAATTTTCACAAGTCCATCATACACTGAATACTTTGACAGGTGGATTCAGAGAATTATGCTAATTACCAATGGAACAGATCTTGAGTATAAGAAAGTTTACGGAGCCAAGACCCTTCGAGTTTTTGAGCCCCATTGTGAGTTTCCAGGGTTATTATATGTCCCTGACAAAGAATATGGTCTCTCATGTCAGCATTTAAATGGTGACTGGGAATATTATAAGATTGGATGCCCTGAGATAGGAGCACAGCTCTTTGAAGAAGGATTCTTATCCTATTACCCAATCAGGCACCTTGAAGAATTACGTGACTTTCCTCCTATAGTCCTTAATACTGTCAAAAGCATCCAAGATGAGCAACTAAGAAGATGGCTGAAAACTGACCACCCCTTGGTCCTAAGGATCTGGAGTACAATTCCAGAATTTGATCCAGAGAATTTTATGGAAGTTAGACCTAC
This sequence comes from Alnus glutinosa, assembly GCF_958979055.1. NCBI lineage: Eukaryota > Viridiplantae > Streptophyta > Magnoliopsida > Fagales > Betulaceae > Alnus > Alnus glutinosa. Next base: position 7,795,586 of record NC_084887.1, on the reverse strand, counting down.
CTAGCACTGTATCGTCATTAATCCTCGAATGAATGATTATACTGCTGAGTTGAAGATGGGCAGAATTCCTTTAAAGTTTAATGATCCCTTAAGTATCATGAATCTATGGAGAACTGTGAAGAAAGGGTTCATGACTAATGTTGTTCAAGAACTAGCTACAAGACAGGTTTTGGCAAAGAATGAAAGAATAATCATCTTTTCTGAAGGCATGTCTACTCTAAGAACTTGGGGACAACTTCTCAATCTAAGCGACTATGTCTACATCAATGGTAGATGGTGGAGTAAAACATACATGGATCCTAAAGATCTAATTGACAATAGTTTTGTCACAAATTCTGATGGAACATGGTATTTGGAATACTGCTCCACTTGTGAAGAATGGGAACATGATTCATGTGATTCTCAAGAAGCTTGGGAACCCATATCACCTGACCCTTATGATCCCTTTGATGATGACTACATTAATGATTGAACAAATCAACAATGTATTAAGAAGTCCAAAAGCCTCTTCAGCAGAGTCTCTTAAAGTTCACTAGTGCCTTCTCCCATCGGCACAAGAAGACAAAAGTGAACAGTGTTTTGTCGGCCACCCGACATAGTACTATTCATGAATAGTGACTTTTTTACTATTCACCAAAAGTTTTACCTTGCTTTCGGTGCGATTTACCTGAAGTAAAAGCAGAAGCTACTTTCGATGCACGCCTAACAGCACTAAGCTTGCTGGCATTCCGTTCCAGCAGATGACTCTCTCTCAAGTCTATATAAGAAGCAGAAGTCTGAAGTTCAAGGCAGAGCTGGTTACGCAATGCTAAACCAAACACTTGTAATCCAACCTTGTCTCTCATAAGTCAATCACTTGTAATGTTTCATTCCAGTGTTTCTAAGTCTAAGCTTGTATCTACCAGTTGCATTCTGGCCTAAGTTCATTTGTAAGTATTTAAGTTTATGTTTAATTAAGCATTACTTTTAAGTAATTTCATGATCTTTGGATACTTTGTTATTTTGTATTCAGATTTTGATTTTGAAGTACGCATGCTTATTACTATGTTTTTATATGCTAACCATTTCTCTGTCCACTCCACTCTCACCACTTCTTACTTTTAAGCCTCTTTAAGCCATACTCTGCTTCTGCCTCCTTTTGGTATCAGAGCAAAGTTGAGTTATTCCTATTAATCTGTACATCCGCCCAAGTTGCTGGTTATTCTGTTTAAACTACTATTGTTTCAGTTTGTTTGTTGCATCTACTCTCTGTTAAGATTCTAGGTTATTAGGAAGATGACACTGCTGTCAACGTGCCATCAAGCAGCTGAGAGCCGAGGGAAGGGCCAAGTAAGTCGGGAGGACACACAGATAAGACACAGAGGTCTAACCTAGGACACTTAGTTGAAGAACAGAGATGAGTGCAATAGAGAGATTTCTCGCGGGAGAGGAATCGAAACAGTAAAAGTTTGAGCCGGATAGGCAAAAACTTGCAAAGATGAATAGATTGTTCAGATCTAACTCATCAGTAAGCTCTAGATCCACTAGGATCCCTGAAATCCCAGATGTTGTCAACGAAGAACATGTTGAATACCATGATGAGGATTCCTTCATTGATGTCAATGATTGGAATATACCTAAGGTTCCTAGTAAAGAAATTTACAGGAAGAAGTGGTCCATGACATCGTTTAAAACTGAACAACATGTCAAGACCGTTGAACAAGTCTACGCTCTGAATAAGGAGCATGAGTTATGTCAGCTTTTTAGCCCATAAGCTATAAAGAGACATAAAAGAGAAGGCCATAACTTTATCCACATCGGATTAGTTCAGGTTGCCATTAAGCCCCTAACTAGAAGAGGTCTTAAAGCCTCTATAATGTTAGGATTGAGAGATGCCCGCTTCATAAATTGAAAGCATAGTCTCCTTGGTGTTATTGAAGCAACTATGCATGATGGGCCAGTCTATTTTGACTGTTTCCTAGATTTCACTGTAAAGTGATCCCTATATATTAAAAGTTTTAACCCTGAGCATCAGAACTCAAGGTTACAGAGTCCTTGAAGGTGTTTAACCTTTAGATTTAATTTATAGGATCTACTATAAGTGCACTGGAACTAATATGAACTTCCAGGCAATTAACAGAAGCCCAAGGAATCAAACAATGTTGATTCAAAGCAGCCAGAGTAACGCGAGTATTCACGTTCCTCGAACCATTAAGTGGAATGAAGTTAGTTTACCCAAAGAATGGATGGTAACTAATGAAAGTTTTAAGCCTAAAATCATAAGTCATAATCTAGGCAATCTAGATTATATCCAGCAGTATTTGGATGGTACTATTAAGATTAGTTTTGATCGAGGATCTGAGCTAGAGGTTCCAAGGTCTAGATCTTCTAGACTTCCTAAGGATAAGATTCCAGCTAGGCACTCATTTGCTGGTCTAAGCTAGACGGAAGAACTAAAACGAAGAGATTTAGAATTGGAAAAAGAATTAAGAAACCTTAAGTTGAAGGGAGTCCAAACAAGCTCTCAAGTGAGTCATCCTTGTTATATGGCAGACAGCCAACTAGAAGATGAGAATCCTCAGGAGGAAATGCTTCTCTTACGGAATCTGACTTCATAGTTGAAACTACCGTAGACCCCTAACTATGTACCCTAAGGAAACCTTTCAAGGCGGATTGGAACAGAATTAATGATGAATTAATTTCTGAAGCAAACATTGAAAGAAGAAAGGTTTATCGCGAAAAGTTCAACCTTGAGCAGAAGAAAGAAATCTTTAGTCATTTCAAGAAACACATAAGTCAGATCGAAACAGAGATTTTCTATTTCGATTTTGTTGATGAGTTTTACCCTGTTAAAAACCAGGTACAAACCATCTCCAAAAAAGAGTGGATAAAAGAGGATAACACAGTTGTTTCCTCAAGTCATCCTCCCCAAGAAACCATAGTGTTTAAGCACCGTACCACTACGGTTAAGGCCTCACCTTTTAAAGTTGCATCTGAAACCACAGATGTAAAGAAAGTCATTGAGCAAAACAATTACACCAACCAGTTTGATAAAATTGAAGAAAAGCTCAATAATAAGCCTCTTAAACAAGAGAATAAACCTCTTAAATAAGAGAAACCTTTAATCAAGATTCCAGAAATAGGAAAAGGTTTAAAGGTTTATAAGAATAAGTTAGTTGAGAAAATTGAAGAAATGCTTAAGGAATTGGTTAAGGCTAAACAAGGACAGCCCGGTCCTTCCAATACCGTGTCTGTTGCTAATATCACTGAGTCTTCTGAGAATTCATTTGAGACAGAGTCCTCTTCGGAATCTAATGAAAACATCAGAAAAGTTGAGAAAGCCCTATCCAGTCTAGAACTGAATAGGATTCACAAGCCTAAGTTTCCTCCAACAAGTCTTACCAAGAATTGGTATCCTAAGCCAACCCCTCCGGATATCCAGTTTGAGGAAAGAAATTCCCAAAGTCAATTTGTAGTCTCTGCTGATAAACTATACGAATGGAATATCGATGGTTTAGCAGAACAGCAAATTCTTGATAAGTTGACTCATATGATCATGGTTTCTAGTAGTTATATTATGAACCATGCCTTAAGTCAACCAGAGGTTCTTGACCTCTTGGTTTTAGGTTTCACAGGAACCCTTTAAGCCTGTTGGGAAAAGCATCTCACCGATGAGTCAAAAGCCAGCATAAGAAGTGCTGTCAAAACCAATGAAGAATGATTTCCTTTATTCAATGAGAAAGTTGGATTAGGAGGTTCTGATGCTGTTAACACTTTGTTTTATACCATTATAGAACACTTTGTTGGCACTCCAAGTCACCTTACGTCTAGGGTCCGTAACCAGCTAAGCAATCTAAGATGTCCAACCCTAAGCGACTTTAGGTGGTACAAAGATGTATTCCTCTCTAGAGTTATGCTAAGAGATGACAGTAACCAACCGTTTTGGAAAGAAAAGTTCATAAACAGTTTACCTCATCTGTTTGCCCATAAGATCAAATAAGTCTTAGTCAATGAGAACAATGTGATAGAGTATGATAATCTCACTTACGGGAATATCATAAGTGCTATCCAAAAAGAAGGTCTTAAGATGTGTATTGATATGAAAATATCAAACCAAGCCAATAAGGATAAGAAAAAGATTAAGTATGAAATGGGTAATTTCTATGAGCAATATGGTCTGCCTTCGGTAGCACCATCTAAGAAACATAAGAAGTCCCATAAGCATGAAGAATATAGAAAGCATAAGAAAAGGTTTAAAATATTCAAGAAAAGAAGCTTTGAGCCGAATGAGTTCTATGAGAATGATAAGAGGAAACCTAAGAAAAGAAGATTTAAGAACAACAAAGATGGTGGTTATAAGTGTGGTAAGTCAGTTCACTTTGCAATGGATTGCAAAGCTAAGAAAACCATTAAGCAACTAAAAGTCTCTAACGAAGAAAAAGAAAATTTAATAAGAATGTTAGAGATACAAGACACTGAGCCCAATGATTATGAGTCTGAACCAAGTTCAAGTGAAAGCTATTGCTCTTGTAGTAGCAATAAGTCTAAGTCAGGTCCTGACATAAGTTTTGGTTGTAATGACACTTGTTGTAAAACAATTGGTGTTATGACCAAGGAAGAAGAGCAAGAAGAATTGCTTCTTGATCTCATAAGTAAGATTGAGAATCCTGAGTTAAAAAGACAATACTTGGAAAAGTTAAGAAAACTTCTCACCAAAAGAGAGGTAAATAAGTCTAAAAGTCTTGAAGTAAGCTTAAGTAACACTCTTAAGAGATTTGATAAACCCAAAGAACAAATCACAATAAAAGATTTACAACTTGAAGTTAATCAAATTAAGTCTGAGATTAAAATACTTAAGGAAGAAAATCAAGAGTTAAAACAAGATGTTAATCTCTTGAAAATTGAGCACAAGCTTAAGTCAGCCGCTAACAGTTCTAACAATAGCGAAGCCGAACCTGAGCCTAAGCCTGAAGACACCCCACAATTGGAAGAAAATTGTCTGAGTATAATTAATCGAATCCATATTAGAAAATGGTATTCAAAGGTTAAGATTAAAATACAAGATTTTGAGTTATCTGTAGTTGTATTAATTGATACAGGTGCAAATCTGAACTGTATACAAGAAGGACTAGTTCCTACGAAGTATTACAGTAAGTCAAAAGAAACTTTGCGTTCTGCTAATGGTAGCAAGATGCAAATTACTTTTGAAATAAGTAAAGCCCATGTGTGTCAAGACAATGTTTGTTTCAAAACATCATTTGTCTTGGTTAAAAATATGACTGACAGAGTCATACTAGGTTTACCTTTCATTACTCAGTTGTATCCTTTGTACGACAGACCAGGATGGTTTAATTACCTATCCCATGGATGAAAATGTTATGCTTAAGTTTTTGACAAAACCAAAACTAAGTCAATTGAATACTTTCAAAAGTAATTCAATCTATAAGTCTGTTAACCTTATCAAATCAAAAGCTTAGCACATAGAGTTTTTACAAGAAGAGATTAAGGTTAAAAGAATTGAAGAACAATTAAGTCAAAAGATCCTTCAGCAAAAGATTGGGATAATTGCACCGTTGGTCCATGTGGTATGCCATAATTATTTTTTACTCTCTATAGTTTAAAAAGTTCATAGGAGGCCCTCGTGGTATGCAATAATTACAAATCGATCCCTGGTGTTAAATTCTGTTAAAATTTTTAATAGATTCCGTTAAATTTCACGTCAGCGACACGTGTCCATCGTAATAAAAAAAAAAATTATTAAAAAATAAATAAAAATACTTATTTTTAAAAAAAAAAATCAAAAAAAATCAAAAAAAAAAAAAGCTGAAAGGGGTGGCCTGATGGCCACCCCCAATGGCTGGGGGTGGCCCAGCCACCCTTTCAGCTTTTTTTTTTTTTGTTTTTTTTGTTTTTTGATTTTTTTTTGATTTTTTATTTTTAAAAATAAGTATTTTAATTTATTTTTTAATAAATTTATTTATTTTTTTATTAAGATGGATACGTGTCGCCAATAAGATGGCGACACGTGGCATTTGACGGAATCTGTTAAAAATTTTAACAGAATTTGACGCCAGGGATCGATTTGTAATTATTGCATACAACGAGGACCTCCCATGAACTTTTTAAACCATAGGGAGTGAAAAATAATTATGGCATACCACAAGGACCAACGGTGCAATTATCCTCAAAAGATTCAACTCTTTGAAGATAGGATCAAAAGTGAAGTCTGTTCTGATCTCCCTACTGCCTTCTGGCATAAGAAGAAGCACACAGTAAGTCTTCCTTATGTCAAAGATTTTGACGAAAGAAAAATCACCACTAAGGCAAGGCCCATTCAGATGAGCCAAGAAGTCACAGAATTCTGCCGAAACGAAATAGAGGATCTATTGCGAAAAAGCATAATTCGTAAGAGTAAGTCCCCCTAGTCATGTTCAGCTTTTTATGTTCAAAAGAATGCTGAACTTGAGAGAGGATCCCCTAGGTTAGTCATTAACTATAAGCCCCTCAACAAAGTCCTGGAATGGATCAGATATCCAATCCCAAACAAAAGAAACCTAATCAATAGGTTAAGCGGATTTGTGATCTTCTCTAAGTTTGACATGAAAAGCGGATTTTGGCAAATCCAAATTTATGAGAAGGATAAGTATAATACTGCATTTGTAACGCCCTTTGGACAATACGAATGGAACGTAATGCCCTTTGGTCTTAAGAATGCCCCAAGTGAGTTTCAAAATATCTTGAATAATATTCTCAAACCCCTAAGTAAATACTCCATTCACTGGATTTATTTAAGTTTGTTATTCAATTTTCTGGATAAAATATTTAAGTGCTTTACAAAATTATTGTTCAATCATGATGACATTATTACTTCTGAATTTTGGATTGTTTCTAACACTTTCATTTTTCAGGATAAAATGATCCCTCCTAAGTTTCTTTCTTCAATAGAAAAAGATAAGTTAACTAAGCAAGATGAATTTCCATCAGAAATTCAAAATCCTAAGCACCTGACCCCAGCGGGGAAAGGAAAAGCTAAGGTGGACAAGTATGAAGAATGTCCAGCGGAAAGTCTGCAGAACGTTCCCCAACAGACTAAATCCATTAGCCTAGTAAATCCTGAGCACCTGACCCCAGCGGGGAAAGGAAAAGCTAACGTAAATGAGTATGCAGAATGTCCAACGGAAAGTCTGCAGAAAATTTCCCAACAAATTGAGGTTCCGCTCAGTCTGGATAATCCTAACCCTAAAAGTATGTACTATACATAGTACTAAATTAAGCCCTAAGTCCTAAAGCGTAAACCCTAACCCTAAAACTAAACCCTAACCCTAAGTATATATATAGTGCTATACTATATATAGCACTACCCTAAGGTACATTAGAGTTCAATAAATATTTATATACCCATAAAAAGTATATAGTAATTTTTTAACGTGAATAATTTTAAAACAGATATATATATATATATATATATATATATATATATATATATATATATATATAGTACACAAAAGTAAACTCGTACTATATATATGCACGCATACTATATATAGCACAAATATAAGGTTAGGGTGGTATATAAATATTATATGTACAATATAAGGAACTAAACCCTTAAACCCTAAGTATACTATTTACATATAGTACATAACCCTAAAACCTAACCCAAGTGTATATACTATATATAGCCATAAACCCTAACTCTCTCTCTCTCTCTCTCTCTCTCTCTCTCTATATATATATATATATATATATATATATATATATATATATATATATATATATATATATATATATATATATATATATATATATATATATAAGGTTAGGGTATATATGAATCATTATGCATGTATGTAGTTTTTAAACTGCTTACGTGAAATCTAGCATTTATAGCCTGTATTAACTATAGGTTTTCTATTTTTTAAAATTTTATTTTATTTTTTATACAAGGATTGTTAAGGCGATAGTGTACAAAACTAAACCCTAATTCGGTGCTATATATATATATAGCACCAAATTAGGGTTTAGTTTTGTACAATATGCATATAGCACTAAACTGAGGTTAGGGTTCTATTAGTAAAATATACTATTAACACTTGTATATATATATATATATATATATGTATTATGTATGTGTGTGTGTGTGTGTGTGTGTATATATATAATATACAAGGACTTATATGAGATTTGACTAAATGAGGATAGTTGAAATAAATTAGTACTAAATTGTTAAAGTATAAAATAGAAATTTTATTTATTTATAGTACGTCCACAGATGTAAAATCTAACCCTATTTAGGGTTAGGGTTTACTTATAAGTATACTATATAAGGAACTAAACCTTAAATGTGTTATTTATATATAGCACAGAACCCTAAAACCTAAACCTAAAGTGTATATATTATATATAGCAATAAACCCTAAGGTTACGATATTTACGAGTCATTATACATGTATATAGTTTCTAAACCGCTTATATACATTATGCATGTATATAGTATTAATTCTAGATTTTTTATTTTTTTAATATATTTTTCTTTTGTACAAGGATTTTTAAGGCGATGGTGTACAAAACTAAACCCAAATTTGGTGCTATATATATATATATATATATTACTAAACTCTAATTTAGGGTTATGGTTTACATATAAGTATACCATATAAGGAACTAAACCCGTAAACCCTAATTAAGTATACTATTTACATATAGTACATAACCCTAGAATCAAACCCTAGGTGTATATACTATATATAGCCATAAACCCTAAATATATATATATATAGAGAGAGAGAGAGAGAGAGAGAGCACAAATCTAAGGTTATGGTATATATGAGTCATTATGCATGTATATAGTTTTTAAACCGCTTACGTGCATTATGCATGTATATAGTAATTATTAATAGTTTTTTTTAAGAAAATAAAAATAAAAATTTAAAATACAAGGATTTATATTGGATTTGACAAAATGAGGAGAGTCGAAATAAGGTTGTACTATATTGAACTATTTTCTTTATAATTAAAAAAATAAAAAATCCCCGTGGCATAGTGACACGTGGCGGATTGGGAACATGTATTTTTTCACGTGGCGGATTGAGAACGTGTATTTTTTCACGTGGCGAACATATAGCCATGTGTCCAAATTCCACGAGGCCATGTGGCCACGTGCACCTTTTCAAGTGGCCATATGGCCATGTGTATTAATACACATGTCCATATGGCCACATGTATAAATACACGTGGCCATGTGGACACATGTAATTAATACACATGTCCACATGGCCACATGTAATATTTACATGCAGCAATATTGTCACATGTACTTAATACACGTGCCCAAAATATTATTTCGTCTTTTCTCCCACATCTAGCCACGTTGAAAAATGGCACGTGGCTATACGGCGACATGGCAACAGTAATGTCTACTGTAGCCACGTAGCTAATGCATTGTTTTTTTGTAGTAAAGGAGGAATTCCAAGCCTTAATTATGCAGATTAATTTGTTATTTCAATAGGTAAACTGTTCTATCCAATTACTTTATGATCTTTATATATCCATATATATTGAGAAGTAATAAAAAATAAAAAATTCTCACGTTTGGCACCTTTCAGCTTAGTAGATGTTTTCAAGTAAATTACTCAACTGATTCTCTACGTGATAATCTACTTTATATTTGTGTCTTACAGTTGTCTCTTCCTTTTGCTTTTTATCATGCTTTTGTTTGCTCCTCCTTACCTTTTCCTTTTAGCCTTTGTACGGAAATTAATTAAATAAGTGCCACAAAACAAAACAAAACAAACGTGTTGGTCATTGCTGAACATGTTTTTCATGCTAAAACCCAGACATTTTTTTTTTTTTTTAATGAAAAACCTATACAATTTAAGGTTCAAATCTCTTTCCTTTTCTTTCACATTCATGTTTTAACATGTTCTTGTTCACAACTTGATCGAATTTGTCGTCATGCTTACCCATGGTCAAATAAATAACCATTTTTTCCTGTAGAAAAATATTTTACACTGAAATAAACGGGTTTTAATGTTGATTTGATTGCTTTAGCTATTCGTCCATGGATAAATGCTTAACGGGATCTTCGTACATGATAACTAATTAAATTATAATTGAAATAAATTTTAAAATTAAATCAATGCAATTTAGGAGGACTCATTATATATCTAAAGAGAGGAGCTTTTAGTTCAACCCCGTGAGAAGTAAAGACCAACCCCCGCCGTTTTGAAAAATGTCCGTTGATTTGATTATTTTTAATTTGTTCATTGTAAAGCTTGTGGTTTGAAAATATATAGTGTGGGGAAAAATAATCTCCTTTTCTCTTGGTTGTGAATTGATGTTATGACCACTAGTAACTTGACAGCCAATATGAAAATCCCGTTCAGGAAGGAAAAGGCCAAAAAGATAATGTCAAAGGTAGAAGATTAGGCTGAAGGAGCAAGATTGACAATTTTTTGCACGATCTTCGATTTTAACATAAAATTATCGGATTTGAATTTAAAAAATAGTATTAGTATTAAACCAGATCAATGATATGAAAAGCTTTATTCATTTTGATGTGGGTGATGGTCGGGACATTCATCTCTAGTTTGATTATTGTCATCCACTTGGCGGATTGTACAAATATGGGCATCATGTGATTTATTCCCGTCATGAGACTTGAAATGAACTTCATGACAAAAAAGGTATTATGGAGTGGGGGTGTACATGCGGATATCACTTTGATTTAGATATTTTCATCTGCATTTGCTCGGTTATTTAGTGCGGTAATTATTCACTATCTGTAAATAGGTAATGAGCCTATTTTAAAAGCTTTTAAAAATAATTTCAACAGATTTTTAGTTTTTTAACTTGTTTTGAAAATATAATGCGACAACGAAAATATGTAGAGTCGAAAAATAAAATGGAATGATGGATACAACCTCAAACTATTTATAGTAATCAATGCTCACAAAAATACCATCTTTTTATATATATATACGATTCAATGAGCATAACAATCAAGCCAACAAACATAAAAAAACATAAATTACAAATTCAACATAAAAATAATAATAATAATAATAATATTACAAATTCATAACATAAAAAACATAAACTATCTAAATATAACACATTCATAAGTAGATGTTGATAGTGTTGTGTTAAATATATTAACTACAATATATATACATATATATATATATATATAAAGGGTATGCAGATAGTTATTTTTACTAACCGAATTCGCATGTGTGAATAGCGGATAGCAGGTAGCGGATAGCGGATGCGAGCGGTTAATATCCGCCGCATGTACACCCATAGGAGTGGTGGAAGTTACTTTTTTGGTTTCCTCTATCAATTCCAAAGCATTCATTCATATCTTGGCTTGCCATAAAAAATGCACTAGCTACTGATGCAAAGCTGCTGCAATGAGGGTTCACAAAATCACAGGTGAGAGCATATTTTGTTTGATTGTGGGTTCAGTAAATTAACGTGTGTGGAGCAATGTCATGAAACTACTATGTAATCTGACAGACACTCCTCAATCCTCACTGGTGCAAGAAGAATCTAAAACCTAATATTTTGCAGGCCAACATTTGGTGCTTCGATTTATAATCTATAGAGGAATCGAAACGAGATCAGACATGGGGGCAATCCTAAAACGAGATCAAGTGATTCAAAGAATTCTCTGGGAAGTAAAATGTTATGTTTTCTTTAAAGGAAAATTTCGTTGTACTAAAGTGAATATAGGGAGTTATGCTGCAAATGAGGTATAGATACAAACTCGATTAATAAACAGATCAGTCATTTTTTATTTGATTTTTAACCTTCCGCTAAATGGTAACCATATCTATGAGTTAATTTCTGGTCAACCCACTTAACTTACAAGTGACCCGCATAACTTGAATAAATTATTTTTTTCTTTTTGCTATTAAAAAATTAAAACCCTAAAGTCAAGACAAAAAAATACCTCGGTCTCATCCCCTAACTGTAAAGGTGTAACTTTGGTAGTGTAATTCATTTTCGTGTTCAGTAATTAAGAATTATTGTGCAAATATCTTTATATAAAATGGCATTTTTATGCTCAATAATTAAAAATTTTGTTAATTAAATGGGTTATGCAAGTTGGATCAAGTCAACCCAACACGACATGTTTATTAAATTGGTTATGTGGGTTGAGTCGAGTCACTTTTACAGGATTCCGGCCACTTTCAGCAGATACCGGCTATTGTTGCCGGATTCCAGCGATGGAGGCCAAAATACAGCATCAATGACTAAATTCCGACCAGTTTCACCGAAATCTGGCCCAGTATAGCTGGATTCCGACGAAGGTGACCGAAATTCGACACAAATTGCCAGATTCTGACCAATTTAGGCGAAATCTAGTCAATCGGAATTTGATGACGGTGGTCGGACGTCGTCGGATTCCGGCGCAAATTGCAAGATTCTGACACCAGTCGAATTCCAGACTGTTTGCCAAAATCTAGTCGCCGAATTCTGGCTATCAAATACCAAAACTCGAGGACCTTCGGCGGTAGATTTGGGCCATCAACAAACTACAATGCCCGGCGGTGACGGATTTTTCTAAATGTGCGTGCAAAAATAAAGAGTGTAAATCTAGAAAATGATTTACAGTTTTTAAAACCGTAAATCATTTTCCAAAAATTAAAAAGGCTTTTATAGTCAAACTAGAAATAATTTCCGTTGACCATCATTTTCGGTGGTACCAAACACTGAAAAATACAGAAAATATTTTACGCCTAAACAAAGCATAAGTCTAGTAAGGAGAAAATACATTTAAGAATGCTACCAAAAAAGCCAGTTAAAGCGATCCATCTCGCTAAGTTGTGAGTGCAAAGATTGACCCTTCAATAGATTTTGAGTTAAATCACCACTTATTCCAAAAGATTAAGTTGATAGGAGGTTGATTTAATCATTTAACTAATATTCTAATATTTCTCCTCACGTGTGAGCTCAAACTCCCCCTTAATTAGTGATACCCATGAACGAGTGAAATATTTAATTAAAATAAGATAAATCGACAGAAACAAGGTTCGAAGTCACGACTTTTGTTTTAATACCTTGTTAAATCACAACTTATCCCAAAATATTAAGTTAAAAAGGAAGACGTTGGTTTAATCATTTAACTAATATTATTCTAAAATTTTGGAGGCTAATCAACTCTGAAAGGGGGTTAGCACCCCTTGGATATTTGAAACTAATGGTGAAATCTTCCAATCATATGTCAAAGGCTGTGTTGAAGGGCAAGGATCAATGTCAAGGAATCGCCTTCCATGATAATTGTCGATTTATGGTCACAAGCTATAGAGACAATTAGTAAAGCTGCCGAGGCTTCTCCCATGTTTGGATTGCAAAGGAGGGCCAACCCTAGTGCTAGCGAAAATGGAGTCTTCACAATTTGAACCTAGAAGGAGGAATTCCAAGCCTTAAATATGCAGATTAATTTGTTATTTCAATAGGTAAACTTTTCTATCCAATTACTTTATGTTCTTTATATATCCATATATATTGAGAAGTGACAAAAAAAAAAAAAAAAAAAAAATTCTCACGTGTAGCACCTTTCAGTTTAGTAGATGTTTTCAAGTAAATTACTCAACCGATTCTTTATGTCATAATCTACTTTATATTTTGTGTCTCACAGTTGTCTCTTCTTTTTGCTTTTTATCATACTTTTGTTAACTCCTCCGTACCTTTTCCTTTTTAGCCTGTGAACGGAAATTAATTAAATAAGTGCCACAAAAAAAAAAAAAAAAAAAAAAAACCGGTTGGTCATTGATGAACATGTTTTCAAATCTGATAGTCGTAGGATAAGAAATGACAGAGAGAGAAACCTCCAAAAATTCATCCTCATCTCTGCGAGAAAGTGCATCAGCCACTTTGTTGTCCTGACCCTTCTTATACTCCACAATAAAATCATAGCCCAGAAGTTTAGATACCCATCTCTGCTGCATGGGAGTTCCAATTTTCTGTTCTAGAATGAACTTAAAACTTTGATGATCCGTCTTTATTTTAAATGGATGACCCAAAAGATAAGGCCGCCATTTCTTCACAGCTGACACTAGTGCCACCAATTCTTTCTCATAAGTCGACATAGAAAAAAATCGACCCTTCAGTCCTTGACTGAAAAAAGCAATTGGTCTTTGACATTGCATAAGGACTGCACCAATGCCTTTACCCGAAGCATCACATTCGATGTCGAAAGGCAAATTAAAATCCGGTAAGGCCAATATAGGCGGATGAGTGACTGCTTGTTTCAGCTCCTCAAAAGCCCTTGTATGCTCCTCTGTCCACTTAAAGGCATTCTTCTCAAGTAAATTCGTTAAAACCGCAGCAATAGCTCCATATCCTCTGATAAACTTGCGATAGTAACCTGTTAAACCCAAAAAACCCCGTAGAGTTTTCACAGTTTTAGGAATAGGCCACTCAACCATAGCCCGAAGTTAAGCACAATCGGCTTTCACCCCTTCAGCAGAAATGATATGTCCTAAATAATCAATTGCAGGACAACCAAACTGACATTTACTTCTCTTAGCATACAGTTGGTGCTTCCGTAGAATATCCAAAGTAAGCTCCAAGTGCCACAGATGCTCCTGTTTATTCTTGCTATACACCAATATATCGTCAAAAAAAAACCAAGATAAATTTCCGCAAATAAGGGCGAGAAATATCGTTCATTAAACTTTGGAATGTTGACGGGGCATTCGTCAGCCCAAATGGCATGACTAAGAACTCATAGTGACCCTCATGAGTTCTAAAAGCTGTTTTGGGCACATCCTCCGGTCGAACTCTAATTTGATGATAACCTGAACGCAAATCCAGTTTAGAAAAAATTCTAGAGCCATGCAGTTCGTCCAATAGTTCATCGATTACTGGAATCGGGAACTTATCCTTCACTGTCTCATTATTTAAAGCCTTGTAGTCCATACACATCCGCCAAGACCCATCTGCCTTCCGGACCAGCAAAACAGGAGAAGAAAAAGGGCTTTGACTCAGGATAATGACCCCTGAATCTAATAATTCCCGAACAATTTTTTCTATCTCCTCCTTTTGAAAATAAGGATAACGGTATGGACGAACACACACTGGCTTAGCATCATTTTTAAGAATGATAGCATGGTCATGAGACCGACTGGGTGGCAGTCCCTGAGGCTCAGCAAACACATCTTCAAAAAGTTTAAGTAATTCTGTAAAATCTGTATCTTCCATAGGAATTACAGAAGTCTCTACATTCTCCAATAATTGCAGCAATAGCCCTTTATTACTCATAGTTTGTGAAATACTCAGGTCTGATTCTTCCCACAACCGAGCCGCTGCCAATCCTTGTAACAAACAATGCTGCTGTCCCAGTGTAAACTCCATAGTAAGATCCTTAAAATTCCACAAAATAGGACCTAAAGTCAACATCCATTGTATACCAAGGACTATATCACAACCAGCCAATACAATAACATAAGAGTCAAAAGTGAAACTCTGTTCCTGCACAGACACTTTAACTCCATCACATTTCCCCCCATTAACAATCACCTCACCATTAGCAACTTGAACCCTGACTACACTTGCCCTATTGATCAGAAACTGCAATTTATGAATCAACGCAGCATCCATGAAATTATGAGTACTCCCACTATCAATGAGAATCACCACCTTTAGATTACCAAGATACCCACTTACTCGCATAGTTTTTGGATGAATAGATCCTGTAACAGCGTGTAATGAAATTTCTGGAACAATTTCACCATCAGAAAATTCAATTAAATCCGACATCGGATCCACTGGTACTGATGCAGGGCTGTCTGCAAAAAATTCATTTTCCCCAACCTCCACATGTTCAAGCAAAAACAATTTAGGAGCCACACAACGGTGCCCCGGATTCCACTTAGAATCACAATTGTAGCATAAGCCTTTCTTCCTTCTTTCCTCCATTTGTAACGGGGAAATTTTCTGAACAGGCACCACAGCCTTTGGAATACTCCCACTATTCTGCCCAGAAGAAAAATTATTCTGAACAACATTGCTACTATTAACCCTCTGAGAATTTGAGCCACTGTAATTAGGATTAGCATTCCTAAAATTCCTCCGATTGGCCAAAACATTTTCTTCTTGCATTTTTGCCAAACTGTATGCTTCCAACAAGGTACCTGGATTGGACATCTTCACAGGAATCCGAATTTCATCTTTGAGCCCACTAAGAAAACAGCTCAATCGATTAAAATCAGAAATACCCTTCA